>NC_077230.1:360364576-360733671 GCF_027887165.1 Monodelphis domestica
TCCCATGTCCAACAGGTTGCCAGGTCATGTAGGTAGACTCTGAAATATCTGTGACATCTCCCCTTTGTCCTTGCTGCCACCATCTTAGCTCATACCTTCATCTTCTTTTCACCTAAACTAGGAGGATCTCCTAACTATTGTCTTGAATCTCTGAAGGCTCATCAAACTAGAGCATAAAAAGACTTCAGAGCTCCTCTACCCTAATTTTACAGATGAAGAAACTGAGCCAGAAAAGATAAGTAATTTGCCCAAAGTCTCACAGTTTAATTCTTGGCAGAGAATTTAAACCAGAGTCCTCTAACTCAAATCCAAGCCACTTTCCAAAGACCATGGTCTTTGCATGCATAATCCAGCCTCTTCCTTCTCCAGTCCACCCCAAGTATTCTTGGTAAGGCATAGCTCCAATAATGCCACTTCCATACTCAAGAAGTTTGTGGTTCCATATTGGCCAAAGAAAGTGAAAATGCCTAACTTTGGCATTCAAGGCCCCGATTCCAATCTAATTGTTTAGCTTTTTGTCTAATTATTCTCCTTCGAATAATTTATTTTATAATCAGATTAGATTCTTGTTCCCCCATTCTCAATCTTCCCTCCTACGGATCAGGTCCTTTGAGCACATCATCTCCCTGCCTAGAATGGATTCCATCCACCTTGAAGAATTAGTAAGACAACAGAGAGGATACTGGACTTGGAGTCATGAGGATGGTGGTTCAAATCCCACTCAGACCCATAAATTGTGTGATCTTGGACAAGTCAATTAATCTTTCTATGCCTCAGTTTCCTCACCTGTAAAATTCTGGGTTTGAGCTTGATAACTTCTAAGGCCCCTTACAACCCTATATCTATGTCCTTTCCTTTCTTCAGCTCTTGTGCTGTGTCCTCCAAAAAGCTTTCCCCAAGTTCAAGTGATTTTTTTTTCCTCTTAAGCTTCTAAGCACCTTTCCTAGACCTCTCTTTGCACTTATCTTCCTAATCCCAATTATCCTTGTCATTTGATTACTTTTCCTTTCTCCTATTAGAGCATAAGGTCCTTAAGGATATAACTGTTCTGCATCTATATTGTAGCATTTAAAAACTCTAGAGATCTTTATCTTGACTCCTACTAATGAGTGCAGTCCTCAAAAGATGGCTACTGTAACCAGTATCAGCTCAAGCCCCCCAACCTGCTGTGTTCTTTCAGTGATTATCAGTTAATTGTTCAGTTAGATATATTCAGTTTCTTTTTTAAACCCTTACTTTCCATCTTGGAATCAATATTGTGTATTGGTTCCAAGATAGAAGAGCAGTAAGGGCTAGGTAATGGGGTCAAGTGACTTGCCCAGGGTCACACAGCTGGGAAGTATCCGAGGTCAAATTTGAACCCAGGACCTCCTGTCTCTAGACCTTGTTCTCAATCCACTGAGCCACCTAACTGCCCCTTCCTTTTTATATATTCAGCTTTTAGAAAGGAATATTAACTAAAGTTAGTACAAATATCTCCTTCTCCCCCCCACTACCCCCCCAATATCTATGACTCACTTTCCTTACTAGGCTAAAGTGTTTAGAGATTACATTGGACAAAAGAGGATCCCATGACTTCCAATTGATGGATGTCCTTTTCTCCCCTTTGGGTGGTGCTCAAGAAGTTCCTCTTGGGTGTGGCATTAGCTTCTTTGCTTGACTCCTAGTGGAAATATAAATCTGCTTTTCCACATGACATCCAGTCTGCTCTTGGCTCCCCTAGCAGACACTGCCACCAGCCAATGCTGTTCTCTGGGAATGATGCTGGGACACTGATGGGAATACATGAAGTCCGAGATCTTCCAGACACTTCGAATTTCATCAGGCCCTTCTCAGGCCAGTGAGTGTGTTCCAAAGGAAACCTAGGCTGAGGCTGATGTTACTTACACCGGTCTTCTATTGTATAGAAGACTCTCAGGGTGTGATTGTTTCCTCAAAGAGTCTGTGCATTATTCATGTCAACATCTCCAGGTGATCCAAGGGCTTTTCATACTTAATCCAAAGTCTTTTGATTTATTGGCTGAGGTTTCTTCTCACCTGAGATATGTATCAGGAAAAGGGGCACTGTGTCACTGTGTACTTTAGGTGATGGTAGATGACTTGATTTACTCAGTGAATTTCCATCCTTATATGAAATATGTACACATATATTTATGTTATACACATACACACATTTATATCTTTACATCTCTTCTAGCCATCAACCCCAGGCATCTTGCCATCTACTTTGTCACTGTCTCCACCCCTTTCCCCATCAGCACTCATTGGACCAAATCTCCAAAGATCCTCCCTCCTTATTCAGTTAACCCTCTTCCAGTTAATTCTCTTGGCTTTGAGAAGCTAGCCTGGGGATAAGCTCTCCTGATTGGTGGGTGAGCTGAGGGCAAACTCATAGAACCCAATGCTACTAGCCTGCCCTGGACTAGGCTTGTGTTCCTTCTAGACAACCCCCCTCATGGCACCTTGAAGTCTCCCCTGTTCCTGCACGTGTAATCTGATATCTAACCTCTCATTTTCTACTTCTCACTCCGGGAAGAGTAATCAATTCCATCCTGTCGTTGCTTCTAGAAACATTTTGTCATGAGCCCTTTGGCACTGCTAATTTGCCCAATGACTCCCCAGACCCAAACTGCCTTCTTTGGACATCATTCTCCTCTATGTGTTGTTTTCCTTTGGAATGTAAGCTCCCTGAGAGCAGAGACTATCACTTTAGGTGTCTAGATAGTGCAGTGGATTGAGCTTTGAACCTGAAGTCAGGCAGATCCAAGTTCAAATCTAGAATCAGACCTTTACTAGTTGTGTGACCCTGGATAAATCACCTAATCTCTGTTCACTTCAGTTTCCTCATCTCTAAAATAGGAATAATAACAGCACCAAATCTCCCAGGGCTCTTGTGAGGACCAAATGAGATGATAATTGGAAAGCATTTTGCACAATGCCTGTCATGCAGGAAATGGTATATGTCATTGTTCAATCATTTTATTTCTGTCCAACTCTGTGGCTCCATTTGGGATCTTAGTGCAAAGATCCTGCAGTGGTTTGCCTTTCCTTCTCCAGCTCATTTTACAGATGAGGAAACTGAGGCAAACAGGGTTAAATGACCTGCCTAGGGTCACATATCCAATAAGTGTCTGAGGCCAAATTTAAACTCAGGTTTTTCCTGACTTCAGACCCAGTGCTCCATCCATTATGCCACCTAGCTGCTATATAAGTGTTAGTTATTGTTGTTATTATTGTCATTGTATTCATACCTAAGGCATCTGCACTGTGCCTTGGCACATAGTAGGTGCCTAATCATTTTTTTCATTCATGCACTCATTCATTATAATCCACCCCACACCAGCAGCACCTAATATGTGTTTAATAAATATTTGTTGCAAGAATGAATCTTATTCATCTTTAGCACAGACTTATCTCTGAGCCTGAGCCAGCATTGTTGATTTTTTTCCCCCATTTAATGAATTCAACGTTTTGTGTGTGTTTATTATTCTTTAAAGTTCAACTTTAGCGAGATGTGAATGTGAATTTTATCTGCAGCTTAAGAAATAAGTGCATGATGACAAAGCTGAAGGTACCAAGAAAAATCTCATTATCTGTCCTGACTCCGACCCCCCCCCCCCCCCATCCCCGGGAGGTGGGCGCAGTCCCAGGTGATTAATAGCCCACGACGGGCTCCTCCTCCTCCTCCTCCTCCTCTTGTAACCTTCCCAGCTCCCGCCTAGTAAGCCGGTTATTTACCTGATGTGGGAAATCAGTACAAATAGATTTTATGTAACTTTTCTGTTGTCGGGAAAGGGAACATTCGGCTTCCTCGAGAGTCATTTACGTGATAGATTCCGCCGGCGAAGGGAAACAAAGGGTTTTGTTTGCGCGGGGCCTGGGGGCCTTCTCCAGTCCCCTGCTGACTGAGTCAGTGCGTGGCGCACACTCCCCCCATCACTTCCATCTCTCTTCCCTACTTGGAAATCTATTGTGCAAGGCAGAATAGGGCTCCCGCCATTTCCCTAGGTGACCATTCAGCAACCAGTAACTTAACTCGTTATTGCCAAACCCAGAGCAGTAATCATTCCATAAAGCGTTACTGGTTAGCCCTAATGCTCCGGGGGGAGGCTCTATCCAGTGCATTAGCCTGTTCCCTCCTCCCTCCCCCGCCGATCCAATCCAGCTCTAATGGGCCAGAGGCGGCTGTTGCTGGGAGTGAGACAGAGCTCCCAAGGAATCCTTTAGACTCTCAGTTTCAGCTAATTACATAGGGCCCACTGTGGCCTTTATATTAAAGCCTGGAAAAGGATGGGCAGAGAGCAAAGCATAACTAAGGCGGGGTGAAAGGCCATAACTGTCATCTGTGCCTACCCATTTCCCTCCCTTTCTCGAGAATTTGTTCTAGGCTTTGGAATATCTGGCTCCTAGAATCTTCTCTGTCTCTTCTGCTGTGGCATCAGTCCTCCAGTGGCTAGTTCAGCTCCCCATCTGGTGACCTGTTTTAGGGAACCCCCAAATTTACCTTTGTCCCACTGAAATTTACCTTTGGAGAGCTCCAGGACTGACTCTGGACTTAGACTGTGCAATGGACCATTAAGCATCCATTAAGCACCCTGAATAGGAATGATAGAGCTACTCAAAGTATCCTTTTTGACTTCTTAGCCTCTCTTGGGTCACTCCCTGGTAGCCCAGCCTCAGGTTACAGCCTCTTTCCCAAGCCTCCTTGTAACCAAGTCCATGTGTGTTTCCTTTCCTTCATTTCCCAAAGTGTATGTCAGACCCCAAATTCTTCAGCTCACTGGAAAATCCCCTTTGGAGGTGCATTTTCCCAGAGGCATAGTTCCCAGAGTCCCAGAGCTTGGCTCTTTGTGGTGTGGTGCACTTGACTCTGTGTAGTGACTGATCAGAGGACTGTCTTCCTTGTCCTTATTAAGGACTTGTTCTTTCTAACTATTTTAGTGGTTCTGTGTTTTGCAAGGTTGATAGGTCCCCAGGGCCAGGTTTTGGACTTTTGAATCCCTTTCAGAATCAAAACAGTAGCTTGCTACTTGTGGCTACCCTATCTACTTCCCTACCTTCCTTCCATTCTCATAGGGATGCTTCTTCTAACACAGACCTTAGAAAAAGAAATGGACTGGGACTTAGAAGACTTATGGATGTGTTCATGGAGAAATAGAATACTAGTAAGTACTAACTTCATGAGGGATGCTATCTGAAAAGCGATTGAAAAATGGTAAAATCCTATTAAGTGGGGCAATTATTTCTTCATTCCTTCCTCCTAGTTTTTCTTTTCCCCTCAGTTCAACTCAAAAAACATGCATTAAATTCCTATGATAGGGGCAGCTAGATAGCACAGCAGATAAGAGTGCCAGGCCTGGAGTAGGGAGGATCTAGGTTCAAATTTGACCTCCAATACTTCATAGTTGTGTGACCCAGATAAGACATTTAACCCCAGTCCTTGCCACTCTTCCTCTTAGAATTGATACAAAGATAGAAGGTAAGGATTGATTTGGTTTTATTTTAAACCCTTACCCTCTGCCTTAGACTCAATACTATGTATTGGTCCCAAGGCAGAAGTGGTAAATCCTCAATATAATCCAAACCAATAAGCATGTTTTTCAACCCTTATCTTCCACCTTGGAATCAATACTATGTGCTGGTTCCAAGGTAGAAGAGCTAGGCAGTGGGGGTTACGTGACTTGCCCAGGATCACATAGCTAGGAAGTGTCTAAGGTCACATTTGAACCCAGGACCTCCTCTCTCTAGGCCTGGCTCTCAATCTACTGAGCTACCCAGTTGCCCCCTAATTTGGAGTTTTTTAAACCCCATTATATTCAAAGTCCTTCTCTCCTTTCTTTATTTATATCCTTCTTTCTTGTTGTAAGGTAGAGTATGTGCTGAGACATCTGCAGGATGCAATCTCCCAAATGGATTTAGGATTCACATCTGGTGAATATCTGGTCCTCTTTCTGCATGAGGTTTTTATTGGCTACTGAGTTAGAGCTGAGTGTGTATACAAAAGGATCTCTCAGGGACAACTCAACCTTTTTCTAACTAGATGAGTGAAGGAGAAAGCAACAATTGCTATAAGACTCCAAGTGGGAAGATTCCAATGCCTGCTTTCTCCTGGGTTGGCATAAAGCACTGAGCACATGCCCTGCTGTTGCTTCTGCCTCTGTCAAATCTACTTTTTCTTTCCTTAAGTATTGGAGACAAAATGACCTGAAATCCAGATCAAAGGAGCAGACATGTAGGAATGGTAGTCTACACCAGAGTTGCCCACAGCTAATCTAGGTGAGGTACCAGTTTGGAGGTTGGGCAGATTCAAGCCATCAGTGAATACTACCCAGAAGCTGAAGCATTGGCTTCTATCAACAAGAGAGCCACACTTCATACATCAATTCAGCTATGTTCAGAAGTAAATATGATGGAGGAAGTATTGTCAAATGATTACTCTAGTTCAATCTCGCTCTCACCAGGCACCAAGGTGGTATACAGTAGATGTATATATCCCAGTTGTGGGACAGGGATGAGTGGTTTTATACCTCTGTCTTTCCTCTCTCTTCTCAATAAAAATCCTTTTGAAAAAAATCATTGATTAAATGGTTAAATTATATGGGGACCTTAATTAATGGTGAGGGACCTAAGAGAGAGCAACTGTAATGGGACTTGATCTGATAGCATTAGAAAAAGATTCTCCAACCTCTCAAGGGTATCCCTATGACCCTGGGGAGAGGGAGGGAAATAGCTTGCCCTGTGTTGAAGAACCTGACTCATCAGTGCTGATGGAGATGGGATAAAGACCCACCTCCCCAAGTCTCTCTGGGCTACACTATTCTTCCTGTCGCCTATCCTCAAGCCTATCCTCTCTTAAAACAGCATCCTCTAATTATGTGTTTGGACATAAATTGCAAATCTTCCTTCAAGTTATTGTGAAAAAGGTTAAGGGGGCAGGGAGGTGGGTCAATGGACCAGAAAAGAAAAATCCCCCTGTCTATAGCTTCTGACCCAATGCAAGGAAAGGACAATGTGTCTGGAACCTGGTGTTCCATGGCCAGCCAGGAGCTCAGCTCCAGGTGCTTGCAGCCCTCTGCTTGCCCTAAGCTTTGTATTTAGAGATAAATGAAGATAATTGGTTTCTCTCTGACTGCATCTCCTTGGCTGTAAAGAATTGGCCCCCTAAGCCCTATTCAAAGTGTCAAAGGGCTGCCTTTCCTACGCTTGGTATTCTCTGATGGGCTAGCTATTTATGAAGACTAGGCACAAAGTCTTGAGGGCTGCACCAGCTTCCACACCACAAAGGGATATTATCCAGGGCTCCACCCCTCCAACAGTAATTTATTTTCATGAGGAAATGGTCAAAGTGAATCAGAAACAGCAGACATCTAGGCTTGGATTATTAGAAGAACCTTGAGGACTGCTGATGAGCAGAACAAACAACTGAAAGAGGGCAAATTTTTTTCCTCTGAAGGTTTTAACAAGTCCAAGAGGTTCCTTATCCTTGGATAAAAGAAAGGAGGTGGTGATATGAGAGATAGTCCCATTATCTTCTACCCTGGTCAGACTATGCTGGAGTATTGTGAGTTCTGAGGTGTAGGCTGGCCAAACAGATGTGTCCTTCTTGCTGGACACTCTGGCTCTCTCCTACCCATCAATATCATCCTAATCGCTAAAGTGTGCTTCTCTCACTCTTCCTAGCCCTTTCATTGTACTCTCATGTTGTTTTCTCCTCAAATAAAGTAAGTTCTTTGAGAACAGGGTCTGCCATCATTTTGTTTTTTATTCCTCAGGACCTAGGACAGTTCCTGGCACACTGTAGGCCTGTGATGGGGAACCTATGACACCCCTGTCAGCAGTGACAAGGGTAGCCATTTTCAATGACATGCGGCTGCATGTGGGCTCAGCACACCTGGGATCCTAGGAGCTGGTGGCCATGGCCATGGCCATGCCCCAGCCTGGCTCACAGCTGGGGCCCATGGGGGTGGGGAGGAGGAGCACACACACTCCAAAGGACTGAGGGTGGGCAGTTAAATAATATCAATACCAACAAAAGAAAGAGATTGACAGATGAAGTTAGTAGTGCTTGCTTGGGCTTGAAGTGTACAAAATACCCAACCTTCAAGTGAAGATTTAGCCAATGAAATTCACTAATTGGCAGGTTAGTTAAAGAATCCCCCCTACTCCTCACTTATTTTAGTTCATGGCACCCTACACAAGTTAAATAATATCAAGACCAACAAAAGAAACTGATTGACAGATGAACAAAGAAGTCACTAAGCAGGTAAGTTAAATAATTAGATTTCGGCTTATTAAATACAGTTACATATTACAATTATACATTTTTGTTATTTAAACTATAAATATTGCAAAATTATGGTTTTTTTCTCAAAGTGACACACCACTCAAGTTGTGCTTGGTTTTTTGATGAATTTTGACACACCAAGCTCAAAAGGTTGCCCATTACTGCTGTAGGCATTACGTAAATGCTTGTTCACTGAAACTGTCCTCCGCAAACCTACCAATGAATATGAAATTGAAAGATCCAATAGTCTTTTGAGGGTCCTCATCCTTATCCATTTTTCTACTGCATTTGGCACAGTTGATCACCTCCCCTCTGGGATTTTGTGATGCTGATCTCTCCTAGTTTGATTCCTACTTGTAACCTGTAAAACTGTTCCTTCTCCATCTTCTTTACTGATTTACCATCCATGTATGTTCTCAGAAGACTCTATTCTAAGCTCCCTAGCTCCTCTTTCTGAATTTTTTCTTGGTGACCGCATCACCATCCATGGATATAATTTTCATTGCTATGCAAATGACTCACAGATCTGCCTATCCAACCTCAATTTCTCCCCTGAGCTTCAATCTCATCTTACCAGTTGCCTTTTAGGCATTTCAAACTGGATATCCCTGAGCAGCTCTAACTCATCATATCCAGTGCAAAGCTCATTAAACCTTCCCCTCTTCCAAACATCCCCACGTCCATCAAAGTCATCACCATTTTTCTAATCTCTGAGATTTCTCCTTAATTCTTCACTTTCCCTGGGTTTACAAATCCAATCAATTGTCAAATCTTGCTGCTTTTTCTTCCCTACCATCTCTCACTTCCAATCCCTTCTCTCTACTCTACACAACTACCACCTAATTTAGGACAACTAAATTATTACAACAGCCTTCTACTAAATTGTCCAGTCCCACATCTCATCCCACTTCACTCCATCCTCTACAATATTGTCAAAGTGATTATACAATAAATTCAATGACTCCCTATCACCTCTAGGATTACATGTGACCTCCTCTGGTTGGCTTTTAAAGTACCCTAAATTTTCCTGAACCTATCTTTCCAGCCTCATTGTAGGTCATTTCCCTCCTGCATCTGTGATCGAACCAAAATGACTTTGTTTGTCACATACTTACCTTTGTTCTGAATGTTCCCCAAGACTGGAGTACACTCCCTCCTCACTTCTGACTCATAAAATGCCTCAATTCCTTCTTGATACTCAAGTGACATCTAAAAGAATCATTTCCTGACCTCCACCCTCTCTCAGATTTCATGAATTTAATGACTTTGTATTTATTGATTTATTCTCATTAAACTTCATGCACGCACACACATATACATAAATATATATTTTTGTTGTCTTCTCAATTAGAAGACAAGGTCTTTGACATTGTTTTATTTGTATCCTTAGCATCAGGCATGGTTCCTGGAAGTGATCAATAAATGCTTATTGATTGATTGGTTAATTAACTGAATTATGCCCAGTACCAGCAGTCATAAGTCATATTCAATTTAACTCAGAGAGGGGTTATTAAATATTCACTATGGCACCTTTCTTATTGCTGGGGACTCAAAAACAAAGCAATTTCTACCATTAGGGAACTTGTATTCCCACTTAAGGGATGGTACCTTAGATAGAGTCCTGAGCATGGAGTTAGGAAGACCTGAGTTCAAATTCAGCCACAGACACTTATTACCTATGTGACACCAGGCTAGTAACTTAACTTCTGTTTTCCTCAGTTTCTCAACAGTAAAATAGGGATGATAATAATAGCATCTACCTCACAGGGTTGTTGTGAGGAACAAATGAGATACTAGTTTTAAAAGTGCTTAGCATAGAGCCTGGTGTATCATTCCTCTATAGTCGCTGGCACATAGTAGCCACTTCATAAACCCACGTTAATTAACTGACTCATTGGCCATGAACTACTAGCAAAATTTAAAATAACCATAACCATAAAACCAAAAAGAGAAGAAGCCTTAGGGAGAATCATGTAGCTATCTTAAAGGGTCTGAAAGACTGTCATGGAGAAGAAGGAATAGACTTGTTCTGCTCAGTCTCAGGAGGCAGAACAATGAGTTAAGGGGGCAAATTTTAGCACAATGTAAGGAAAACCTTTCTAGCATTCGGAACTGTTCAAAAGTGGACTAGTTTTCACTCTAATACAGTAAGCCACCCATCACTAGAAGTCTTCAAGCAGAGGCTAGGGACCACTTATCAGAGATGGAATAGAGGGAATTCCTTCCTGGGTGCAGGTCAAACTAAATTTATCACTGCTTTTCCAGCTCTGACATTCTATAATTCTCTGACCTTCCAAGATCCTTTTTAGTTCCTGTCCCCAATAACCTCACCATGTTGATTGGAAGGAAAACAGAGTCATCTGAGGCCCTTATTCCACTCAATGAAATGGATCATGATCCTCTAAAGATGGGAGACATGGTTTCTGAAAGCTTTGATGAAGTAGATAGAAAGAGAACTCTTAAATGCTGCCACCAACCACAGTCAGCCTTGGAACAGAGACTAAAGCCGGCCATTAGTTGTAATTTGTGTTGGTTGCGTATAACACAATCTTTACTCTGCCTGGAGTGTAATTCATCATGTAAGGGGGAAAGCAAACAACAGAGCTTGGAGGGAAATCAGAGAAAAGTGATGAGTAATGGGTATTACAAGCCGATCCTTGGACAGGATTCAGGTGTTTCCAGCATTCAGGAATTTAAGAACATCATGCCTCCTCCACCTCCCTCCAATACCTCCTCTCTCTCTTAAAGATTTTTGGGGGACAGGCAAGAAGGTACCCCAATGTTGGGGTCCCCACTGATCAACATACACAGAAGCTTTTCTCCCTGATTTCAATATAACCTCTTAGATTGAGAGAAAATGCAACAAAGATAGAAACAGAGGCAGAAATGAGAGACAGAGACAGAGACAGAGAGAGATAGGATGATGTAGTAAGAGAGGACTTTAAACTCAGCATCTAACATTTGCCCCCCATGATAGAGGTACTGCTCAGAATCCTAGATTTCCTGTTAGTGTCCAAAGGAAAATGCCACAGCTACCTTGTTGCTGATATATAAGAACCCAATAGGGTCAAAGTATATGAGACATTTACACCATCTACCATTTTCTTCCATCGTGTGCATCTAACTCTATGCTGTTTTTCTTGACTTTGGAACCTCAACTTGAAAAATCCTTTTCCTTCCCCTTGTCAAGCCCTTTGGATTTGACTAAATGGTAGATTCTGACTTAATTAACCCCATTTGCTCCGCAATGATTGGAAGATGTTTGACCCTGTCTTCTCTCCAAAGAGGATGATACTGTCTTATCTTCTCCCTTTCACTGTAAATAGCATTCTTTCCTAGCATCAGAACACTAGCTAGGAGGCCTATCCTCTGGGATGAGGTCCCAGATGTTCTTTAGAGCTGTCCATTAGAAAGAATGGAAAAGATGAGGACTAGCAAGAAGCCAGAGTTACAGATGAAAAAGTTGAGCAATTTGGAAAATGTGGACCCTGGGGGGTCAAAACTAGAAAGATATCAAGTATCTGAGTGGCCAAAATAGGAGCCATGGGGTGAATATCTCCAGAATTCAGGAATAGGCATCAGTATGAGGGTTCATTGTATCCCTAATTTCCTCCCTTTACTCTATACCTCTGTATTCAGTGTGTCCCATCATTCAATCAATTAATCAGCCAGCACTCATTTGTCACTTGCTATGTATCCAGCACTATTAAGCACTTGGGATTCAAAGACAGCATTTTTGAGGCAGTCTCTGGACTGAAAAAGCTTTCATTCTGATGGAGGAGATAGCATGAATGTACACAAACATACACAGAATATATACAAAGTGGATATAAGGTAGCTCTAGGAGGGAGGGCTTTAATAGCTGGAGGCATCAAAAAAGGTTCTATGTAGAAGGTGGCACTTGAACTGAATCTTGGAGGGCATGCAGGGATTTCAGGAGGTATTAGTTAGGAGAGAGATGATTCCAAGATTAAGGAACAATTATTGCAAAAGAACTGAAGTGGAAAAATCAATCTCCTCATCTTTAAATGCTGCACATTCACTGATATCCTCTGATGGGCATGTTGACAACTTCTCTCTGTTGCTCTCTGCTGGACATCTTCCACTGAGCTGCTCTCTGTTCTGTATCTCCGCTCTGTTGGACATCTTCCACTGAGCTGCTCTCTGCTCTGTACCTCCACTCTTTTGGGCATTCCTTTGAGCTGCTTCTTTTTTCTCCAGTTAACTTCTAGTCTTCAACTAGAGTGAAACTTCTTTGCTTAGTTTTTCAGCAGCAGGTCTTGGATTTGAAAAATTAATAGCTTCATAGTACAGTAGAGTCCTGTATCTGTGGGAGATAGTTCTAATACCTACCATGGATGGCTGAAACCATGGATGTGAGTGAACGCCTGCTGACCCCATATATAATATGATTTTCTTATCCATAACTATGAATAGTGGCTTAATTGATAAATTAAATGTAAGTAAGGCAGTATCAATGTCAAATATGGTAATAAAGTACATTGTACACTATTATATAATACTATACAGTAGTCTGCCCTTATCCATAGGGAATATGTTCCAAGATCCATCTAGTGGATGCCTAAAACTATGAATAGTGATTTCTTTAACTTTTATCACCTCTGTTAACTTTACTATATAGTACCTTTCTCTCCTATATAGCACACAATGTATATATGTGTATTATACTATGCTATATATAGTATATTGTGCATGTATGTATATATAATTTATATACTACCTACTATATATGTGTGTGTGTGTGTGTGTGTGTGTGTGTACATATAGTAGTACCTCTCTCTCTACTTCTACCCTCTACTCAGTGCTTCATGCCCACCCACTCCCACACATAACCTCCCCCAAAATCCCTCTAAGTGAAAGCAGAACTGATGCACTAAGACACCCCTGCCACCGTTCATGAACTATATGCTAGCCCACTCCCTATTGGGCAGCAGCCCTCTTCTATCTCCCTCTTTCTAACTAGAATGACCATGGATAACTGAAACTGCACAGATAGGGGCAGGGGACTACTGTATCCTTATTTTAAAGGACCCTTCCTTTTTCTTAGTATATGATCTATGATATAACTCATCCTTTTTTGAGATCCAGACCCTGGCTAGTCATATCCAGTCAGCTAGCTAGAAAATCCCATCACCATTTAACACTCACCCCCTCACTTCTCACTCTCTCTGAACATATTCAATAAATCTTCTATCTCCTTCCTTAGCACTTTGCCACTGAAATTATTCAGTATGTTTCTAGCTCCCCCACCCTGAACCACCCCCACATTGGCTCCTTCAAAGGTTCCTCCATTTGTCTCTCACTTGTTCCCTCTATGACCATATGTTCAGTGCATCCCTAGACCCTTTACCCAATGTTATCCATACATAAATGTTCAATGTGCATGACCTCCTTAAGGTAAGAGACTATTTCATCTTGTCTCTGAATCCCCAGTTCCTTCCTGGCACATAATGGGTGCTTAATATATTCTTGTTTTATTGATTGACTAATTCAGTAATAGTATAACCCAAACCTACATAGAATTGTTAAAGAATACTAAATTTGAAATAAAGAAACTATTGATGGGAGGCCTGCCTCACATATTTACTAGCTGGGTGGTCATGGCAAGTGACCATTTCATCTAGAGATAATAAGATGGAAAAGTGGATAGAGTACTGGATTCAGACTCAGGAAGATTTGAATTTGAATCCTGTTTCAAATATTGACTAGCTCTGTAACCCTGAGCCAGTCATTTAAACTTTCTATGCCTCAGTTTCATCAACCATAAACTGGGCATAATAGTAGAACTTACTACCATCCCTCATAGTTGTTGTAAAGATCAACTGAGTTAATTAACATTGAGGTAACGATTTAAGCACTCTGTAAAACTTAAAGCACTATATAAATGTTAGGTTGGTCAAAATCCACATTATATTCAACAAATTGTTAAGCTTCATGCACCAATTTAAATAGAAAGAGCAGGCCAAGATGGTGGCAAGGGTAAAGGAGTGAGGTGGAGCAGGAGCTTCCAAGGCTAGAAATATAGACATTTCTAGGGCAGCTGAGGGAGAACAAAGAGGTCAGCAAAAGTTAGCTGAAATCTATAGGAAGGAGTTTTGGAAAAGCAACAAGGGAAGGATCTTCCTCCTCCAGGGGACAAGAATAGGCCTTCTAAGACTCATAGTCATCAAGTTTAAGATGAGAAAGAAGTTCTTAGCAGGTCAAAGGGTATGGGTCAATGAGGAAGCAGAAAAGGAGATCCCACCAGAACTTGAAAGTTATAAAGCCATTACTGAATGAGTGAGACACACTGTAATCTTGACAGTCCTACCTAGAAAGCAGCTAGAAACCAACTTCCCATTTTCTACTTTCCCACCAGCTGCACTCCTTTGGACTAGACACCATCATGCCCATAGGAAACTCCTCATCCTGTGGGTTTGTAACAATTTTACTACTCATACCTCATTAGTACCCTCAATACTTCTGGCCCCCTGAATAGAAGACTGGAGGGCAGAGAAAAAAATAATGAACTTGTACTAAAAACTCCATTCAAAGAGGGCTTCCAAGCCAACTATTTCTTCATTTTCCTCTAACTACAGTTGTTTGGACTGGACTCCATTATGCTCAAAGGTCAGGTATCTTCCCTTCAACCTCACCTATTCATCTTCCTTTTGTATGTTGTCTTTCTCTCTAGATTGTAAGCTTTTTGAGGGCAGGAACTATCTTTGTTCTTCATATTTAACATCTCTTGTGCTTAGCACAGAGCCTAGCATCTAATAGGTGTTTAATAAATGTTCATCGACTGACAACTTTATCTAACATTTAGACCATACAGAACTGATCCAGCTGACTTGGAAGACAAGATCAGGAAGAAGAAACAAAGTAATTTCAATCCCACTGTTACCAGCGATCCCCATGTAAAAAGGGGATAGGAGGGGGAAAGTGCCAAGTTTCATCAAATGTTATGAAAGTCTGGGTGCCAGAAGTCAAACTAAGAGGGTATACTCAAAAACAACCAAATCAAACTTCCATTTCTCTCCACTGGAAGGCTTCTTTCCTTATTAATACACTGCACCTAGGTTCAAAGGTAGTCTAACACATATAATGTGAAATACTCTCAGAAAATCAGTAATTATATACCTCAAAATGTTTATAGCAGCACTTTTTTGTGACAGCAGACTTGGAAACAAAGAAGATGCCCATCAATTGGGGAATGACTAAATCAATTGTAGTATATGAATGTAATAGAACATTACTGTGCAATAAATAATAATAATAAATATGATGAAAAAAGAAGTTGGAAATATTTGCATGATCTGATAAGAATGAAGTATGCAGAGCCTAGGAAACAATATACACAATGATTATAACAATGTAAATGGAAATTCCCACTAAAGAACAATCCAAAGTGAATGCTGCAAAATTATAATGCTGCCTCTCATGGTTCCTGTTAGGTTTATTTGTGGTTGAGACTGAAATATATTATTAATTAGGTGGTCGCCAGGCAATTAATTTCTAAATCCCAAAATGAATTACTAAAGTAAATGGAATCTATGGTCATTTTATTTACAATATGTACAATAGAAGGAAGATATTAAGGAATGAGAGAGAGAAAGAGAAAGAGAAAGAGAGAGAGAGAGAGAGAGAGAGAGAGAGAGAGAGAGAGAGAGAGAGAGAGAGAGAGAGAGAGAGAGAGAGAGATGAGAAACTCTGACTTCTTCTGATATCAGTTAGAATTTCTAAGCCCTAGCCAGGGGAAGAGAGTCTCAAGATGATGGGCCTTTCCTGGAGGCTTCACACCTCCAGAAAGGCAGGGTCACTAAATCAGCCTTTCACTCACCAATGGTGATAGTCTAAAAGAAGTCTGGGTGTCTATATTCTGGTTGCTCCTCAAGGGTCTGTCTTCCAGGCGCTCCTCCGAGTCAGTGCCTGAATGAATACTCTGAATCCAAATCTGAAATCATTGAATGATCCAAATATCCAAATGATCTCCTTCTGCCTTTTGATCCTCTTTTAAAAGATTTTTTCTCTTGTGTCATCTCCTCTAAATTTTCACGTCTACCAATCACAGCAGACACTTTTCTCCAGGGCTGTCCATTCTTTAGTTCTCACCTTCTTTGGATAGATTTTCTCCAGGACTGCCCACTCTTTAGTTCTCACCTTCTCTGGTTAGATTATATCTTTTTTCGATTATTTAACACCTCTTTTGGTAAATTCACCTTGTGTAGTTACTTAACACCTTTTTGTGGTTAAAATCTAAAAATAGATTGTAGTTTACCATTCTAGCTTCACTATAAAGGAAGAGCTAAATACCTCCATTGTTACAATCAGGAGATTACAATTTTATCTTCACAATAAAGAAAGAGCTAAGTATCTTCATTGTTATAATCAGGAGATAGCTAAACCCAATCTTCACACTTCCATTGAATATGATGAGAGTAAGGGTAGGAGCATACCAAAAAAAAGGACTTGATGTGGTCTTTATTTAAAAGGGCCAGTTTGGAACCATCTTGAATGACTTCAGAATGTTACCCATCTCCAGAGAAAGAACTGCTGGAGTTGTCTTCCACATGGGTGTATCTTTGGTTTTATTTTGGGGTTTTGAATGAGTTTGCTCTTATAAGAATGACCTATATGGAAGCATGTTTTGCATGACAATAAAAATGGAGAGTGGGGAAAGGACCACATTGACACATAACCAAGATTGCCATTGGGGGACTCTTGGGAAACTCAAACCTGGTATATCTATGCCCATAGCTAGATCCTCACCCAGCAGCAGGTTAAGCTTCAGTCTCTTTGTCCCAGCCTGTCTAAGAAAGATCAACAGGTCTCTTAATTCTCTTCTTGGATACATTTATTCTTGGGGGATAATTTAATAGCCAGACCCTGGCCCTATTAGAAAAAGGTGTGTGTGTGTGTGTGTGTGTGTGTGTGTGTGTGTGTATAAACCTAGGTTTATCTTTATATGCTGAAATTCTAATCTGTTTATAATATTCCTTGGCTGAAAGAAGATGGGGCCCTCTTACAGGGCATTTACAGAAGGTATGACATTGGGGTTTGTGGCTTCTCTTATTAGCACCCAGTTTCAAAGAGAAAAATGTAGAACAGAGATCAGGAAAAACTCCTCAACAATTAAGGCAATAGGTTGCTTCCAGAAGTAGTAGGCTACCCCTTCTTAAGGGTGGTGTTATGTATATGGTAGACTGGACTTATGTCTAGATATGGGTTGACTTAGTTGTCCCATGAGCTCCCATATAGCCCTGAGGATCTGTGATTCTTTAATCTTCTGTTATTTTTATTATTCATCATAATTATAATAAACCTTTCACAGGATACTCTGAGATCAGGCTGTATTTGCCCTACCTCCTGCATATTTTCCATCTCCACTCATGAGTTTGGATACTAAACCATCAGGGTCATACTGATAGCCCCAAGGTTATGCCAAATAATCACTGAGGGAGGAAAGATCAAATCACAGGCACAGGTATCTATTCCAAGAAAGCAAAGTCGACAATGAGTCTTAGAAAGATTCTCAGAAAGAAGGCATTTCATTTGAAGGGTTTGGGGCTTCACCTTCAAATATATAGGGCATCCAAGGAGCTGGGAGAGAAGAGAGGTGGCTAGCTTCAGTATTCATTCGGCCACTCTCCCCTGCCCAGTAGACTTTACAATGGGGGCAATCTGTCAGCTTGATTTATCGTGCAGCTTAAGGAGAAAATAAGTAATCCAGGGAGCAGCTGAGAGCTTTCCTGGCTGAAGACCCAACAAATCGACCAGGACAGCAATGGCCAGAAATTACCCTCCAGACAGAGTAAGAGAGGCCAAGGGTGATTTTATTCACTCACCTCTGAAGGGAAGCTTCCTTTGATAACAAAGCAATGGTACCCTCCCCTCCCCTTTGGATAGAAATGATGATAGGGGTCACCTCAGTAATAATGAAATTGTGCTACATATAACCTGTTGATGGGACAACTGAGTGATATGATGCCTGAGGTCCTAGAGTAGGAATCAGAAAGTTGTTTGATTGTCATTCAGTCATTTCAGTTGTGTCTAATTTTTCATGACCCCATTTTTGGGTCTTCTTGGCAAAGATATTAAAGCTGTTCTCCATTTTCTTCTCTAGCTTATTTTTAGACTCTTATCTCAGATATTTAGTCTTGTCTTCATCCATTTAATAGATGTATGTATGGCCCTTGGGTAAGTCACTTAACCTCTTAATTTTCTCTTCTGTAAAATGGAGGTAGTAAATGGATGAAGACAAGATTAAATGTCCACTGGAACTGGGAGCAGGGGTTGTGTTTGATTGGTCTTTGTAACCCATCATGAAGCCTATAACAATAATAATGACTTGTTTCTCAAGGGATGTATCATTTTCAAAGTGCTTTCCTCACAATAACTCTATGTAGTAGTTATTACAAATATTATCCCATTTTATAAACAAGGAAACAGCATCATACAGCTTTTTAAGTGCCTGAAGTGGGATTTGAACCAACATCTCCTGATGCCAAGTATAGCTCTCTCATGTGACATATATATTAATATTATATGATCCTCATAACAATTTTATGAGATAAGTCCTATTGCTCTTCCTATTTTTCAGTTGAGGAAATTGAGGCTGAGAGAAGTTATTGTCTTGTTCAAATTCACACTGTCTGAGGCAGAATTCAATAAGAGTCTCTTGACTCCAAATGTAGCAATCCATTCCCTGTGCCACCTAAGTACCTTCCAAGAACCAGTAAGAACCACCTTCCTGCTTCAGAAGGAATTACCTAGGCAAATGACATTGTGGGAAGAGTGGCAGAGAGGCCTATGCTCTCAACTCCCTCCACCTTGTCGATCACCCTCAAACTTTGTGTCCTCGGAATCTCGGAAAATGACTGAATCCTAGGAAGAGGCAGACTGCCTAGCTACACTGGGGACAAAGCTAGAACTAGGCTAAGGTACCTGGCAGTGGTGGTGGCCAGAGAGTGGCTAAACTGTGAGGTAGTGCTGGTCAGTCAGGCACTGGGAGAGGAGGGAAGTCTTAAGGTTAATTGCAGAAGCAACTAATCACTATGGAATTATCTTGAATGGCTCTAGAATCCATTTTTCTCCCTCTATCCTTCCCAGTAGCTAGACAAAATGTGGCCAAGATGACAACTTCTCACACATGAGAAAAAGTGGCTTACTAAAATAGCAGCCAGAGTCCTTCCATCTCTCTCTCTCCTCTCCTCTCTTTCCTCACCCTTACCCTCTTCTTCCCTCCTCCTCTCCTCTACTTTCCTTTCATCCGTTCTACTCTTTTCTCTTCCTCAATCCTCCCTTCTCTCCTCTCTTCTTATTCCTCTCTTCCTCTTCTTTCTCCTTCCCTCCTCCCTCCTTCTCTCTCCTCTCCCCTCTTCCCTTTCTCCCCAGCTATCCTCCTCCCCTTTGCTTTCTGCCTACTCTCTTCCTTTGATCTTCTCTCTTCCTATCCTTACCTCCTTCCTTCCTTTTAACTATTCCCTCCATCTCTTATTTTCTTCTCTCCTTCTTTTCTTTCCATTTTCTCTTTCCTTCTTTTTTCTTCCTCTCCCTCCTTCCCTCTTTTCCTCTCTGTCTCCCTTCCCCCTTCTCTCTCCCTCTCTTCCTCCCTCTTTATTTCTCCCTCTCTCCCCCTCTCTCCATAAGTAGTGCACTTTGTCTTAACCTATGAAACAGTGGGTTAATTGGCTTAGAGACCTACTGCATGTGGATCAGAGCCCTAATGCAGATTTAATCAAAAGAGACAGTTGTGTGGAGTGAGGTGTTAGAGCCATTTAAGATAAATGGAGAGGGATACAATTTTCCCCCCAGAGTTATTCAGAGCAATTTTAATAAAGTGTGAGTTTAACTACAGAACAGATTGTGTGCTTGAGTGTCATCTTACTACAGGATAGAGCAAGGGAGGGAGGGAAGGCTCAGGTAGTCACTAAGAAGAGGAAAAAAATCTTTCTCTTTCCCCATCAGGCTACAGTTGAATATTTCATATCTTTTTTTAACCACCTAAAATTCTTGATTTTTGCTGAACAGTTGCATTTCAACTCAACAAATGTTTATTAAATACCTACTGTGCACAAAGTGCTATGTTAGAAGCCTTAAAAAGTTTAAACAAAACATATTTCATGAGGAAAAGGTGATTCCAACCCAGATAACTGTGATCGAGGTCAAGGCATTTAACCCCTCTGAGCCTCAGTCATCTCATCTGTAAAATGAGGAAAATGTTGCCCATAGAATCTACCTCAGTCATCTCATCTGTAAAATGAGGAAAATGTTGCCCATAGAATCTACCTCCCAAGGTTGTTCTGAAGCTCAAATGAGATAATATAATGTAAAATGTCAGTTAGTGTTATTATAAAACATTATATGGTACATGTGAGGGAGAAGTATAAGCAAAGGGCTATGGGACAGGAAAGAGAGTAGAGACTTTTCCAATCAGGGAACCAGAGAAGGTTTCAAGAAAGAATTAAGAACATAATTTGAGTTTGATTCTAAAGAACAGTCAGGAATTCAGCATATGATAGGAGAAAGGGAAGATATTCCAGACATAGGGAATAGAATGAGCAAAAGCATGGAGGTAGGAAAGTATAAAGAACGTTAGTACAATAAATACTTACTGGTGTTAAGGTAGGATTTGGGGTAAGGGAAAAACAAGAGGAAAACATATAAATAAATTCTGCTTTATTGTTTGGGAAGGGTAGGAAAGGAATAAGGGTTTAGATATATACTTATTCTTAAACTGACTTTAAAAGATTGCAAACCTTTTCATCCTTTATCACACTGGCTATCTACTATGGACAAGGACCTGTACTTGATACTAGAGGAGACAATCATTCATGTGAAAAAAAGATCTGGGGCTTTTAATGGACCACAAGTTCAACCAGCATCAACATGGCCACAAGATCATCCAAAAATCAATGTAATCTTGGATTGTACCAGGAGAGGATTCCAGTCCAGACTGAAGGAAGTGAAACACCTGCTGTACCCTACTCCAGTTAGACCATTATAGAGAGGATTCCTGTCCAGGTACAGGTTCTGTGAGCGGTGCCTGCTCATGCTGAGGCTCTGTGAAGGCAGAAGAGTCCGTCCTTATTTCAAGGAGCTTATAAATTCAAACCAATAAGCTTTTGTTAAATACAACAACTATATCTAATAATCTATACATATAGGTGTATATGATGCATGCATTACATGTCATATATGCGCATTGTGTGTAATTAATAATGTACATTATATTATATGTGTATATTATGTGTGCATGTATATTTATTATATTGCATGCATGTGTTGATATACATTGTATGGATATATGTGTATAGTATATGTATATTATGTATATGTTATGTTTGTATACATGTATATATGTGTGCATATATAGAATGTGCATGCATGAATTATGTGTTGTATGTGTGAATATATTATATAGCTATGTGTCATGTGTATTGTATGTATACACACATGAAATTTGTGTGTGTTATATGTATATTGTGTATGCATGTATAAATGTGTATATGTATAGAGGGATAGAGAGAGATAAATAGATAGAGATGATAGATAGATGGATAGATAGAGAGATAGAGAGATAGAGAGATAGAGAGATAAATAGATAGAGATGATAGATAGAGATGATAGATGGATAGATAGATAGATAGATAGATAGATAGATAGATAGATAGATAGATAGATGGATAGATGGATGGATGGATATAGAGGTATAGGTATAGCTATAGATACAGATATAGAAATGTGTCAGGCACTGTACTGAGTTTTACAAACATTATCTCGTATGATCCTCACAACAGCTATTATCCCCATATTTTACATTTTAGGAAACTGAGATCACATAGCTAGTAAGTGTCCACAGACTAGATCAGATCTTCCATATTCCAAGCCCAGCATCTATTGACTGTACCACCTAGCTGAGGTGCCTTCTAGGTAGCATGCACGGGGGTAGGCACTAGAGGGAATAAAACGAAAAATGAAACAGTCCCTGGCCTCGGGGAACTTACATGCGACCACAGTATCATAGCTTTAAAGTTGGAAGGAATAAGAGAGGCCAAACTAGTCCTTGGAAGGTGATGTGACTTGCCCACAGTCACACAGGTAGTAAGTGGAAAGGCTTGAACTCAGGTCCTCCAACTCAAAAACTCTGATTCTTTCCCTCAGAGTATCCTGTCTTGTGAACATTCTATTGGGAGAAAGACAAGAAAGACCTTTTGTCTAAGGTTCTGCACAGAGTAAGGGATCAAATTTTCTGGAATTGAATTGAATTGAACTGAATTGATTCTCATTTCAAACAAAATCATGAAGCCTAAATGTCCAACCTAACTGTGGAGGAGGTGGAAAGCTGTCTTCTCTCACTGTATGCTAAGAAAGACATTTCATGTGCAAAGCACCAGGCTAAGTGGACTCACCCCCTTCTCTGGAGCATGAAAAATATCAGTTTTAAAAGGATGCTCTGCAAAGATACAGGCTACAAGCTAGAGTTACAACTTGGGTGGTGCCATTGGGACTCTGACCCAGGTTGCTAACATCATGTACACTCCTTCAGTGTAGACAAACACTGTCTTTCGCATCTAGCTGGTAAGAAAAAATAAGTTAAAATGGGAAGCTACCAAATGCTATGCTTCACAGGTGCAGGAAGGTGGTTTAGTGCATAAAGAGCTATACTGTGAGGCAGAAGGATCTAGTTCCAATCCTGTCTCTGACTCTGCAATCCTGGACAAGTCATTTAATTTTTCTCGCCCTTGGTTTCCTCATCTGTAAAATGGGGATAATTATATGTGTACATAATTATATATATATATATTACATACATATATACCTTCCAGGATTATTGTAAGGATTAAAAGAAATAACATTCAAAGCACTTTGCAAACATTAAAGCACTACTTAGATGCTAGCCATGATGATGCAGTCAGTTGGCACATTGAATAAAAAATGCCAAGCCTCAAGTCAGGAAGACTCATCTTTGTGAGTCCAATTCTGGACTCAAATACTTAATAGCTGTGTGACCCTAGCAAGTCATTTAACCCTGTTTGCCTCAGTTTTCTCATCTGTTAAATGAGCTGGAGTAGGAAATGGCCCACCACTCCAAAATCTTTGTCAAGAAAATCCCAAATTGGGTCATGAAGAGTGAGAATTGACTGGCCAACAAAATGATGGTGATGTTGATGGCCCTAGGTGAACTACCTGGCCTTTTCTTAATCTGCACCCTTCCCCCCAACACACACACACACACACCCAAAGGTGAACTCCCTAGCATTGAGTCTTCACAGGATCCAGGAGTAACTGTTAACAGATGCTGCCATCTTAGAGTCTCACTCTCCCAACCCCTTTCCTAACTGAATTTGTCTTTAAAAATTTATTTGAGTATGCATTTTTGATCTGCTTGGACCAAACACATTCTATGAAGCTTGCCCCAGGCATTAAAAATCCTAGTTATACCTCCACTGCAAGCAAAGTAAGAGAACATGAAGAAAATGAAAGATCAGCCAAGCAAGAAAATGATTACAGAATCACAGAAATTTCTAAGGATCATCTGTTATCATTAAAAGTGTTAAGTGTGGACTGTTAACAAGTAAAAATGCAGCATTTGCAACCGAGAAAGATGAGGCACTTGGGAGATGACTCACACAATGAGGCTTCAGGGCAACCCTCTTGGGAGGGATCAGTCAGAAGACCCAGCTTGTCCTTCATCTGCTGCCATGCCAAAGTTGGGGGGGTTGGTACTTATCCCAGGGCATAGACCACATCAATCTTTTAGTAAACTTTTGTTGAACTGAATGGGACCCCCTGGCTAGAATATAATTTTATCCCAGACAGATGATATAGCACAGTGGATGGAGCAGCAGATATAGAGTCAGGAAGATGTGTGTTCAAATCCCACCTCTGATATTTTACCAGCTGTGTGATTTGGGGCAAGTCAATTGACAAATACCGAAAGTCTGAATCAATAAACATTTATTAATTACCTGTTACAAACCTGCCTCTGTGCTAAGCATTACATCAATATTATCTCATTTGATCCTTACCAAGACCCTGTGAGGTAAGTGCTACTATTATCCCCATTTTACAGTTGAAGAAACTGAGGTAGACACAGGTTAAGTGACTTGCCCAGGGTCACAAAGCTAGTAAGTGTCTGAGTTAAGATTTGAATTCAAGTTTCTCTCACTCCTTTCCCAACATCTGTCCATTTCATGCCTTTAAGGAAGGGCATTTAGAAAAAATTTTATTGAACTAAACTGGACCTCCTGGCTGAAGGTAGATTTTATCCTAGACAAGTAGTGTAGCATCGTGGATGTTTTGGATCTGGAAAATGGGGATGATAATATCTCTGGTGCCTGTCTAACTCCTTACCTACTAATATAAGGCTCAAATGTAGTCATATATCTAAAGTACTATGCAGATTTTAAAGTATCCTAGAGTTTGCCAGGAAAGAACTGGGGCTGACCTAGGCAAATGTATTTTCTCACTGTCATGTACTTAGAGCTGTCATTGCTGCTGGAGGGAGGGTAGGAGACAAGGAGGGAAATCATCTCTCCCATTCCCTACTTCTTGGAAACCACAAGGAGAAGCAGCACTTAGGGGTAGGAGGTGCCCACTCCTCCCTCCTTTTATAGCCTACTGAGTGGGTACCTGCTCCTGACACCGGGGCCAATCTTCAAGGCAATTCCCCCCACCCCAGCTATTGGGACTAAAGAAATAATCCAAGGATGTAGTGTTGCCTCACGTCCTTTAGCAAGGGGCTAGAGTGTGGGTCCCAGAGAAAGCGACCAGAGTATGTGACCAAATCCGTAAAAAGTGGTCCATTGCCTCTGTGGAGTTGTCCCAGATGAATGGCCTTCAGGTCTCTAAATTAGGGGTTCTTAACCTGGCATCTATGGAACCCTAAGGGGTTCGTGGCTAGATTTTAGGAGGCTGTTTATTTGGATGGGAAAAAAAGACATCTTTATTTCCATATCAGTGGTTTGATATATTTTTAAAGCATTAGTCTGAGAAGGGGTCCATAGGCTTCACCAGATTGCCAAAGGGGTCCACGATGTGCCCTTGTGTACATGCACACACACGGATTAACCCTACACTAAAAGCCTTTTTGGATTCTTCCAGGAAGACTTATTTTTCCCTTTAGTGACTGTCTAGAGTTTGTTTTCAAGTGCAGCAGCAGGTGTGAGGGTATGTCCTGCAAGGAAGTGCCAGAGACCCCAGGCAGTGTGAATCACACCAAGGGAAATGAGATAAGCTGGTTGGTGCTAGAGGGCACAAGATCTTCCTGTAATGGGAGAGGCAAAAATTCTAGCTTCAAGAGAACAGACATTCATGTGGAGTCTTAAAGAGAAAGAAACAGAAAGGAGTAGTTCCTTTTAGGAAAAGGAGAATTTCTCATCAGTGGAGAAAGCATTGGCAGGGAAGAAGGTGATACCCACCATCTTGAAAACTAGAATACTAGAGGGCTAAAAAGCTTTCCATGAGCTTACTTGGAAAATCCTGCAACTCCTCTGAACCTGTTTTCCTCTCTATGAAATGAGGAAATTAGATTAAGTGATCATTTCTAATTATGCAGATCTATGGTATCTTTGTTGAAGTCTCTTTTAGCTCTAGATCCTAAGTGATTCTAAGTTCTATATACTAATTCACTTTCAACTCTGATGTTCTGTATTCTATGATCTTTCAAATCTGACATTTTCAGCTCCATGTTAATCCCCTAGTTCTCATGTATGAAGATTCCTTCCAACTCTACCATTCTATATTCCAAAGACCTTCCCAGCTCTGATATTTTGTGTCCCAATGCTGACAGGTCCATATTCTGTCCTACACTACTTTCCAATTCATAAAGGCACAATTACATGAAATACCTTCTTGCTCAGGTTAAAAGAAGACAGAAACAGAAGATGAGGTTCCAGATTCCAGAACTATACAAAGTCTCTTTAAAACTAAAAAGTGGGCACATCTAAACACCTATGCTCAGAGAAATAGGGATCATAGTGAGATTTAATTAGGATCTAGACAAGATAGAAGATAAATCTTATTCCATCTTTCTTTTCTCCACTTCTACAGGCACTCAAATGGAGAAATCAAAGGTTTCTCATTCTGCAAGCATCAGTCAGAAAAGAGACAGAAAATGGAAGCAATAACATCAAAGCAAGGTTCTTAAGATGGTAGAACACAGGGTAGTTCATCCTGTAATACCCTCAAGGCACAGGAATGGAAACAGATGAGGACAGTGAGCAAGCATCCTGGCCTTGCATCCTTTCTAGGTTTCTGCCAGAACCATCCATTTGATAAGAAGATATTCTACTTGCCAAAATACCTATCCTGTCCTTACCCTTAGGTAATCCTTACAGAAGCTCTGAAATCTAGCTCATGCTGTTGTCATTTTCTAGATGGAAAAACTGAGGTTCAGAAAGATGATATTATAAAAGCAAGTAAATTGACAGTGCCAGTATTTAACCAAGGATTAAGATCAGGATTCAAATGCATTAGCTTCTAGTTGATATCAGTCAGTCAATAAACATTTATTCAGATCTCACATCTTACCAGGCACTGGACCGAGTACTAATGATACAAAGAAGGGTAAAGAGTGTCCCTGTTCTCAAGGAGCTCATAGTCTTGTGGGGGAGACAGTATGCAGATGACTATGTACAGACAAGCTATAGACAAGATAAAATCAATGGAGGGAAGGCACTAGAATTAAAGGGGATTGGGAAGGTTTTCCTCTAGAAGGAGAGATTTTAGCTGGGGTGTAAAGGAAGCCAGAGAAAACAGGAGATGAAGATGAGGAGGGAGAGTTCAAGGCATGGGGAACAGCCAAAGAAAATGCCCAGAACTGGGAGAAGGAGTGTTTTGTTCCAGGAAAAGCCAGGAGGTCAGTGTCACTGGAGAGAAGAGTACATGGATGGGTATAAGACATAAGAAGATTACAAAGGTAAAGAGAGTATCAGGTTATGAAGGACTTTGCATGCCAAAGAGAGGATTTTACATTTGAATTCTGAACTATACTAATATATGCCTATAATAAGGTCTTTGGGGATATTTTAGTACCAAATTCTCTTTTTTTGTGGACCAGCCTTAAACAGGGACCAGTCTCATACAAAATTCTGCTCTGCACCAGTGTGTTAACCCTAGGTTAGGAGTATCTCTCAACCATGATATCATCTAAATCATTGATCATCTAGCTTAAAAAGGTAAAGGATGATGGGGATGATACAGAAATGATGATGAGGCAGACAGATAGATGGAGAGAGAGAGAGAGAGAGAGAGAGAGAGAGAGAGAGAGAGAGAGAGAGAGAGAGAGAAAGGTGTTTTGTCTTTGTTTTAAGAGAACCAATGGCATCACAGGATGATGTCTTGACTTGTGCATAAATTAGATATGTAAAGCAAAGTTGCCCAAAATTGCCAGCTTCACCCTCTCTTCCAGAGTCATCAGGGTCCAATGACCAGACAAAAATCAGAATGATTCCTGGATACAGTAGATGACTTTGGCATCTTTGATGTCTGACCCAAGATCTAAGTACTCCATAGAGCCTGCTTCAGTCACCTTCTTGGTCTTTGTAACAAATTGTTTTCATCCACCCATTCTGCTGGGGAAAGTCTTAACCTGCTTTGCATAGACATCTCCCTAACTCACTGCTGGGTTCTCAAACTGGTTTAGCCCTTCTTTTGAGATGGTTTCCTGGGGAGTGGCTGCTGTGCACACTACAACTTCATGAAGCCATAGGGGAGAGCTGGAGTATATATGGGAGGTTCAAAATCAGTCTCTCTAGTATGAGGGCTTGTGACCCTTTTTCAGGACTGCTCATCTACATTTGATACCCAATATCAACTCTCAATACCCATTGAGATGGGTACCTAATACCCAACTCTCAAATAGATAGCTAGACAGAGAATATTTATTGAGTACTTGTTTATGTATTGTGCTAAGAACTAGAGAAAGAAAAAAGCAACAGTCCTTGCCCTCAAAGAGCTTACATTTCAAAGAAGGAAGACAGAATATATAGGGGAAGTAGAAAGGAAGGAGTGGTATATGTTCCATGGCATGGCAGAGATGTCCAGGAAGGTTAGGGAGGCCAACTGAGTAAGAGTAAGGCCAAAGCTGCCCTGACAAATGTAGTCATTCCAAGGGCAGAGTGCAATTTTCCAGTGGGGGGAGAGTAGAGATGATGGTCCTAGTGGAATCAAATACAGCCATCCCCAATTAATTGGTTGTACACATCTAGGATGCATGGAAGATGCCCAAATCACTTTAAAGAATTTCAAAGCACTTTTATCACAACCCTATGATTTAGGTAGAATAAATATTATTCTTTCCATGGGACAGATGAAACTGAGAAAGATTAAGTGTCTCTTGCCCAGGGCCACAAAGCTAGTAAGCAGTTAAGCTGGGGGCAGAATGGATGCTAATGAAGCCCAAGATCCTGGTGTAACAGAAAGAGGATTAGACTTAAAATCAGAAGCCTTAGGTTTAGGTCCTAGCTGTGGTGAAGAATGAATGAGACCTGTAAAGGTGAAGTCTAGTTATTACTGTTATGGTTATTGTTGCCTAACCCTGAGGGGAAAGCTAAGGAGAGAGCAAAACAGGGGATGCTGGGGCTGATTCATCCCATTTCACTTTTTGGTCCTGGGCCCAGCCCTGTTCCAGGAAAAGGTTGCAGAGAAGGCTGGTGTGTTTCCATGACAACTACAGTCAGTACAGCCTCCTATTCTCACAGAGGAAGAGAAACATGAAGAGAGGCACAGAGACAGAGAGAGATACAGACACAGAGGACAGAGATACCTCGAGACAGAGAAAGGCACGAAGAAATAAAGACACATAGAGAGACAAAAATGATGGTGATGATAATGATAGGAAGACAAATAAAATTTTAAAAGATAATGCCACAGAGACAAATACAGACACTAAGGCATATAGACACAGAGAGAGGCCCATATAGAGGCAGACATATGCAGAGAGAGACCTGGAGAGAAAAATCACGGAGAACTAGAGAGAAATATAGTGATATACAGACATTTAAACAAAAAAGAGAGATAAACAGAAAACACAACATGGAAAAAGACAGAAAGAGATACAAAGAAATATAGACATAGAAAGAGATATGGATATGCAAACACCAAAAGGTTCAGAAAGACAAAATAAACAATACCACTAATAATCAGCATCCATAATAATAATAATAGTTAGTATTTATATAGAGCTTACTATGAGCCATACACTATACTAAACATTTTACAAATATTATCTCATTTGATCCTCACAAAAATATCAAGAGACAGGTGTTATTGTCCTCGTTTTACAATTGAGGAAACTGAGACAAACAAGGTTTACATAGCTAGTGTCTAAGTCTGAATTTGAACTAAGGTCCTTCTTAATTCCAGGGCCAGTACACTGTGAAGAAAGAAAGAAAAAGAGGGAGGAAGGAAGGAAGGAAGGAAGGAAGGAAGGAAGGAAGGGAGGGAGGGAGGGAGGGAGGAGGATGGGAAGATGGGAAGGAGGGAGGAAGGGAGGGAGGAAGGAACAGAAGGAGGAAAGAAGGGACAGAAGGAGGAAGGGAAGGAGGAATGAATGAAAAAAGGAATAGAAAATTAGAGAGAGAAAGAAAGATATCAAGAGACAAAATGATGGAGATAAAGAAAAAGAATAGAGACATGAAAAAATATAGAAAGCAGGGTGAGATAACAGAGAAAGAGATAGAGGCACAGACACAAAGAGAGGCAGGCACATGCAGCCAGAGACAGGGAAAGAAAGAGAGGAGATATGCAGACAAGAGAAAGATGGAGTGCCAGAAAGAGGAAAATAGAGAAGCTAATTAGTTTTATGCAAATATACTTAGAGATCAGGGGGTCTCCATCACAGTGCTCAGAGAGTTGCAGAAACTAGACCTCTATGATGGCCAGAATCCTAAATGATGATCTGGCTCATTTCCTGCTCTTTTGGAACAAAATTCAGTCTCCTATATAGGAGAGGTGGGGGTAGCAGTAAACACGGGCAGAATTTGTTCTACAAAGGTCTTTAAATCTCACCTAACATTTGGCAGCCCAAACACCCTTGAAATCCTCTCTGCCTCTTCATCCTAGGATACACACTCTGGAAAGTGAGCAAGTGAGCGTGACCTCTCCTGGCACAGGAGAAGGACCTCTCCATTCCCAGATTCACACTCCACCTTGTGGCTTTTTAGGACCTTGCTGCTAGGGTCTCTCAGTGTTCTTTATATCTGTGCAACTCTGGGCACATATCACCCCTATGCTTGCATGTCCTAGGTAGGAGGAAATAAGCTACATCCATCCTTAGGAAAGCCATGACCAGGATGGCTGAATATCCTGAGATACTTGAAAAAAAAAAAACATTTCTAAGGGTCTCCCAATAAGGAAATTTGGATAAGATGGCCTGGACTGAATCTGAAAGTAATACTCTTGCTTGCTCAAAAGGTCCAAATTCCATTTTCCAGGCAAGAGCGTATTCTTTCCCAGGAGTGACTTTTACCCATTTCCCCCTGGCCCTCACCTACAGATGCCATTGTAAGCCTGGGCACTGAAGGGAAAATAGCCACATGGGACAAACAGAGCATGATTAAAAAGGGGAAAACTTCTGAATTCTCTTAGTAATCAAAAAGAAATATGATCCTTTCTCTGTAAGACACTATAAATCTGTTTTGTGCTTGGGGTGAGCACTTTCCTTGCTTGGAGTGGCATGAGCCCTAGGACCCTCATGGATTTAAAATCATCTATCTCAACCCTTTCATTTTCAAGACAAGTCCTAGCTGCCTCTTCTATAAAATGAGCATGTTAGATTAGATGATCTCTAAAGTCTCTTTTAGCTCTGACAATTTTCCTTTCTTTTTTTTTTAAACCCTTACCTTCCATCTAAGAATCAATAATGTGTATTTTTCCAAGGTGGAAGAGTGGTAAGGGATAGGCAATGGGGGTTAAGTGACTTGCCCAGGGTCACACAGCTAGGAAGTGCCTGAGGCCAGATTTAAACTAGGACCTCCCATCTCTGGGCCTGGCTCTCCATCCACTGAGCCACCCAGCTGTCCCTTGAGCTCTAACAATTGCTGCTCTTGATGATCCCTGAGCTAGAAGGGGCATCAGTATTGAAGGTGATGAATACTAGGAACTTGGCTTAAGCAAGGGCAAAAGGTCCCAGGAAGGGAAGGAACTAATGGAGTCTGTCACTGGAGCAGTGAGAAGGGGGCTTTTCAGCAAGACTCAGTGGAGAAGAAAACTGGATGGGAACAGAGTTTGTTAGCCTGGGAAACTGTGCTGGATTCCTGGGGGGATATTAGGTAACTCAAATAGAATACAAGGTTATCCCAGCAGAATGTAAGCTTCAAAAGAATTGAAGCTCCCTGAGGAGCCTTCCTTTTGTGTGTGGTTTTTTGTTTTGTTTTGTTTTGTTTTTGTATCTCATAGCAGTGTTTGGCACACTGTAGGAAGGAAGGAAATAAGCATTTATTAAGTACTTGCTATGTGCCTAAGCACTGTGCTAAGGACTTTATAAATATTATCTCATTTTATCCTTACAGTAACCCAGGAGGTAGGTACTATTATCATCCCCATTTTATGGGCTGAGGAAACTGAGGCTGAGAGGTCTTCCTGACAGGTTTCTGAGCTCTGTGACCAAAGTTGTGGGCCCTACATTCCATTTTACCTGCTTTCTTTTAATCATTAGTAAAGTCCCTTTACAAACCCTCATCTCTCTCCATAATTAAGGCAGAAGGAAGGGAACCAGGTTGTCTTTATGTAGAGACTGGTGACATCTGGAGAAAGGGACAAAAAGAACCATTTCATAGCAGCCCAAGGCAGGGACTGGTCAGGAAAGGTCAACTTCCCTAGAAAGGAAGAAAATATCCTCTTAAGGCTGAGCCTGAAGCTGGGACTGGGACTGGAGCTGGGTGGAGGCCTCCAAAATCAACCTCTTCTCTTCCTGATCCCCAATTCCTCCTCCCCACCCTTTTCTCCAATAGAAAGGAGGGGCAGAAGCAAGATGAGGCTGAGCCCCTCTGCCCAGTGGCCTGGCCAGCTCCCCAGAGGGCACTGCAACTGACTAGATCAGCTTCTCTGGAGGAGGGTGGGGAGGGAGAGCTGGGGGGTTGATGGAAGACACTTCAAAATGCTTTTTGATGTGTTTCTACAATGTGGCTATATCCCCAGGCTTAGCTGAGGCTTTCAACTGGATATGGGAACCCTGAGGTAGAAATGGTTCACTAACAGAAGCTCATAGACTGGCAACAGGTAATAGCATCATCCTTCATATGGATGCTGTGCTTTCCTATGGTTACAAATCCAAACCAATCCAACAAGCATTCATTAAGCACCTATGCTGTACAAGGCATCTGCTGCATGCAGGGGTTACAAAAGTACATTTAAAAGTCATCCTTCAAAGAACTGATGCTCTATTGCGGTCAGGACCCTCCTCATCAGTGCCAGTGTGAATTGGGAGAAAGACCCCCCAGAGTTATTATATGAGCTATATGTCACTCACTCATGGTCCCTTTTGGCTGGCTTTTATCTAGTGCTGCACCTGATCAAGCAGGTCACTTGCAAGTCACTTGTGGGTTTCCATTTCACCAGGTTCATTGCCTATAAATTCTGGCATGGCCTCTCACACTGGTCCTAGGGCAGTGTGTGATTGCATCATTTCAAAGCCCAGAAGGTTGTAGCCTGGATCTTTCTACTTTCAGTAGTCACTGCTCTCTCTCTCTCTCTCTCTCTCTCTCTCTCTCTCTCTCTCTCTCTCTCTCTCTCTCTCTCTCTCTTCTCTTTCTCTCTCTCTCCTCTCCTCTCCCTCCCTCCCTCTGTCTCTCTCTCTGTGTCTCTGTCTCTGTCTCCCTCCATCCTTCCCTCCCTCTCTCCCTCATTTCTTCCTTCCCTTCCTTTCTCCCTTCCCTTCTCTGTATATTTGTCTGTCTGTCTTTCTCTCTGCACTCAGAGGTTTATAGCACTCCTAGTCTCCTCATTCAAATACAACCAGGCAGGAAATAGAGAATCCTTTTGGCCAGTTAGTGTCTTTTTAATGTGTGTCCAGTTTCAGCTCAGCAACCAAACAGAAGTCCATTTTTTCACCACTTTGTGAGCAAAACAGAAACAGTCACAGAATAATTCCCTCTGCTCTGAAGTGGAGAGTGAGGATCTTCTATTCCACATCAGCAGGCACTACCAGAAACAGGATCACCAACTGTGAGTGTTTCTGGGACTGAGCCCCCAAGACCCAGTCTCAGGTTACATGGGGGGTATAATACATATATCCATACATACAAACAGGAAGGAGAAAATACTAAGAATTGGGGGGATCAGTATAAAAGATTTCCTGTAGGCAGAGGCATGTGAGCCTTCAAGGAAGTTGGAGATTCTAAGAGGCAGAGGTGAGGATGGGATGCATTCTAGGAATAGAAGCTAGACTATAAAAAGGCATAGAGGTGAGCAATAGAACTCTGAGTCTGGGGAATAATATTAATGAGGAGAATTGGGCTAGATCATGAATTCTTAACCTGGGGACCATGACCCTGCCTTTCCATATTTTGATAGTTGCATTTCAATATAATTTATTTTATGATCCCATATATTTTATTGTATGCATTTAAAAATATCTTCTTGAGGAGGGAACCATGAGTTTGACCAAACTGACAAGGGGGTGAGTCTCGGACACCCCAAAAAAGTTCAGAGTCCTTGGACTAAATCATACTTTGACTCACATTAACTATTTGAACCTTGCATCTGTGAAGATTGGATTTAGTTATCTCCTGATTGTAACAATGAAGACACTCTCTTTAACAAAATCAGGAATGTCTACATCCATACTTAAGGATTAAGTATTCAGGAGGATGGCCTTTAACAGACATATGCAGAAACAGCTGACAGATACCTGAAGTGTCCTAAGTCAAGCTAAGCTACCATTGGTACAAATGAGACACAGGAAAGTGATGTAAAACCATCCATATATTTCGTGTCACTTCCTCTCTTCAGCCTCTTTTCCCAGAGATATGGCTCTGGCTGGCAGCATGTTAAGTATTCCGACATCTTGGCGTGGTGGCAGCTATTTGTCTGGGTTTTGGCAGTGAGTTTGCCCTTGAGTTAATTCAGGTTCAGGCATCTTAGCTGAGCCCTCTTGGAGTTCAGGCTGATTCCTTCCTCCTTTACTCTCTAAACTTTATCTTCCTAGAAGCCTCTAATCTTCCTCCTGGCACAGACCAGGCGGGAGAAATCCTACACCTTTCTCTCTCCCTTCTCCTTAATTTCTTTCCTCTATATTAATTTAAATCACCATAAATTTCCAGCTGTCTTGGGTATTTTATTTGGGATATCCCATGGCGACCAATAATTAATATAGTTTAGATCACAACACTAAAATTATCCTTAACACATCAGCCTTGAGAGACAGTCAAAGAAATTATTGTTAGCCTCAGTTTACAGGTGAGGAAACAAATTCAGAGAAGTATCTTTTTAAACTCTCATCTTTTTATTTTTTATTTACTTTTTAATTGAAAAATTTTATTTAATTAATTTTGAATATTTTTGTGGTTACATGATTCATGTTCTTTCCCTCTCCTCCCCCCCCTCCCCATCCACCCATGAAACCTTCACCTTTTTAGGATCAATACTGTGCATTAGTTCCAAGGCACAAGATAGGTAAAGGCAATGTGGATTAAGTGACTTGGCCAGGGTCACACAGCTAGGAAATGTCTGAGGTCAAAATTGAACCTACAACCTCCCATCTCTGGGCCTAGCTCTCAAACCACTGAGACTCCCAGCTGCCCCCAACATTCTGTATTCTAAGGTAACTAAAGAAGTAACTAAGGTCAAAAAAGTAGAACCAGGGCGAGAATCCAGATTTTATGATTCCTGGTCCAGTATGCTTTGTTCTGCTAATGGACTAGAGCTTTGAGAGATAAAAACTCAATTATATAGCTTAGGAGAGATAGAAACAGAGGCATGAATAGATAGAGCTAATTAAGACAGAGAAGTAACCCCCAGATAGATAGGCAAAGCATTTATTAAGGACCTAATCTATTCTAGGCACTGTCATAAGTTCTGGGGATACAAATACAATCAAAGAAGAGAATTCTTCACCTCCAGGAACTTATGGTCTAATGGAGGCAGGCAACATTTAAAGGCGATTCTTTAAAAGGACCAGGCACTCATACTGGGGTTCTTAGAGGGGTCTCCAGGAAGGAGCAGTGGCTTCATGGTCTGATTCCCAACAAGGTAAGGCAAAAAAAGGCTCACCTCTCAAAGCCAGGAAACCAAGGGCAGAGTCCTTGTTTCTCCCAAGGTGGAGAGTGTCAGAGAGAGGGGCCATGTTGAGATGGCTCCAAACAGATCTGCAGTGATTGAATTCAGCCTGATTGTGTCTCTAATTCCTTGTAATGACTTCATTGAGGGTTCTATCACCTCCAAAGACCCTCTTAAGTTCTGATGATGAGAATCTCAAACCATTTGCTTGTCCTGCTTCATTTGCCCTTATCCATTTAGGAAAAAATGGCAGCATTCAATTAATGCAGCCTTGCCTACTCACTTCCTTACCCTGCTAACAAAGAACATCCCTAGTAGAAAGAATACTGATATTGAAGAAGCTAGGTTCAAATCTGACTACAGTGATACCTTGATACACGAGCACCTTGAAGTCACAAGCAGTTTGAGATCCAAGCAGTCACAATCAGGATTTTTTGTTTTAAGTAAAAAGCAGATATTTGAATCACCAGCTTCCACCGGTGGAAGGAGTCTGAGATGAATGAGATAATCAGTTTGGGGGAAAATTAAACAGTTTATTGAAAAGATACACCCAGAAAAAGTTGCAACAGATTGTGTTGGAGCTGTGTGACGACACTTGTTTCAAACATTATTGATATGTTCTGAAAGGGAGGAACAAAAAAACTTCCATGGAAAGGTTTTTTTTGAAACGGCCTCTAAGTGAAATGGAGGAAAGTGTGGCAAAAAAGCCAAAATTCAGTGAAGAAATTGATGATAATTAAGTAAAGTAAAAAAATAGCAATTAAGTTTAGCAATAAAGTTATATATCATAAGTAATATGTAAGGTTAATTTTGCATTTAAAGGTAGTGTTATGTGCCTAGAAAGTAAGTTATGTTAAGTGATAATATACAAAATGAAAACTTTCTCCACCATCTTCGCCTGACCTTGAAGGTAAATAACATTTCCCAAGCAATTTTATTTCTTTAAATTTTTTATTATATATCTATTTATTTATTCATTATTTATAAAGTACATTTTCATATTTAAAACATATAAGACAAAAAAATTTATGTGTTTTGGGGGGGCAGAATGGATTAATTACATTCCATTAAGTGGGGAAATTCGATTTGACACACAAACAAATTGAGTTATGAGCTTGGCCATGGAATGAATTAAACTTGTGTTTCAAGGTACCATTATATGATACTTTTTACTTGGCTGATCTTGAGAAAATTACTTAATAAAGAAGTTAGATAATATGGCCCCTGAGGTCCCTTCCAGCTCAAATTCTCTGATCATAAGTACTACTGAATCCCAGTATAATAATCCAATCCAATAAACATTTACTAAGCACCTACTTGGCAACAGGGGGTGTTTGGGATGCTCTGGAAGGAGAGGGCTTGCCAAATTCTTTTCAGGGCTTCTTATCTACCTTCCTTTCACCCAACTCTCAGCTGTGGTTCCAAGAAGCTATAGCATGCACAGTGGCCACATTCTAGTAAAACCATCTTAAAGATGGATTAAAGTAGGCTGAAGGTAATTGGTAGGTCTCAAATTTGTTAGTGAGTTAGGGGGATGTCTACTTTGAGCATGGGAAGACTTCCCCTTCACATGGAATAAGTAGATGAGAACAATTTGTTCCAATAGCCATGGAGTCAGCTAAAGAAGGAGCTGTGGAGAACTTTGAGCTTGGTCAGACAAAGAAGACATCAAAGTCATCGCCAGTCATTCCAACTTTTGTCTTGCCACTGGGTTTCAATGACTCTGGGAGAGAAAGTGAGGCTTTGTGCAACTCTGCCTTTCTTTAACACAACTGACTTACAAAGCATAATATCATCCCATGATGTCATTGGTCCTTTTCTAAACAAAGAGAAAAAAACTTTGTTCCAGACACTGTGATAGGTGTTAGGAATACAATTAATAAAAAGAAAAAAGAACCCCTTCCCTCACAAGGAGTTTATAATCTAATGGGGTGGGGTGGGGAGACAACATACAAAAGGAGGTAGGAAAATGGTGGGGTGGAGAGGGAAGGATACAAGGGGGTACCTGGCACAGGGGCATATTTTTTAACCCATGCCCTCTTTTTTAGAATTTATATCATGGAGGGTCAGAGCCAAGATGGCAGCTTAAGAACACCTAGAACCCAAAACTCTTTGATAATCCTTCCAAACCAATATTTATATCACACTTCAAAGAAAACAGAAATCCACACCCAACAAGAAGCCACAAGATTCTCCTACTGAAAACAACTTGAAGGTAGGCACAGTGTGTCTATTTTCACAGGAAAAGGGAGAGACAGGCTGGCTGAATACCCTTCTCTACCCAGGACTAAGACCTGTGATAAGACCAGGCTGCCTATGTGAGTCCTGAGCAGAGAGTATAGCCAGGAGGGTTTGCCTCTGATCCACCATATGTGGTCCAGGGCTCTGACAATGGCCAGCATGAAGGAACTGGGTTGGGGGGGGGGGCACATGTCTGGACACCCTTGGCCCCCTGGCTACAGTAAAAAATTTGCCCCAGGGCAGGCCAGCTCAGCAGGTTAGCCCAACTGGCTGAATCTAGTAAACCAGAGGATTGAGAAAAGAGAAGATTCAGCCTCAGGGCATAACAGCTCAAACACTCTGGTTCAGCAAATCAACAGAGGGGCAAGTTTATAGTCTATAGGGAGAAGGGGAAAAAAGTAAATAAAGTGAATATATAAAAGGGGGGGGAAGCTACTATTGAAAGCTGATATGGGGTTTAGGACCAAAAAACAGAATCAATGGACAAGGATGAGATCCAGGGAACAACAAGCAAGGCTCAAAAAAAAAACAACAACAAAAACAACAAAACAGGTAACTGGATGAGGGCTATGAAGGAGCTCAAAAAGGAATTTAAAAATCAAATAAAACAAGTTAGAGAAAAGTGGCAAAAGGAAAATAGTAGCCTAAAAAGCAAAATGTAAGTCATCTGGAAACAGAGGCCCAGGCATTGAAAGCCAGAATTGACCTATTGGAAAATGATTCAAAAAAAAAAATTAGAAGAGAAGAATGACTTGAAAGGAAGAATGGACCAAAAGGAAAAGGTGAATCAGATGGTCATGGATTAAATTCAGTCTTTAAAAATTAGAATTGGGCAATTAGAAGCTAGAATCAATTTTGTGTTGGTTCCAAGGCCAAAGAGTGGTAAGGCAGGTAGGGTTAAGTGACCTCCCCAGGGCCACATAGCTAGGAAGTGTTTGAGGCCAAATTTGAACCTAGGTCCTTCTGTCTTTAGGCCTGTTCCACTAAGCCACCTAGTTACCCTTTTATATGGGTAACTTGATCCATGAAGCTAAAACCTGATAGTAGCAGATACAGAGTGAAGGGAATCCCAAAGAACAGTTTCTACACTTTATAAAGGAAGACATTGGGAGGAGTTCACTTCACTCTCTAGCCTTCAGATCATTGGGGAAGGAAGTTGAGCAAGGTGGTAGGAGTCAAAACTTGACTTAACAACATAGTGATGAGATTAGAGGTGAGGAGCTTAACCTGGGAAGGGCATCTTATTTCATGGAATTGAAATCTGGCTGAGCAGCAGTTTGAGAGTGGAGAGACCAAAAGTCCAGCTAACAATGAAACATTTAATCAGGATCATAAAGATAAGATTCTCTAGAGCCTGCATATTAATTTATAATGATTTATTAGTAAAAGTGGGGGAGAGAGAGAGAGAGATAAAAAGAGAGAGAGAGAGAGAGAGAGAGAGAGAGAGAGAGAGAGAGAGAGAGAGAGAGAGAGAGGGAGGGAGGGAGAGAGGGAGGGAGGGAGGGAGGGAGGGATTCCATGCTTCCCCAGCTCCCTGGCTGAGATAAGCCAGTGAAATAAGCCCTGTGCCCGTTGAGTACATTAACTGCTCCAGAGAGGGGAGAGTGAATAGCTAGAGTCTGGAAAGAGGGAGAGGGCTCAGGCTTCCCCTCACTCATTTATAAAGCCAATATTCATCACTCCTCCTGGGAGTCTCTGATCAAACAGGCTTTAACCTCAGTCCAGACCCCAAATCCTGATTTCTGGACACATCACCCATCACATGGGGACTTTTGCAGTCTCACACTATTTAGCCACATGTGTGCATCCAGTCAAAGGATGGGACTGGTATCAAGAATTGGTTTTCAAATGGAATAAGTAGGTACAATTTTATAATTAAATTCATACAAGATAGACATAAATATTAAAGCAACCCAAAAGAATCAGCACATAATCCCAAGCAAGTATAAGGTCCTTATCTTTCCCTTCATACAAAAACTCCAAACTTTGTATTCTAACAGAGAAAGATTTGGGTCCACTCTGTAACTAGAGTAGGATCCCAGGGACTGAAGATTTAAAAAGGCTGAATCTACTCTGTGACCCTGGGCAAGTCACTTAACCCCCATTGCCTAGCCCTTACCACTCTTCTGTCTTGGAACCAATACACAGTATTGATTCTAAAATGGAAGGTAAGGGTTTAAAAAAAAAAAGCCATCTGTGTCCAGCATCATCTGCTTGCCCTGCTCAAAGCTGCCATCCACACTCCATTTGGCTCTAGGTAGGTCCTGGCTTGGCTGATCTCAGGGGTTACTCCCAAGTCTCTTGGCCTGTCCTAATAACCGAGGCAAATCCAGGTTCACTCTTGGTCATGAACCCAGGAAGAAACTTGAATGAAACCTCTAGTTTCTTGACCAGAACAACTTTTGGCCCAATCCTCTCACCAAGAGAAAGGGCAAAAGAATAGCTCTCCTCCACTCAGAGGGAAAATTTCTTTTTCTCTGACCCCTCTTATAGAGAGTCTAGAGTTTTAACTAGAAAAATCATAGATGGTATAAATTCAATTGGAGGTGAGCAGCAAGAGAAGAGGTAACTAGACGGTGCAGCAGGAAGACTTATGTCTTCAAATCCTACTTCCAGAACTTACTGGCTGTGTCCCAACAGGCAAGTCACTTAGCTACTATCTGATTCAATTTTCTCAACTATAAAATGGGAATAATAATCCTGTTGTTCTTCTGTCCTTTGAAGAGGGCCAATGACATCATGGCTTCACTCGCTCATTAATTGGATTGAAGTGAGGCAGACTTGTACAATGTCATCAGTGTCACTCTCTCTTCCAGCGTCATTGAAGACCAGTGACAATATCAAAGGCAAGATTTCTGGTGCTGGCCCAGGATGTGGATGCGATGGATGGCCTTGGCATCTCTGGTGTCTGACCAAGCTCTTAGCACTCCACAGCATCTGCTGCAGCTGCCTTCATGGTCATTGGAACAAATTGTAGGGCATGTTCAGGGGAGATTAGCACCTCTGGGGTGAGGCTCCCCCAGCTTTTTCAGGGCACTTTATGCACCTTTGAGAGCTACCTTTCACCTGTGGTTCCAAAAAGTTGTAGCATGTGTAATTAGAAATCTTGTATCTTTGAACTACATTACCCAGAAGCCCCCTCACTTCCTGTCATTACGTGCTGACATAGACAGAAGATAAATTGGGTGGACTTCCGTGTCTAGGTCTCTTTCCTTCCTGTGTCGTGGTTTGGATGGAGCAGGCCTTTTGAGCAGGTAGAAAACTTAGTCACGTGGTTCTATTTGGTCAGATAATAAACTTTATAAAAAGAATACTTGAAGTATTGGACATTAATAACTCTTACAAGCATGCACTGACAAACTAGGCTGAGAGCCACCAAGAGGTCTCAAACTCATTGGAGAGTCAGAGTGATGTCTATCCCACACATGTGCAGTCTTCCCCTAGCTGAATGGGGGATAATAATAAACAGTAACAACACCTACCCAGCAGGGTTATTGCAAGGATCAAATGAGATGATATTTGTATAGTGACTGATACATTGGAGGCATTCGATAAATCCTAATCCCAACCCTCCTCCTGATGCATCCGCGCAGTGGTCATTGATTCCCCAACCCATCAATTCCCCCACCACCAAGAAGTTAGCAATGGGGAGGGACAGAGGGGGCTGACTGAGAGGTAGAAGCAAGTCCTGAAAGGAAGGGGGCCAGGGCAGCAGGACCAAGCAAGGCAGGATGGAACAGGGAAGAAACAAGTCCCTTCCCCACCCCACCCCCAAGTTTTTACCACCCTTTAGGCAAGCTCTAGTCACTCCCACTCCAGTCATAGCTCTGAGCAAGCTTCTCTCCCTCCATCCTGGACAAAAAAGGCAATTAGGAGAGAGCTACATATAGGCCAGCCTTTCGCTCCAAGATTCTAAAATTGTTTTGTTTATCCTGCTGGAAGAAAACTTGCATTATTATCAGCCGCCTTCTTTCAACGCATGTTGACACAATGGCTGGTTTTCAATGTCTCTAAATGATTCCATCTGACCACTGGAAGATTGGCCTGTTGCAAATGACTGGTTTTTCCCATGTCAACAGAAGAAAGGAAGCGGGGTGGAGGGGCGAGGAATATACGTATTTCGTTTTCGAACTGTCGGAGCTCAGTCTGGTTTTCTTACAATGCCTGTTTCTGAACACCACTCACCTTGCAGAATGGGGCTCCCTCCCATCTCAGAAGCCATTCCCCAACCCCCACCCACCCACCCCCATCCCCACCCCCGCCGCCCCCTATTTCCTTCCTCAGTCCTCCCTCCCTGCAAACCATTGCCAATGCATATCAGATGGCAGGGATTTGCAGCCCTGCACGGTTGTCGAACAGTGGCAGAGATAATTAGGCAGCCTGCTCACTACCTGCCTGGCTGATTAGTGAAAATGTTGTTCTTTAAATGCCTTCATTTTCTGGCCCTGCACCCCGGCTGTTCCAGGAGTGTCTGAATGAGTGCCCACATGCAGCACATCTGTGGATGACTTACCTACCGAACGTTGCTTCAAAGGGGAGTGATGCTGGGGAGAGGGATACAGAGTGGTCCCAAGCTTAACAATGTCAAGGGGACAAGAGATAGTCACGAACTCTCTCCCTTTCCCCTCAGTCCAGAAGGACACAGACTTGGCTGAACTCACGGAGTCTTACCCAGTATAATATCTCTTCTCATTCTGTGACCCCTAGGAACTCCAGGGGGAATGTAATCTGCGTGTTCCAGATTCATTTACACTTAACTCATCCATATGGCAGTGAGAAAGGGCCCTCCAACATCCAAGAAGCCACAGGAGCTTTGGGCAGTGGCTCTCTGAAAATCTGCTTCTCTGATGGCAGGCTCAGATTTTTGCCAAAACAAACAGCCGTGGCCCTCTAGGTAGTGCAGTCACACAGGACAAAGCAGAGAAGAATTTCCGAGGCTGAAGGAACAACAGAGGCCATCTCATCCAGCTCCTACCTGGACAAGAAGGCTCCTCCATAGTACCCCCAATAAGTGGTCATCCGCCCTTTCCTTGATGACCCTGAATGAGAGGAAATCTGCAAAACCAGAAGGCAATCCATCCCATTGGATAGCTCTGGGAGGAATGTTTTCTTGTGTTATGTAGTTGGCTGACCCCATTCTCTCAGGGCTAGACCTGTTACATCTCCTCCGTCTAGGGGCTCAGCCTCGAGGGACTACAGGTTATTTCTCTCTCTGCTACTGGTAAAAGTTCTATTAGCTCTGTCCCCATTCCTATATTTTAGGGGCCCAGCAACTGGTACCCCCCAATTCCATTTAATCAATTGACAGTAGACTTTTACAAAAGGATATTTACTTGCACACTAGTTGATGAAGTGGATAGAGTGCCAGGGCCAAGAAGACTCATCTCTTCGAGTTCAAATCTGGTCTCAGACATTAACTAGCTATGTGTCTCTGGGAAAGTGTCTTTACCCCATTTGTCTCCATTTCTTATCTGTAAAATGAGCTGAAGAAGGAAACCTCTCCAGAATCTTCATCAAGAAAACCCCAAACAGAGTCTCAAAGAATCAATCATGGTGGAAACAATTGAATATCAACAATTTACTTCAAAGATAAAGCAAGAACAAACATTTCACCCCAAAACTTCAGAAGCATCATCCCCACCAAACATAGTAATCTTCAAATAAGGAAGAAGGATTTAGTTCACAACTTAGCTCAGTTCCTATATAGTCTTGGTCCCACCAAGTTCAAGTCCAAAGACAGAATTGCTGGACTGGAGTTCTAAAGGTTAATGATCCTCCTTTGTTCCTTCAGGCTTCAAATGCTACATTGGCTACAACATCCATTCTAGATTCTTATACCCCAAACCCCCCTTGGCTCCTGCTCTTACCCCAAAACAGAGAATCTACTCTTTGTACCTAGATTAGAAATGAAAAATTAAAATGCCCAACAACCAGATCCTTTTAAAGGTTCTAAAAATTCCCTTACTGCATGGTCTCACTTGTGAATGAATGAATCAACTCTCCCTCAAACACAAATGCAAAAGAAAAAAAAGACCCCAGATATTGCTAACAGGCTATTTCAAAGACACCAACAATTACTGGACACTGAGCTAAAATGTCCCCTTATGCCTCTTCTGCCCCACTGTTCCAAGTTATGTCCTCTGGAGTCAAAGAGAACAAATATAATCCCTCTTCCATTCAACAGCTCTTCAATTATATTTCCTCTCAAGTTACTCATCTCTAGGAGAAATATTTCTAGTTCCCTCCATGTGAGTCCTTCCATGTGTGTTCCCTCTTTGTGCCCACTCTTCCCACTGATGGGTTGTATTTATGAGAGAGTATTCCCAGGGGAAACTTGTGAGAGAAATGTTTTATTTCTACTTTTCTCACAGAGACATTTCACTAAATGCCTTTGCTTTGAACTAATTGTGTCCTTTGGGCAGATTGTTAAGGGATAAATAAAGGGTAGGGACTTGTAATCTGTGGTTTTAGGGAATCATGGAGTACCTGAGAGTAACCATGTCTCAGGGATCTTCATTGTGAGCTGGGGATTGTCCCAGGTGTTCCTTGACATAACCTGTTCTTGATGAAGCCATGCTGGCTCTTCATGATCACTCCTTTTTTTTTTAGATGTTCCTTAACCATTTCTTTAATAGCATAATAATTTTAGCATTTTGCCAGGCATCAAGGTCAAACTCACTGGTCTGTAATTTTCAGACTCTGCTCTCTCCCCTTCTTTGAAAATTAGTTCATTTGCCTTCTCTTCATCTCTCATAGATGTGGCTCCAGAGTCACATCAGCTGGTCTTTTTATTACTACAGGATATAATTTATCTAAGTCTAGTAACTTGAACTTGTCAAGAGAAATCAGGTGCCTTCTTGCTATTTACTTATATAACTTGGGTTTCCATTCTCTCTGATTCTTACATGATTTGTGGGTTTTTTTCTAAAATGAAGATCATTTTCTGCAGAAAAATAATATAGGATTTGAGTTGTTCTGCCTTCTTGATAGCTTCTGTTATCGTTCTTCCCATACTGAACAGAAGTTCTATCCCTATCTGCTTATGTGAATTTTCACCAAGATACTCTTCACCATGCCTCCCCTCCCCTTCTTACCCCTCCCTACTCCTTTTTCGCAGATACTATAATAAGGAAACAAAATCATATATTAGGAATAATTCACAGATTTTCAGAGATGGAAAGGACCCTTAGAGACCAACCATCTCACTTTCATCCAAGGAAACTGAGTCTCCAATAGAGGAAGACATTTATCCAAGGTTACACAGCTAATGAGTACCAGAGCTGGATCCTCTGATGATTGTCTTCTTTTCTCAATTTAGTTCTTTAAAAAATTGTTGTTCTTAAATTTAAAAAATTGTTGTTCTTGGCATTCCCCTATCACCTTAATTTATTCCAATATTTTGTCTTTACACACTATTTTTATAGGACAATTCCAAGCTTTTTTATTCATCTTTTTTTTACCTGACCTGGCACATTTGGTACATGTTTATTTTTTCAATCTGTTAAGTTGGTCAAAGAGCTCCTTTGCAAGACAATTAAGAATAATAGAAAACATTCCTGACCAGGAGTCAGAGAACTTGGGTTCAAATCCCACCTCTACTGCTTACTAGACACATGACCATTCATGAACAAGTCACTTAATCTCTTACTTAGCCTCAGTTTCCTCACCTATAAAATTAGGATAATAACAGCAGTATTATCCATCATACCACATTATTGATAGCCTCAAATGAAAATATAGGTAAAGTACTTTGCTAACTCTAAGACACTAAATAAATAATAATTCTTACTTTGTTTTCCATTCTATTTGTTTGTTTTTGTCTTCAGAATTTTATTCTTGACAAATTCACCTGGGATGATTTCCCTTGCAAACTTTTCAACCAGTGGTATCAAACCCAAGGGGCCACTAATCCATTCATGAGATCTCTGCTGAATGAATTTTGACTAAATTTAAAAATGGGATATTATCCCTGTTTCATTGTATTTTTATTTTGTTAAATTTTTCCCAATCACATTTTCATCTAGCTCAGACACACCCAGAAATATGACTTTGCTGCCTACAGAAGTGTGTTTGATGCTTCTGTTTTAGACCAGGGGATTCAACTTATCCTTTTTTCTGAACCCCTTAGAAATCTGTGTCTTCACAATTCTACAGTGTATGTCAGACTGTGCCCAATATTTTTCTCATTCCTTAACACAAATTCTAAAAAGGAAAGGTCACTTCCTTAAGAAACAGTCCTATCACTTGTACTTCAGGAGACAGTTCCTCCTTGTTAATGAAAATCAAATCCAGAATAGAATGTCCCTTCATTGGTTCCTTCATGTTTGGAGGATAAAATTGTCATTAGACAGGCCATGAATACATTAGTTTTTCTGCTTTTGCAGAGAGATCTAGAGGTCCACAAGACACCTGAATAATTGAAGTTCCCACTATTTCATGTCTCTATGCCAAACTTATAATCTATCTCTAGATGGCATATTTATTTCCTCTTTCTATCCAGGTGGTCCATATCACACCATCACAATAATATAGATTTATGTCTGCCTATGGATTTTTAACTAGAATCTCTCATAATGCTTTCCTTCCTCACCTTACCCTTCCTTCATCCCACCCTTGTTCTTGGATGCCAGCACAAGGAAACAAAATCATATATTAGGAATAATTCATAAATTATCATAGCTAGAAGGGATCTTTGGAGACCAACTATCTCACCTTACAGTTAAGGGAACTGAGTCTTTAATAGAGGAAGATATTTATCAAAGGTTACAAAGCTAATGAGTACCAGAACTGGAACTTAAAGTTAAGTTCCAAGATTTTTATTCTGCTGCTCTTTCTGCTCCAATAAATTACTTCTTAATGAATAAGAGCTATCCTGGCTCCTTTTAGGGAAGGACAAAAAGTATGCTGTCATATAGACTGTTGGGCCAAACTCTTTTAGATGGTTATGGATGTCAATGAGGAAGCTTTGTAATATTATAAGACTTGATGCAGTCAACACTAGTTAATCTACAAAAGGGAACCATCTACTGAGACTCCCTCTTTGATTTGGACTCTGTGTGTCAGCCTCTGTGTGGTGAATGCCTTTGGCTAGCATATGGCTCCCTGTTTTATATCTCAATTGATATTGATAATCAGAGGATTGTTGAAAAAGTGATTTCTGTGGCAACATCTATCAAGAAATTCTGTGTGATCTTCACATACGTGTGGGAGAAATGTAGAAGGAGAGCCTCAAAGGCTCCACTTTACCAAATCCAGCATTTTCTAGTAACAAGCAAACAATAGATACGGTAGGATCTTTTATTCTCTGTACCATTCAGTAAAATTGTCTGATAGCTGAAACTTGGTTAGCTATAAGAAATTGTCTGTGAAAATTGACTGTTTCCTTTAATCAAAGAATTCCTCCATAGGTATATATATCATTTTCATACAAATTTTAAAGATGAGAAAGGAGACATGTGGGTCAGTTTGTTACTATTATGCCCTTACTCATCTTTCTTTTCTTGACAATGTGATTTTTTTTGTTGGGTTATTTGGTATCTTTCCCTCTATGAGATATCTTGAAAATTTATGCCTCAGTGCCTTCAAAATTATATAGCTCTCACATATATTTCTTCTGCTTATAGTTGGTCTGTCTTATCTGCTTTTCTCATCTTCATTTCCTTAAGTGCCTTTTTCACAATTCTCAGGAACTGGGCTGTAAAAGTCCAAATGTGTTAGTGCTACTGTCATCAATGATGAAAATAGATTCCTATAGAAGCATAGATAGATCTGCTCTGGTTCTAATCTATCTGTTACCCTCCTTCCTGTTTTACTACAGGCAATGTGGAGTGATACATAGAGGGCTAGACTAGGGGTTCAAATTCCATCATAGACATTTACTAGTTTGTGACTCTGGGCGAATCACTTTACCTCTATGTGCCTTGGTTTCTTCATATATAAAATGAAAAGATTGAATTCAATAGCTTCTAAGGTCCTTTCTGGCTCTAAATCCTTCATTGCCCTTGAAATCAATCAACAAATATTTTTATTAAGTACCTACTGTACTGTGTGCCAGACATTGGGAATTAAAGTATAAAGAATGAAGTAAGTCTTAATGGTGAGGCAACAAGTACATAAAAAGATATATACAGCATAAATACAAATAAATACAAAGTAGTTAAATTCGATAGTTTGGAAGGGAGCAATAGTAGTAGCTCCCACTAGCAACTGAAAGACTTATGAAAGGCTTCATGCAGAAGATGGTACCTAAGCTTCATCTTAAAAAAAAGAGAAGGACTCTGAGACAGATGAGAAGGAAGTATATTTCAGGCATGGGGGACTGCTTGAGTAAAGATGCAGGAGCATCATGGGTGAGGAACAAAGACAAAGGCATTTTGGCTGTATCAGAATGAGGGGAAAGAAGTAATTTCCAGTGGGGCTAGAAAAATAGACTGCAGCCAGATCATGAAGGGATTTAAAAGCTAGACAGATGATTTCATATTTGAACTCTAGGGGAACTAGGAAGCCATTAGAATTGGTTGAATAGGAAAGTTACGGTCAGATTTATATTTAAGAAAAATTATTTTGGCTGCAGTGTGTAGTATGGACTAGAGTGTCGAGTAACTTGAAGCAGGGAGACCAATTAGGAGGCTTTTGCTATGGTCTAAGCATGAAGGTGATAAGGTATTGAACTAAGGGGGTAGCTGTGTGAATTGAAAAAGAATCAGATGTTAGAGTTGTAAAGATAGAAAAGGCAAAATAGAAAAGTCAACTGATTGGATAAGTGGGGTAAGGTAGGGAGGGTTATTCTGGTAAGTATTTAACAACCAACTCCTCCCCCCCAAAAAATATGTATATATATATATATATATATATATATATATATATATATATATAAACCAACACCATTTTAAGTTTAATCTGCATTATTAACATTTCCCTTCTTCATTTTCTTAAGTCTAGATGATTAACAAAACAATAAATCAAGCGCTGGTCTGGAATGTTTGCCAATTTCCAAGGTGTAAATGCTCACAATGAAAATTTAGTAATTGGCTCTGAGGAACCAGTTAAAGCTGGCTTCAGCATAGATCTGGGTGAGGAAGAGTGAAGAGTCAGGTATAAAGCCCAAATTCCAAACCTGAAATATTGTAAGGATAGTGGTGTTTTCAAAAGAAAGAAGAGAGTTTGGAAGAGGGCACAGTTATAGGGGAAAGATAATGATCTCAACTGAATTTCACCCTCAACTTTCTTCATTTATCTTCCTCTTTACTGCTCTTAACTATTTTGTGAAACAATTTTGCTCACAATTTTCCACTATCCTCCCCTGAAATTGTTTGCAAATTATTTAATACCAAAATCAGTGTTGTATTTGGCTGTTGTATCTTCTACGTAGCCAGGATATCAATCATTGAAGGTTCCATAGCCTCTTTTTAGTAGCAAATATTTTATATTAGTTAAATTTCTGTAGGAAATGGCAATCAGTTTGAATAATGTCTTTTCTTTAATATCTTTCCCATTTGGGGCATTGATCATTTATTTGGAGAAGTCAAGTAATGAGTGTTCTTCTTTTTGTTTTTATCCTTTAAAATTTGTGGGTGATTTTTATCTTTAATCTAATTAGTCAGTGGTTTGACTGCACAGTTGATTCAAAAATGTCTACTACATTAGTAACTAGTCATTTATTTTCTTTATAGATATTATAGTGGTTGGATGGCAAAAATAATTGTCACATCCATTTCCCCAAATATATATATATATATATATATATGTATATATATTTATATATATACATATATATATATAAAACCAAAAAGGACTCCGTGGTTATGAAAATATTGGGGGAATTATCTCACATAGTTCTGGAAGGGCATAGGAAAGGGACAGTGCATGTATAAAAGAGTAAAAAGGAGCTCCTTGATTGAATGGCTATAAGAGACTGGAAGCAGCTGGAGAAGAAACAGCAGCTTTTAGGAAAGGGCTAATGATTTCCTGGGATAAATCAAGAGCTTCAGAAGCCAGGTAGACTATAGAATCTTGAAAAAGATGGAAACAGTAAATCAGAGCCAGGATGAAGGCAATGGAAGCCATACCAAGAAGACAAGCAGATTTGAAAGGGAAGCAAAAATATGTTATAATATAGGATCTGTTCTTCACCAAGGTCCATGGTCTCATAGGAAACTCCAAATATTTATGCTGGGAGTTTGCAAAGATGGTAATTGAAGCCTCGGGTGAAGAAGGAAATAACAGCCCTTAGAAAGTAAACCATAACTATTTCCTTCATAATAAGTAATACATGTATGCCCCCTTTCTATTTTTGACATGCCCTTTAATAAATATTTTCTATGTGTGTTGATTATTAGCTTGGTGCTTTCAGGAAAAATAAAGACCTTCTTAGTGGATAACTAGAAATGATTCAAATCCTAATGACTTCAAAGACTAAACCCTTGAGCATGGGAGAGTGGGTGGGGCTGAGCCATTATTGAAACATCTTTAAGAATGTTTATATGAGCTCAAAGCTATAGTCCTGAGTCAAAGGATCAATTGTCAATTTCATTTTTTGTCATGTTGTTCAATCTTCAGTTATGTCCAGTGCCCTCTGACTCTTCTTGAATAAAATGCGTTTTACCTAGACATAATTTTTTTGATGGATTTCATTTCTTAATCCCAAACTATTTTTTCCAATACAGTTCTGTCATCTTCTAAGAGACCACCTTCATGTGGAAGTTACTGTGTGTCTAAGTATATGTTAGATTGGTTTAAATGATTTTGTCAAGTTCTTCAAAGAATTTCTCTTTTGAACAGATGTTGGAACTCAAATGGCAATCACTATCATGATGGCTTTTTCTCTCCTTTTTTTTTTTTGCTTTGCTCATCACAAGTCTCCCTCCTCTCATATGAGATAAACAAGAACACCCAGTGAAATGAAGTTTCTAATTGCCTTTAGTCACATAAAGAAATAAACTCAGCCATTTCCTTTGCTCTTTCTTCAAAGGAGAACCTGGAAGCCATCTTTCCATTCAATATTAGCTCCTTCTATCATTAATGGTGATATAATTTATCACCCCACAAAGTGGTCATTGAATAAGGATCTCACCATTAAAACACTAACAGATTAATCATTTTTTTATAAATAGTATAACGGTTGTGTGATTGTTAGCACTCTCAGACCACCCTTTTCTGGCATTCTACCACAGCCACTGAAGGGAAGGGAAAGGGTCTCTTAATGGATGCAAGGCCATTTTATATTTGATTTGTCTAATTGGTTGTAGTGGCCAAAGAATTCATCATATGATAGTCAACCTACTACTAATGAGTGTCTCAGTAATTAGTTAGCCTGTGTCATAAAATCTTAGAATTGAGAAAGAATTCAGTGACCATCTAGTCTATAGACCTCTATAGGTATAAAAGAATCCTCACTACAACTAACCTGATCAGGATTCATCCAACCTCTACTGGAAGGCTTCCTGTGAGGGAGAACTCATTACTCCTCTAGAGATCTCATTCCGTTTTTGGATTGCTTTATTACTAAGATTTTTCTGACAAGGAAATTTTGCCTTAATTTTCCTCTGCAAATTTTACCTACTACTTGTGGTTCTACCCTTTTTGAATAAACAAAATTAATCTCTCTTCTACATGTCAGTCCTAAAACTTGAACAAAGCTATTCTGTTCTCCCTGAGTCTTCTCTCTCCATGCCAATTGCCCCTACTTACTTCAATTGATAACTCATATGGAATAAACTTAAGGCTCCTCTCCACCCAGACTGCTCACTTTTAGACTCTCTCCAGGTTATCACTACCTTTCCCAGAATGTGCCATAAAGAACTGGACCCAATACTTCAGTTGTGTTCCCAGCAGGATAGTAGGCAATACACTATCACATCTCCTAGTTACTGGAAACTATTTGTCTCTTAATTCAGGTCAAGATGACATTAGCCTTTTTTGGGCTACAATATTACATTTTAACTTACAGTGTGCTCATAGTTCACTAAACCACTCAGAGATTTTTCAGATAAATTGTTGAATAGTTGTGCATTCCTTATCTTGTAATTGCAAGGTCAAATTTTTGAATCTGAACAACATTTTACATTTATCCCTATTAAATTTCATCATATTGAATTCTGCCAAATCTATTGGTCTATAAAGATCCTTTTGTACTCTAACTCATTCATCCACCATGTTGGATTAAAATTATCTTGAGAGACTGATTTTTGGGTAAGAATATAAGTTTATTGATTATACAAGATTTATTGATTAGGCCAGCATCATAATCTATAAATTAATTAAAAAAAAAAAGGTCTCCATGACTCTCTCATGACCAGGGATGACTCAAGTTGGACCAGGCAGTTTAATAAATAGATTTTTAGGAGTTCATTATTCACCCCCCCACCCTGAACATCCCAAGATGTCTTTAATTGGTGATAGTTAATTAAGAGGTGGCCCAACAACCTATCCACACCCTCACTATCCCCACAGGTGGACAGGGCACATGCATAGAAAAAGAATTCTTCTCCCCTTCAATTATTAACAAAATTCTGCTAAGAAGGAAGACAGTCCTTGCAATTCTAAAGGACAAAGAAAATGAAAAAAGCAGGGGACTGGTTAGTTCTCTGACCTATACCCCCCCCACAGGAATACATGATAATTCTCCCTAATACATAGGAATATGGTATATGAAAAATAAATTCTCACGATAGTTCTCTCAGGCATATCTGCAAATTTGATTAAGCTTGTCATATATGGATTTATCCAAATCACTGATAAAAATGTTAAGTACATATCCCTGGGATATACCACTGGAGATCTCCTTCCAAGTCAGCATTGAACCATTAATGACAACTTTTATAGTTTGACTATTCAACCAGCTCCAAATCCATTTTGATCTATCTTCTAGGCCATATCTCTCCATCTTTTCCACAAGAGTCAAATGAATTACTGTGACCAAACACTTTGCTAAAAATCTTGATAAACTATATATATATATATATATATACATATATGTACACACATATTGTATGTCATATGTCCAATCAACCAATTTTGTAATCCTATGAAAAAGGCAAGTAAGGTTAGTCTGGCATGCCTGTTCTTAATTAAGCCACTCTGTCTCTTGCTATTGTCAACTTTGTTTATGGAACCTCCCAAGTTTTCCCCTGTCCCTAGGGAGCTTGCCATCAGGGAAGACCCAGATTGACCTTGTCTTAGCCTGGGCAGTAAACCTGAAAGTATCCTGTGATCTCAGCTTAGATAGAATTAGTAGATATAAATCAAATCTTAACTATCCTTTTGTCTTTGAAGTTTCTCTCATTGTATCAGAGGCTTCTCCCAGGTAATCCAGCCCCCCTTGGCCGGACTCCTCCTTCCAGTGTGTCATTGTAAAGCCAATCAATTGAACTTTCCTGTCCTTTATTCCCTAAAAGGTATATATATATATATATATATATATATATATATATATATATATATATATATATATACTCTTTGGAAAATCTCCTTTCAGTTGCTTTTTTTCCCCAGAGATATTGTTCCCAGAGTCCCAAAGTGTTGTCTCTGTGCTGTATCTAGAGCTTGACTCTGTGTAGTGGCCAATCAGAGCATTTTCTTCCTTGTCCTGATTAAATCTTTGTTCTTTTTAACTACTTTGGTGGTTCTGTGTTTTTCAAGTTTGACGCTATCAATCTTCACTTTCTCTTTCACTGATCACTTCTCTAAAAATGTGTTCTAAAGTTATGTCATGAATTGAAATCAAGCCCACTGGCCTATAATTTGCAAACTATTCTCTTCTCCTCTTTGAAAATCAAAACAACTTAGTTCTTGAATAGCAGGTACAATCTATCATAGAGACTCAAAGTTCTTTCTATTTGGTAGATCCTGCTTCAACTTAGTCTTCAAACTCACAAATGGCTCCTATGCTCCTCTCTCTATTAAGATATGATTACAGAGGAAATGTACCCAGTGGTTTTGGGAAGAGCTTTCACATAATGCCAAGCTATCGCTAATGCCATAGTGAGGTATCAGAGGAAGATTTCTGTGGGGGGAAATCAGACTACTGACAATCACATTGGTTCCCAGAGAAGTGAAGGGACTTTCCCAAAGGCCACAGACTTAACTAAAAGCAGGACTGGTACTTGATCCCAAGTCTCCCAACTCCCAAGGCAGAAACAGTTCCCTAGCCTATTACAGAGAATGGAAAGCATTCCTATTTCTCAGTCATCCCTTGGTCAAAGAGGTTACAGTTCTGATGAGGCACCAGGGATCCTCTGAGAATAAGAAAAACCTTGATCTCAACCTTGACTTCACCAAGTGATGTAATGTGGGCCCAAATCCAGAAAGGTTTTTCTGAGACATGTGCATGGATATGCTGATTGAGGCAAGTTGAACAATTGGGAAATAAACAGAAAAGCTAAGTAGACTTCTGACCCTAAGCTAGAGAGAGAACTCTGAAAGAAAAATAGACTTCAGAGACAAAGAAATAGAATTCAATAACCCAATAAAAGCCAGAAGGTATTAGCTAGTTGGGGTTGCTCTGTATTTCAAAAAACTTAGCACATGATTGGTCCATTATATTACTTAATCTCAACTAGCTCCTCACTACAGCAAGGGAATCTTTTAACTCTCTATTTTATTCTCTATCTCACTCCACACACCAACTGTTCATATCATGCTCCCTAACTAAGCCTCCCAAAACTATCTTTGGGCTCTTCTCTTTTCTTTCTACACCCTCTATTTCTTGATGACCATATTCACTTGGGGACATTATCTCTCTACTGATTCCCAGCCCTAGGCATTCTCCTGAGTCCCTTAGAATCAAGCTATTTGGAAATGGGCATTATGTTGACATCTAAGACTCAACATTTCCAAAATAGGACTTGTGTTTCCCCTAAATCTGTTCCTCTTCTGAATTTCACTATTTCTGCCAAGAACCCTACCAACCCCCCAGTCACTCACATTTTCAAGTTTGGGGTCACCCTTAACTCTTCAGACTCAATAGCTCACATATCCAAGAAGTTTTGTCCACTCTTCTTCCAGGACATCTTATATGTGACCCCTTCTATCCCTTACTTACACAATTCTCATCCTAATTTATGTCCTCCTCATCTCTCAATGGGACCACAGATAAAGCTTCTGAATTGATTTTCCTACCTTATATATCTTCCCTTTCTAATCTATCCCTTCCTCAGACTTTTCCCCCCTAAAATGTATATCTAATTGCATCACTCCTTTTCTCAGTAGACTTCAAAATCTCCCTATTACCTCGAGTACACACTCATCTGTTTGGTATTTTTTTAATGTCTTACAACCTAGACCGCAAAGTCTTGTTTCAACTTTATTATATATTAGTTCCCTTCATTAACTCTACAGTCTAGCCAAAGTAGCCTTCTTCTTTTCATGATAATTATAATTATTACCATTATAATATTTATTTAGCTTTACAAGTATTATCTCATTTTATCCTCACAACCCTACAAGGTAGGTGCAATTATTTATCCCCATTTTATAGATAAAGAAACTAAGACTATTGAGATTAAATTACTTTTCTATGGTCACACAGTTAATAAAAATCTGAGGCCAAGTGTACTGCAGTTCAGGGCTCTCTCTGTTACACTACTCCACTCTGGAATTTGAAATCCTATACAACCTGTACCAAACCTATCTTTTCCAAGTACATTAGTACTTTTTATTCACTCTATAGTATATCCAAAGAAACTTTACACACAATATTCCATGTTCCGTTTCTGGGACTTTTAAGATTCCTAGTGTTATGGAGTGTTCAGGAAGGACTAGCACCACTTGGTGAACCCTTTTCAGGACTGCTCATCTACCTTTGGCATCCTCCTTCTACCCAACTCTTACTATGTGGCTCCAAGAAGCTATAGCACATACAACAACCACACCCTGATAAAACTGCCTTAGGAAAAAAATGACTCCACCAGGTTAAGGATAACCATTGGGCCACAAACCATTGGTGAATTAGGGGTATATATGTCCCAAGCATGTGAAGACTTCCCCCAGTGGAATGGGGGGATGAGAACAATTTGCTCCAATGGCCATGAAGGTGGTTGTAGTAGATGCTATGGCATGGATTAGATTGTCACTGTGAAGTGATTAGAGCTTGGTCAGACACTAAAGAAGCCAAGGTGAGGGCCATCACCAATCATCCTGTCTTGCCACCAGATCTGAATGACTCAGGAAGAGAGAACAAAGCTGATGACTTGTGTGAAGTTTGAATTTAGCTATCTTCTAATTATAACAATGAAGATACTTAGTCTAACAAAATCAGGAATGTCTACACTTTTCTACCCTATTTAGTCTAACAAAATCAGGAATGTCTACGCCCATCCACCCTACTTAGTCTAACAAAATCAGGAATGTCTATACCCATACTTAAGGATTAAGTTTTTAGGAGGATGGTCTTTGATAGAGAATAATGACAAGTCAGAAACAATTGACAGACCCCTGGACTGTCCTAAGTCAAGCTTAAGCTACCATTGGTACAGATGAGACACAGGAGAGTTATGTAAACCCATCTATATATTTCGAGTCACTTCTTCTCTTCGGTCTTTTTCCCTGGAGAGGTGGCTCTGGCTAGTGACTTCCTATGAGCAGGCCTGGGCACCAGTTCGATCCTGGAGCTCTAGCCTGGAGGAGTTCCCTCAGACAGCTTCCTTAAGATAGTCATGTGTTGAGTGATAAGACTGACTCCCTTTTCCTTTGGCTCTCAGGGGAGGCCCCCTTGGCCTAGGCCTTGAACTCCTGCCTGGCTCAGCCTGAGTTGGAGCAGTTTAAATTATTTCTTTTCCTCTCTCTCTCTCTCTCTCTCTCTCTCTCTCTCTCTCTCTCTCTCTCTCTCTCTCTCTCTTTCTTAATTTCTTTCCTCTATATTAATTAAAATCACCATAAATTTCCAGTTGACTTGGGTATTTTATTTGGGATATCTCTTGGTGACCAATAATTAATTTAGTTTAGGTCACAACCCTAAAATATCTTTACACTTTACAATTCTGCCTCACATATCCAATTCACACATAAGTCAAAACATCACCCCATATTGTCCCTAAAAATGAAGGATTAATAACAACAGTTTGTCTCAAAGGTCTTATGATTCCTTCAAATTTATTAAGGATTTATTCAGACCTAGTTTGTTTTTTATTGATTCAGTCAAAATGTCTAGACCTTCTTTGATTCCATGAATTGAGTTGGGGGTACCCTTTTCCCTACCACATATCTATAAAAAATATATTCATATATCAATATAATAAAATAACATACAAAATATAGGCTCAGACATTTCCTAGCTATTGTAATATAGTGATTAAAAGGGATCAAGGATTATGGGGAGAGAGAGAGAATGGGGTCAAGAGGGTAAAGAGATTGCTCTTCCACTCCCTTCCTTCTAGGGGGAGATAGCCGAGTCCTATCTCCTTGAAAGAGGGAATATGTCTCCTCAGGGAATGTTTCTGGGAGATGGAGGACAAGAGACTAAAGGGGGAAGCCTTAGAAACCCCACAATTCCCCCCTTGAGGTCCAATCTATTCTTGAGAGGCAAGATGAATTCTTATGCCTCTGTTTTCCTCAGGGACACCAACTGTCAGTTCCCTTCAGGATCTTGGGGCTACTCCACTGTCAAGGAGAGATGTCTATTCCTTGAGTTTGGTAGTTTAGATCACTGGGATCCAGAAGTCAACCCCCCTTTTTAGGGAGAGGTGTGACCCTCTCCAAATCTCCAATCCCCTTTACTATTGTTATAAACTGACTCAGAGCTAACTCTAGAGTAACAGATGATTTATTTGGGTTCAAACAGGGAAGGAGTAGTAAGGGTATCAAGTATGGAAATGGGTGAACAGGAAACCCTACAATTTGTCCCCTCTGGCAAATTGACCCTCCAAAGTGTATGGGTTCAAGGCTTTTCAACTTTGATCCCTCTTCTTGCCAGCTGCTAGTTGGTCCCTACTCCGAAGCTTGAATACAGGAGTCCAGGGACAGGTAAGGAAGAGAGAGATAGAGAGGGAGATCCTTGAAAGGGATCTCTATGGATGGCTTTGATTGCTGTTATTGAGAGTTGAGTGAGAGGTATCAGGGGTTCAGAAAGAGACAGTTGATCTCCAGAGAGACAGGCTTCTTCCCAGCTTAGAGATATACCTCCTTCCTCAGGCTCCCAGCTAGAAGAAGTGGCCAGTTGGACTTCTCAGCTTCTGATTCTCTCCTGGAATTTTAAGTTTTTCCTTCTTGCTCCTCCCCACTCTCTCTTCAGCTAGTCTCTGTCAGAGACTGTTCTCTGCTCAAAGTATACTATCTCTCCTCCTATCTTACACTATGTGATCTTAGTCACTTAACCTCTGTCTATCTTAGATTTCTTTACTGTAAAATGAGGAAACTAATAGCACCTGACTCCCAGAGTTGTCATGGGGATCAAGTTAGATATTTGTAAAGCACTTAGCACTATCTAGCACATGATAAGGTCTATATAAATGCTAGATATAAGTAGAAATGATATATATTAGATATATTATATAGTATATGTAATTTAACATTTAAAAAGATAAACTGTTTTTTAGGAATATTTTAGAGAGAGACATGAGATTGAAGATGCTTCATTATTTTAGAAAAATCTCTGTGTGTCCTGGGAGAAAAAGTGGATGTGAAAATAATTGTTTGCTAATAATTAATTACTCAATTAATTTTATTGATGTAACTAGTCACACAGATTAATTTCTTTTAGCTACTTTTATGCACAATATAATATTCAAGTAATAGGATATAACAATTGGGGAACATAATGTTTTGTTTTGTTTACAAAGAATCATATGTCTCTGTGTAAAAATACTCAACATCTACAATGATAGTGAACAAAGTGTAGGGCAGAGACAAAAATACCTGAATTCAAATCTTGCCTCCATTGTTTCCTAGCTGTAGGCAAATCACTTAACCTCTTCCTGCCTCAGTTTTCTCAACTGTAAAATGGGGTTAATAATACTACTGTAAACCTCAAAATTTCTCAGACTTATGAATGTTAGGGGTTTCCCCCATTGGGGAATCTTCTATTTAAAAGAAATCCCTAGCAGATAGTAAGAATTCTACTTGAATGTGAGGGCTCCTTGCCTTGGGAATATCCCTACTCCACCCTACTTGGGACTGCTTTAGGACAGAGAGCTCCTTGAGAACAATGAAAAGTGCTTTGACCCATGCTTATGGAAAGGACAGGAAGTTCTTTGAGTCATGACTATTTTAGAATTGATACAATGGGATACTAAGTACCTATAAAGGTGGGGCAACTTGTAAACTACTTAAACCTAAAAGGGTGATAACTTATTCAGAGGTTTTCTCTTAATGAAATTAGTCAACACAGCAGCATTTTTTTCTCTCTTACTAAAGAGATTAATCTACTCAGCTGTGAATTCAAAATGGGCTGTCTTTTGGAAAACATCTACAGTGATTGGTAGATGTAGGGACTTAGGGGAGGTGACATGGGAGAAAAACCGTTATATAAGAAAAAGCAGAATCTCTTGAAGGAGAGATCCTTTTGGAGAAATCCTTTTGTAGGATCTCTGATGGGGATCGCTTGGGAAGAATCTCTTGAGAGAGGCTCTGGAGAAGGGAAGCTCTTGAAGGACAATCTCTAAGGAGGTCTCCCTGGAGCTCCTCTAAGGGGACTCTGTCCCTATGGAGGCTCTGGAGAGAGGCCCATTGGAACAGTCTCTGGCTGGAAGGCTCTCTGGTGAAGTCAGCTGAGATGGAACTGGCTTGGTGTCACTAAAATCCTTGTTTAGTCAGACCTTGTGGTGAGTGTTAAAAAAAACTGACTGATTTCTCTCTTAAGGCTCAGGTCTAGGCCATATTGGCTTGAGGCCCTTCATACTTATTCCTTTCTTACTCTCTCTCTCTCTCTCTTTGATTACTCATTGTATTGTTAATTAAAATCTCTATAAAACCCAATTGACTTGGGTATTTGAATAATTGGGAATATTTCCCTGGGGACCACCTTCTATTTGATTTTAAACCCAAGACACTGTAGTGAAACATATTTCTGCGGTCAAATTTACTCACCTTCTCTTATATCTATCACAACTTATATCTTCCACTATTTTAATCACTACAGTTTAAGACCTCAACCATTTTAAATCTCACAGTACCTACATCCCAGAATTGTTGTGAAAATAAAATGATATTGATAAAGCACTTAGCACAGTGTAGACATGTTCTAGACATTTAATAAATGCTTATTCCCTTCTCCCCTGACCCCACAAATGTAAGAATAAATAAAAAGTAAATTAACTAAATTATTTCAATTCACCAGAAAGTTTTCTACATAACTCCACTCATCTTTATTTACACAGGTCTGCCTTCTGATTTTACTTCTGTGGAGTCCCTTTTCCTATTTGTGAGTTCTTATGCCTGACATAGCAAATGCTTCAAAAATGCTTATTGATTGATTAACTGACTTCTCCTTAATGTATAACATCATACCTTAATTTCTTTTTCCTATTTTCATAGTTCATGTATGTTTTGATATGATAGTGAAGAATAGCAAGAAGGCTGCTTTGGCTAGACTGAGTGAAAGAGTTCTTCAGTCATTTTTCAGTTGTGTCTGGCTCTCCATGATCCCAGATAAGATTTTCTTGGCAAAGATACTGGAGTTATTTGCTATTTCCTTCTTAGCTCATTTTATAGATGAGGAAACCAAGGCAAACAGGGTGAAGTGGCTTACCAAAGGTAATCTAACTAATAAGTGTCTGGGATCAGATTTGAACTCAGGATAAATCTTCCTGACTCCAAGTCTGACATCCACCGTGCCACCTAGCTGCCCTGTAAGTAAAAAAGAATAATTTGGGTTTGGGATTTTTTTTTATTTAACCAATTACATGTAATAAATTTCCACATGAGTTTTCCCAAGTAATATGATCCAAATTGTCTCTCTCTTTCCCTTCCCTCCCCCTTCTCAGAGCTGGCAAGCAATTCTATCTGGGTTATACATTTATTATTATGCAAAAACTATTTCCATATTGTTCATTTTTGCAAGAAAATAATCATATAAAACCAAAACCCCAAAGTAAAAACCCAAATAAACTAAAGTGAAAAATCATCTTCTTTGACCTGCATTCTGACTCCAACAGCTTTTTCTCTAGAGGTGAATAGCATTCTTTGTCATAAGTCCTTCAGAATTGTCCTGGATCATTATATTGCTGAGAGTAGCTAAGTCTATCATAGCTGATCATTGCATAATATTACTGCCAATGTGTACAATATTCTCCTGGTTCTGCTTATTTCACTCTGCATCAGTTCATGTAGGTCTTTCCAGCTCTTTCTGAAATCATCTTGTTCATCATTTCTTACAGCACAATACTATTCCATCACCATCATATACTGAAAAGGAGTAATATGTAATAAAAATGGAAATGTAGGCTATTTCAGAGTTGTTAAGAACATTAAATGCCAAACAGAGGAGTTTGCATTTGATCTCAGAGATAATAGGGAGTCACAGGAGTTTGTTAAGTAAGTGACATAGTTAGACTATAATTTAGGAAAATCATTTTGGCAACTGTGTGGAAGATATATTAGAGAGGGGAGAGATGAGACTGAGAGAGCAAAAACAATGTTATTGCAATAGTCCAGATGAGAGATGATAAAGACCTAAACTAGAGTGGTGGTTTTATAAATAGAAAAGAGAGTAAGGATGTGAAGGATATTGCAAATGTTGTGTCATAAAAACAATGAAATTTGCTAATTACCTCAATATGTAGGGATTAAGGATATATATCAGTGATGGTGAACCTGTTAGAGATAGAGTGCCATGCCTTGCCCATACCCCCCTCCAGACTCCCCTACCTTACCCCAGACAAGGGAGGGAGGAAGTGCTCCCATTGGGCTGCTGGGTAGAGGGGCAGGTGATGTGAGAAATATCCTCAGGTGCATGGAAAGGGGGAGAGGAAAACTCCACCCTGAATTCCTCTGGCTTTCTAGTAACAAACTCTGATGAGTGATTTCAGGCATGCCCACAGGGGAGGGTTCTGTATGCCCCTTTTGGCATGCATGCCATAGGTTTGCCATCACTGATATATAACATAATAAAAAATATAGTTATATATCCTATATATCCTATATAATATATGCAATATTATTATAATATAGTATGTTGTATTATAATATAAAATATAAATTCATCTATAAGTTAATAACTATAGATTAATATTATTACAATATATCATAATATTAAATGTTTATATATACATGCAAGTGCATGCATGTTCGTGTGTATAATATATATGTGTGTGTGTTTATATATGGAATGTATGTGTGTAAGCAGAAAAAAGAGTAGAATGTCAAGGATAAGGATGACAGCATTGTTATGAACATGGGTTGAGGGCACTGGGAAAACAGTAATACTCCAACAGAAATAGGAAGGTTCAAAAGAGTGGTAGGAAGGGCAGCTGGGTTGCTCAGTGGATGGAGAGCCAGGCCTAGAGATGGGAGGTCCTAGGTTCAAATCTGGCCTCAGGCACTTCCCAGATGTGTGACCTTGAGCAAGTCACTTAACCTCCATTGCCTAGCCCTTACCACTCTTCTGCCTTGGAACCAATACTATGTATTGGTTCCAAGACAGAAGATAAGAGTTTAAAAAAATAAAAGGGTGGTAGGTTTGGGGGGAAAGATAATATGATGATAACCACAACAAAGATTACAACCTAACCATGTCTGTTCATACTCTACAATGATTCTGTCCCACCTAAAACAAAAGGGGCTGGATAGTATTTTACTTATCACTTTCCTAATGAACCCACTATAATGACAAAGGGATATCTGGAAAGTCAATATGCCGGGGTATTGTGGGGAGGTGGGGCAAGATCTTCCAGTGGTGTTAGGAAGCCAAAATGCTATGGATGTTTATGTTGAAGTTAAATTATAAATACCCTATTGTGATGAAGTCTGCAGCAGAGTATAGATAGGAGCTGCACAATTATGCAAAGGGATAGAATGGAGCATACTGAGCAATGATGGGTGAAGGATGGGTATGGTAGGAGAAAGCACCACAAGTAGTGATGGCAGGGGAGATAGCATGTGATCCATCTTCCTATCATCCATCTGGTTAATCATAAGTCCCTTAAGGTCATGCCACTTCCCCTCTCCAAAGCCAAGGGTTCAATAAAGGTAAAAATATCAGTGGAGGCTCAGAATCTCTGATTTTGAGAGGATTTGGGCCCACAGAATACAATGAATCTGGGGAACCTTCTTTAAGGGACTCATTCTAAAAGTTTAGGGGACCCTCAGTTTCAGAGATCAGCAAAGCAAAGATGAGCAACAGGAAGTAGTAGGACGATCAAATAAAACCATGAGCATGAGTACCAGATAATGACCCCTGCTGGATTCCAAGGATAGAAGTACAGAAATGTTGGAGGGCAGTGTGTTGGAACCCTGTTGGGGAATTGAGATGGACAGTACCTTCTGGAAGCAGAGGAGCTGCAGAGGGGAACATCATTGTGGGGAAATGAATCTCGACTGCACCAACTGGAATTGTACCCAACATAAGTCACAAGACTCTAAGGGAAGATTACTCCTTGAGGAATAATGTTTTCTTTAGACTCAAAAACAAATCTTATCTGTTTCTATCAACTTGTAAATAAACACAATATATGTGTAGAGCCATGTGAGGCTATGAGCTCATAAGAGCAGTCGGTGGCTGTCCTTGGGGAGTACCAGATTCCAGCATCATCTATATAGCCAACTTTCATGTAATGCTTACTGTGTGCCAGGCACTGTGCTAAGTGCTTTATGATGATTAAAGGCAACAAGTCAGAGAAATGAGAGATTCTCAAAGTGTATCTAGTTCTTTCATGTCAAGACAAACCCTTTACTTAAGATTTACCTGTAACAAGATGTGCATAATAATATCTTACTTTCTGGAAGGAGGGATCCAAAGAAGAAGCTCTTTTGAAATCTCTTCCAGCTCTAACATTCATGATTGTATAAAACTGTGACATAGACAAAGTTTTCCTATGGATGAAGAAACAGAGACCCAAACAGGGGAAGTCACATTGCCAAGGTTACCCATAAGGGCAATGATCAATTCAGGACATAAACTCAAGTTTCTATATCACGTAGCCTCCCAACCACCTAGCTAAAAGGAACAAAAGTAGAGCTTCAGAATCACAATTTTCAATTTTACTTTGTTACTCATCCTTTATTTTATCCTGGATCTTCCCTCAGTGCCTAGGACCTTCTCACCCTCTAGTTTTGTCTCATTATACCAGCTCATTCTTTCCCTGTTGCTTCTCTACTTTAAAGAGGGTCATTCTCCTCCTGGCTCTGTTTCTGAGTCTCTCAACTCTGTCTCCATGTCCCCTCCTGGGTGCAATCCTTACTCCTCCTGCCACTTTTCTATTACCTTTTGTATGTTGTCTTCTCCCATTCAAATGTAAGCTCCTTGAGGGCAGGGACTGTCATTTTTACTTGTGTCCCCAGCGTTTAGCTCATGACCTGATACATAGTAAAGGCTTCATAAATGCTTGTTTTCTTCCTTTCCCTGTTTCTTTCCTTCCCTCCTCCTTTTCCTCCTCATAAGAATACATAAGTAACATAGTATCCCACCAAGACATCACAGAATCTCAGACCTCAGACTATAAGGGTCTAGAGGCATAGATCATAGATTTAGAACTAGAAAAGACCTAAGGACCCATCTAGCCTAACCCCCTCATTTTATCAGTGAGGATGCTGAGACCAAGAGAAGCTAACTCTCTCAATGACTAACCAGTTTCACCTGGGTAGTAAGTGGCTCATTCAACCAATCCCAGAACAAAAATCCCCTCTGCCTCATACCCGATAAGTCATCAGTCATCAGTCATCAATTAAGAAGCTTTAATTAAATAGCTACTACTAATATATGCCATTCAGTTGTGCCAGATGCTAAGGATACAAATATGAAGAAGGAAACAATCCCTGGACCCAAGGAGCATATATTCCATCAGAGACAACAAATAGCAATAATATAGTTGGGATTTTATATGGCATTTTAAGCTATGCAGAGTACTTTATATACATTAACTCATTTCATTTTCATAATAACTATGGGAGGGAGGTATTACTATTATCCCCATTTTCCAGAAGAGGAAATTGAGGTATAGAGAAAGTCTATGATTTGCCCATTGTCACAAAATTAATCAGTTTCTGAAGGCAGGATTCAAACTCAGGTCTTCCTGGCACCAAATTCTATGCTCTATCCAGGCGCCATATAGCTACCTACACTTATGTTTATTCAGAATGCATAGCAAGAAAAGGAATAGAAATGAATACAAGGTTAGGGGGAGAACTGTAAGGATAAAGAAATGCTTTGTGTGTAGTAATGTTTGAACTGCTCCTGAAGAAACAGGGATTCTGTGTAGCAGAAGCCAGGATGGAGGGCTTTTCATGTATAAGAGATGACCAGAGAAAAGAAGGGAAAAATAAAGATGGAATGTTGTGCTTGTGGAATGTAAAGGTGGCCGCTTTGCTTCCAGAAAAGAGCCCTCCGTGCAGCTTTGCTGCATCTAGATTCTCCAAGGAATGGCTACTACTGTGGAAAGAGATGGGTGAAAAGAGGGGAGGAGGAACAGGAGTCATGGGCAAATGTAGAGATGCCCTCACCATGGTCTTGGGCTCCTGGGCACTTCTCTACTCTCTCTGGGTACCTATGAGCTACTGACTGACAAGGAGCCTGTGATATCTGGCCAACACAGCCATCCCTATTCTCACCCTACCCCTCTGGGATCAAAGGGACAAGTTAATATGAGGATGCAAAGGGCAAGTTTTCAACCCACATGAAGCTACTTGACCCATCCAAAAGTCCAGTTCCTGTTCTGCCTGGAACAACCAAGCAGGAGCCACTTGAATGATATGGTACCCTAGAGGGATCCCTAGATAATTTGCTGTATTTTCATCAAATCATTTGCCCATGAATTTGGTCAAGAAGCCACAGAAAGTTCCTAAGTGTGTGACCCTGGGAGGATCAGAATACTACAGGAGTCCCAGCTGAATACTGAAGACCTGGGTTCAGATTCAGGTTCTGGTGCTGACCAGACATGAGAACAAGAAATAAGCCCCTTACCTTCAGATTCTTCATCTGCAAAGGGAGGTGATGGAAAGTGATCTCTAATCTGGCAGCTAGATGGCACAATGGAGAGACCTGGAATCTAAAGAAAATCTGACACTAGCTATGTCATCTTGGCCAAGTTCTTCACAGCTCTTGGCCTCAGTTTTCTCAACTGTAAAATGGGGATAATCATAGTACTTCCCTCCCAGGATGATTGTGCAGATCAAATAAGATTATATATGTAAAGTGTTATTCAAACCTCAAGGCACTATAAAAATGGTAGCTGTTGTTCTAAGGTTCCTTCAATTTGTAATGTCTTTCTGAATCTCAGTTTCCTTGTCTATGAATTGGGGAGGTATACTTATTATAGCTTCCTGGTGGACCTATGGGGAGGAAAGTCCTTTAACTGCCATAAAGTGATATAGAAATGGAAACTATTGTTCTATCTCCTGCCTCCTCATTTTATTCACAAAATGTAACAATCAGAGAGAACCTTAAAGATTATCTTGTCCAACTCCCTTTGGCGGGTAAGTGGCACAGTGGATAGAGCACCTAGCCTGAAGTCAGGAAGATCTGAATTCAAATCCATCCTCAGATACCAACTGTGTTACCCTGGGCAAGTCACTTAACCCCTGCCTCAGTTTCCTCATCTGTAAAATGAGCTAGAGAAAGAAATGGAAAACCATTCCAATGTCTTTGTCAAGAAAATCCCAAATGAGTTTACAGTCTGACAGGACTGAACAACAACAACAACAACCTCCCCATCTTAAAGATAAGGAAACTGAGTTCCAAAGAAGTGGAATGAGTTCCCAAAGACCATAATAGACCAGGCACATTTGTCCAATCTCTTGGCTCTTGGCCCAGGATCTATCCCACTGTAGTGTGATGCCTTTGATTCTACCTAAGCTAGAAGAAGCAAACAAGCTACAGACAGGGGCCATGCATCACAAGCAAACACAAACTGTGCATGTAAAATTACACAGAAATAACCCCCTTTTTCTTCATTTGTCGACTCTGCTCAGATCCATCCAATGGCAATTGCAAGACAAACTATCTGGAGGCACAGTCTCAATTGCAGGTAGAAAATAATAACAATAATAAATTCATAATAATAATATTTCTAAAAGAATTTAAGTATTGCAAAGCTCTTTACAAATATTGTCTCATTTGATCCTCACAATGGGATCACCTGGGAGGTAGGTGCTATGATTAGCTCCATTTTATAGATGAGGAAACTGAGGCAGAAAGAGGTAATTTGAACTGCTCGATATCATGCCACTTGTAAGTGTGTGAGGCCATATTTGAGCACAGGTAGATTATAAAAGAAGCAAGAAGTTGTGAGAAAATAGGCTCAATTCCTCACCATCCACCCTACTGCTCACTTAAATGAAATATTCCTCTCCTTTCCCTGACGCTGCTCCATGAGTACCTCTGATTCCAGGATGTCTGTCTCTCCCATTTAGGTTTTCTGTGACCCTGCTACCAGTCTCCTATGGACAATCCCTCACCCCTTGCCCACCCCATTGGATGGACTCTTCCCCTGCAACATGGCTGAGACCCAAAGGATCTTTATTACGGACAAGCACATCCCTCCTGCAACCAGCAGTCCATGGCTCAAAGGAGATTATTGTCAAAGCCAGGAAGGGCGCTGGAGATGCTCAGAGTCCTGACTCAAAGACTGGGCAGAGCCTAGAGGTCTTAGAGATGCAGGGAAACAAGATGATCTCAAAGGTCCCTCCTTGCATTCTATGTTCTCTAACCTCTCAGGATCACCTGAGCTCTCTCATCTTTAAAATGAGGAGGCTGGAATAGATGATCTCTGAGGTCCCTTCCAGCTCTAAATCCTGAAAGCCTCTGATCCCATGATAAGCTTTGCCTGCACACTGTCAAAATAACTGAGTAGTTCATTCAATTCAGTCTAAGAAAATCATTGAGAACCATTGCTGAGAGAGGCAGTGGTGATTCAGTCTCCTTGCCAGAGACTGCTTTGGGCTCCTCCACCCGACCCTGGTGAGCTGGGGGATTCTGGGTGAGATGCTTAACCCCTGTCAGCCTCAGTTTCACCATCTGGAAAATGAGATTAAAAATACTTATACTTCCTGACTGTCAACATTGCTGTGATCAAAGTGTTTTGCAAACCATTAATCCTGTGTAGCATGTGTAGACAGCCTGACTGACAAGATTTTTCCTGTATTTTTTTTTTACTTAATTAAATAATTCATTGAAGGTTTAGGCATCACACAGACAACCTCAGGCTAAATCCCTCAGGAGAGTTTTTTGGGTTCAGGGGTTTTTGGTTGTTTTTTTTTTCCCTGAATGTTTTTCAGGAACTAAAACTGACAAATCTGAACATTCAAAAGAGACATATCAGGGGCTAAGTTCTTATATTGCAAAAGATTCATTCACTAGATTTACCCAAAGTGCCTTTTCTCACGCCCTATCCGAGATTTATAAAAGGAAGGTTCCATTTACAAAAAATGTATTGTGTGTATGTGTGAAGTGATAACGCCTTAAAGAATAGGAGTGCTATTGTTGACACACTGCTGATATTGGCATTCCGAGGTCTGGATTCAAGTCCTGACCCTGCTACTTTTTAGTTTTATGAAGCTGGGCAAGTGATTTCATTTGTTTATGCCTCAGTGTCCTCATCCATAAAATGGAGTATTTGTACCTCCTACCTCACAGGGCTCTTATAAAGAAAACTCTTTGTAACGATAAGCTAGTACAGTTGGACAGAGTCCTGGGCCAGACCTAAGAAACCCTGTGTTCTAATTTTGCCTCCAATACTATAGTAGCTACAGGACCCAGGGCAAGTTACTTAACCTCCCTAAGGCTCAATCTCCTCATCTATAAAATATGGATAATCATAATATATACCTCATGGATTAGTTGTGAAACTCAAATACTTCCAGATTAAGAAATGGAAGAGACCCAAGAGGTCCTTGAACCCAGGAAACTAGGTGATACAGTGGCAGAATGCTGGACCTGGAGTTTAAAAGACCTGAGTTCAAATCCTGCCTCAGACTCAGATGCTTATTAGCTATGTGACTTTTGTCAAGTCATTTAATCTGGTCTGCCTTGTTTTTCTCTTCTGTAAAATAGAGATATGAATAACACACATTTCTTAGAGTTGTGGTGATCAAATGACATATTTATAAAGTAATTTTCAAACTTTAAGGCACTCTATAAATGCTAGCTATTATTGTATCCAACTTCTTTAATTTACAGATTTGGAAACAAGGCATAGAAATGTTAAGCAGCTTGTCCTTGGCCTGAGACAGGATTTCAAATCAAGTCCATCCTGATTCTAATTCTAGAATCCTCTCTCCTACCACAACTCCCTGACAATAAATATAATCTATTATTAAGTTATACCATTTAAAGATATGTTTTTCATTATTCTAATTAAATGTTGATTAATTTTAATTGATTGACATTAATTTAATTAATATGTCAAAAGTGCCATTTCATTTTGCCTTTATATACCCAACCAGATACATCAAGCTTATACCTGTTCTGCCCTTAGGAGTCCAGGCTTGAGTTCAGATTTTGCAACCTTTTGGTCACCCCAGATTTAGTCAGAAATAAGACTCACCTGCAAAGGCACTGAATTAGACTGGTTACCTAATTAGGATAGACAATGTACATCATCCCTCACCATAAGTTGACATTAAAACACAAGTACTGTTGGTCTTCAAAGAATTGTGGAAATATCCATTTAGAAAACAAAAGGAGAAAGGACAAGCTAGGTGACTCAATTAGATAGAAATTCAGGCTTGGAGTTGGAAGGACCTGGGTTCAAATCTGAATTCAGATTTGTGTGACCTTAGGCAAGTCATTTAATTCCCATTACCTAGCCCTTCCTGACTTCCTGCCTTGGAACCAATACTTAGTATTGATTTTAATATAAAATGTATTGATTTTGTTTAAAAAAAAAGAAATAGAAGGGACCACAGAGATTATTCAGTTTGACCCTTGGTGCAGTAGAAGGAGAACTGGATTTGGAATTGAAGAACTTGAATTTAAATCCCAGTTCTGGCTCTTACTATGTGACCTTCAGTAAGTCACTTGATCCCTCTGGGTCTCAGATTCTTCAAATGTAAAATGAAGGAGTTGAACTCAATAAATTCAAAGGTGCCTTCCAATTCTAAATTTGTGATTCCATGACTGAGAAAGGTTAAATGAAATGACCAAAGTTACACAGGTCCTAAGTGGAAGAGCCAGAGTTTGACCTTAATGGAAGGAGGGAAGAGGAAAAGGAAGCCTTTGAACTAAATTTTAATTTTAACAACAAAAAAAACATTATTTCTTCTGTGTCAATTGCTGGCTTTCATCCTTAACCTCTGTTCTGTAAATCCTGTGCAGGCAGGATGCTATTCTTTAAACAGCCTGGCTTTTGAATAGCTCTGTGCTTCAAGGCACTCTCCCAATGATACCAGGTTTGGGGTTCAGTGCCTGTAAAAGTCAGTTGTCTTCACTCCATTGTTTGCCCATAGATAGAACTCCTAGCTCTTTCTGCAAATACAAGCCCTTGGCTCTGCATAGGGGTAGGTAAAAAAGGAGGATTATAGGAAATTCATTTATTTGTCCTCTTTATTCCCCAAATTTTGTGGATAAATATATATTTCTTTTTTCAACTTTCTACCATTTCTGCCCTCTAGAGCAAAGAAAATAAGTCTGACAGTTGATCAAATGCTTGAAGACAGCTCTCCTATCTCCCCACTAACTCTTCCTTTCTCCAGGTTATTCATCCCTACTTTCTTTAGTCTTTTATTACATGAAATTTCAATTCATTTTTTCCTTTTTAAAAAAAATTATTTCTTACAATTCTTTTTTTCAGGTCTGCATGGACTCCCTCCCACCTCTCTCCATCCCATTGAGAAAGCAAGATAAATAAAATCTTTTGTTTCACAAATGCATAGTCAAGCAAAACAAATTCTCTGATTTTTTAACCTTCTATGTATATATTATATATATATATACACACACAATAATATACATCCAATATTTAAACTATACACATACAATAATTAGAGAGTTTTTATGTCCACACAATAATAGCTGAATCAGAAGTACATACCACAGATGGTAATGGAATCAAATTACTCATCAGAAGAAGATTATAGACAGTTCTTTTGCTAGCTCAGTACACAAGACTCTATTGCATTGCCCACATGCAGATCCAGGCCACAGTAGTAGGTGTCAGGCCCAAGGAGAAGAGAAGCACTAGCATACTAGTACTTGTGGCAGCAGGAAAAAAGAGAGCCTGGTCACAATTTCAAAGCAGAAAATAGTGCTTGCAGTCACTCACAGACCAGAGCACAGGCCAGAAGAGTATTAAACCTACTTCTCCCTATATCATACCACCTTAGAAGAACTGAAAACTTATAACTCTGAAAGCAGCTGTGCAAAAAACCTCAAGTTTAAATCTGAGCCCCATTCACCACAGAAACAGATTCCAATTTTAACAGTTGTATTGTTTTGTTTTCTGTTAAGTTAAAAAGTCAAGAAAAATACTGGGGATATGATAAAAAAAGAAAGAAAGAAATTCAACATAGAAAGTTATTTTGGTGCCTGTGAAAACACACAGAGAAAAAGACAAAGCCAATACTACTGCATCCAAAGCCTCAAAGAAAAATGTGAATTCACCTCAAGCCCCAAAAGAATTCTGGAGGAACTAAAAAATAATTTTAAAAATAAGAGAGGTAGAAGAAAATTTTTGAAAAGAGATGAGAGTGATGCAGGAAAATCATGGAGAAAAGTTGATAGCTTGGTATAGAAGGCACAAAAAGTACTAAAGAAAACAATACCTTAGTAAAACAAAATAGACCAATTGGTAAAAGAGGCACAAAAATCCACTGAAAAGAATACCTAATAAAGCAGAATTGGACATAAGGGAAAAGGTCCACAAAAATTCAATGAAGAAAAAAACTTTAATGTAGAATTGGCCAAATGGGAAAGGAGGCACAAAAGCTCACTAAAGAAAATAATTTCTTAAAAATCAGAATTGGACAAGTATAAGCTAATGAATCTATGAGAATTCAAGAAACAATTTTTTAAAAATCAAAAGAATTAAAAAGAAGAAGAAAATGTGAACTATCTCATTGGGAAAGCAACAAGCCTAGATAACAGATCCAGGAGAGATAATGTTAGAATTATTGAACTACCTGAAATACATCATCAAAAAAAAGAGCCTATTCATCATATTTCAAAAAAATTATCAAGGAAAACTACCCAGATATTCTAGAACTAGAGAGTAAAATATAAATTAAAAGAATCCACTAATCACCTCCTGAAAAAATAACCCAAAATTAAAACTCCTATGAATATTATAGCTAAATTCCAGAACTCTCAGGTCATTGCAAGTAGCCAAAAGGAAATAACTCAGTATCATGGGGCCACAGTAAAAAAAACCCACAAGATTTAGTACCTTCTATATTAAAGGATCAGAGGGGAGGGCCTGGAATATGATATTCCATAAAGGAAAGGAGTTAGGAATGCAACTAAGAATCATCTACCCAGAAAAGCTGAGTATAATCCTTTCGGGGGGGGGGGGTGGAAATTCAATTAAATAGAAGATATAAGCATTCTTGACAAAAATATCAGAGCTGAATAGAAAATATGACTCTCAAATACAAAGTTCAAGAGAAGGATAAAAAGGTAAGCAGGAAAGAGAAATCATAAGGGATTCAATACTCTTCACATCACTAAATGGGAAAGTGATACTTAAAAGTCCTTCCAATGTTATCATTATTAGAACAGTTAGAAGAAGTATACATAGAGGATAAAGGTGTGAGTTACATGTGATAAGATATCTAAAAACAAAACTAAGGGATAAAAAAGAGAAATGCACTGGGGAAAGGGTTAAGGGGGTATAGAATTTGGTAAATTGTTTCGCATAAAAGAGACACAAGAGTTTTTACAATGGAGGGGGAGATGGGAGAAGTGGGGAAAGGAGTATTTGAACCTTGGTTCAAAGAGATACAAGCTTAGTTGGGTATAGAAATCTATCTTACCCTACAAATGAAGGATTGATAGAAGACAGGGCAAAATGGGGAAGGCAGTGGCTAGAAGCAAAAAATTTTTAAGAATGGACAGGCTAAAAGTAGAGAGACAATAGGAAAAAGGAGGGGGAATACACAGTGTACACAGTATAGGGTAATACATAGTAATCATAAATGTGGGGAAAAAATTACAAGTTTCTCTAATAAAGACTTCATTTCTCAAATACATAGAGAAATGAGTCAAATATAGACGAATACAAATCATTCCCCAATTGAAATTTGGTCAAGGATATGAATTGGCAGTTTTCACATAAGTAATCAATGCTATCAATAGTTATGTAAAAACATGTTCTAAATCAGTATAAATTAGAGAAATGCAAATTAAAATAACTCTGAGGTACCACTTCATACCCATCAGATTGGCTATTATGACAAATAAGAAAATGACAAAAGTTGGAAGAGATGTGGGGAAATTGAAACACTTGGAGTTATGAACTGATTCAAGCATTTTGGAGAGCAATTTGGAACTATGACTAAAAGAGTATAAAACCATACATACCTTTTGACCCAACAATATCATTACTAAGATCTATGTCCCAAAGAGATAAACAAGCAAAAAGAAAAAGGACCAATATGTATAAAAATATTCATAGCAGCTCTTTTTGTGGTGGCAAAGAATTAGAAAGTGAGGGGATGCCCATCAATTGGGGAATGCCATAGTAAACTGTGGCATATAATTATAATGAAATAGTACTCTGCTACAAGAAATCATGAGCAATATGATTCCAGAAAAACCTAGAAAGACTTACATAAACTCATGTAGAATGAAGTGAACAGAACCAGGTGTGTACACAGCAATATTGTATGACAAACAACTGTGAATGACTTAGTTACTCTCAGTAATACAGTGATCCAAGACAATCCCAAAGGACTCATGATAAAAAATGCCATCTGTCTCCAGAGAAAGAACTGATAGAGTCTAAATGCAGACTGAAAGATACTATATTTCACTCTCTTCATTTTTTGTTTGAGTCTTCTTCCAGAAAATGACTAATATGGAAGAATGTTTTACATGATTGCACATGTCAAATCCATGTCAGATTGCTTACTATCTCAGAGAGGGGAGAGAACTAGGAAATAAAAATTTTTTATAAACATGTAAAATAGTTTTTAATATGTTATTGAGGGGAAACAAGCTATCATTAAAAAACAAAAAATAAAAATATTTCAAAGCATCTCCTTCATTATTTCTTAGAACATAATAGGATTTCATCATATTCATATACCATAACTTCTTCAGCTATTCCCCAGTTGATGGCCATATGCTGTTTCTGAGTGTTTGCCACCACAAAAAGAGTTGCTATAAATATTTTCTACATACAGGTCCTTTTCCTCTTTCTTTAATATCTTTGGGAGTGTAGACCCAGCAGCATTATAGATGGAACAAAGGACGTGGTTAGTTTAATATCTTTTGGGGTGTAATTCCAAATTGTTTTCCAGAATGGCTAAACCAGTTCATAGTCCCACTGCATTAATGTACCTGTTTTTCCACAGTCATGCCAACATTTTTCATTTTCCTTTTTCCTCAGCTTTGCCAGTCTGATAAGTGTGAGGTAATACCTCTGAATTGTTTTAATTTTTGTTATCTAATTATTAGTGACATAGAACATTTTTTATTAATAGCTTTGATTTCTTCCTCTGAAAATTCTTGTCATATCCTTTGACCCATTTATCATCTGTGGAATGATATTTCATTTTAAACAACAGAAAGTTAGTGAAATAGATAGAGAGCAGGACTTAGAATCAAAACAATTGAGTTCAAATCTTGCCCCTGATATTTACTGGCTATGTGAACCCTGAGCAAGTCTCAGCCTGTGTTCTCATCTGCAAAATGGAAATAATAACTCCAACCCCTTTCCCATGAGTTGTCATGAAGGTCAAATAAGTTATTATATGAAGCAACCTCAAAGAACTGCAAAAAATACTATTGTCATTATTATAGATTCAGTTTAACAGTTTATTTCCATTTCCATGGTCTAGTAGAAAGAATTGGCCTTCTATCTGGAAACACTGAGTTTAATACCTAATCAGTTCATTTAATCTCTTGCTGCCTCTAGACAATGTGCCAAGACTCTAAATTGAGGAGAAATATATGGGAAACTCTGAGAATGCAATGGTGATTCCTACCCCCCCCAAAAAAAAATACACAGCCCCTACCTTCAAGGGGCTTACATTGTCTTGGAAGATTAGAGCATTTTTATTGTTAAATGCAACATGATTTATAATAGGGGAAGAGTATCAATTATTAGGAAGGATTTCAGGACCCTTCATCATCATCTCCAACTTATTAATCAATCAACAAGAATTTGCTAATCACCTTTTAATTTTCAACACAACTTTATTTTCACAATCCAAAAAATTACTGAGTACACTTATTAACTATATACTAGTGCAAGGCTACTTGCCAGAAGTCTGGAAGTGACAGTCTGATCCCATATCACATTTCAAGAGTTTTCTTAGGAATTGTTATCATATCTTTCTCTGGAAAGTCAGAAAGGCAAAGTGGTCCTACAACCCATTCAGAAGGAACATTAATTTCTAAGAAATCAGTTGTTCTATACTTCCCTGGGCTTGGGTCAGCTTAAACTGCTCATTGTGGTAAGCTCTTGTGCTGGCCACTAGCTCATCAATGTCCCTTAAATTATCTTCTGCACAACTTAACCCATCAAACCAGCTATGACCTGATCAAGATGATCATTTCCTTATTTCGTGATGTCTGGACCCTTTTAACACAGCTTGAGGTCACACAGCCTAACTTGGGTGACTTCCCACTCCATCCCTCACCTCTCTTACCAGCCTTGGGTTCACTCTCTCTCTGTGACCTATTACTCAGCTTCCTCCCAGCCAATCTCTAGCCTGTCAAATCATTATGAATTTACAAATAAACTCACTTATTCTGAACCCATATCAGGGACTCTAGCCCTGGTCCAGACAGACTACAATGGACCACTGAGGAGGGTCTAGGTATCTCTGGATCAGCAGCAGGAGGGTCCTGATAGCCACCTCCCTGTGAGAAGGAATGTCCTGATGGAAGAATCAGAGAGAAAGTGAAGAGGAAGGTTCTTATGTCTATAGATGTCCATGACTCTGCAGTGAAATAACAGGACTAAACCATCCATTTGCTGCCTGGCGGAGCGCCTTGTGGGCTGAATTATAAAAGACATTTTAATTACTACCTAATAATTAGGAATTCATAACTTCCAAATGATTGAACAATTACTGCAAATCTGTGAAACCCCAAGGCCATTAAGGAGACGGCCATAAAGACGTGACAAACCGATTATTAGCCCAGCCCAACAAGATCTCCTCTGACGTCAATTTCCCACTGCCTCCTCCTTTCCCTTCTTCTTTCAAGCTTTGGGTTTGACACAGAATCCTGGAGGATCCACTGCCGATTCTGAGACATAAGCCCCTGTAATCAGCCAAGTCTCAAGGAGCCTGTCAGAGAATGGGGAGAGAAACAGACAGAAAGAGTTAGTGCCCATTGAATCTAGTCCTCCTTGTAGATGGTACTGGCACTCCTCAGCTAACTTTGCTTTGCTTGGAAAATAATCCAGAGAAAAAATGAAGGATTTTTGGAGATCAGCTAGTCCAGCATTTCACAAAGTATGATTAAGCTGGGGAGAAAGGGAATCCCAAGACCCGTGGGGGCAAAGGTGGGGGATATATGGGGTCAAAGCTACCAAAATATTTTCATTATAATATGGCAAATATTGATAGGTATAAGTTACATAAACAAAAATTCTTTGAGGGATCCTCAGTACTTCTGAGAATGTAAAGAATAGCACTGGACTAAGTCTATTCCTTTGAGTCAAGAAAACCTGAAACTTAACCCCCCCTTAATTGGAGGGCTGATTAGCTAAACTTTCTCTAACTCTCTGTTTCTGTGTGTTTCTCTCTAAGTTGATGAGAAATCCATGGGAGGTAGATGATCCCTGCCCCCCCCCAAAAAAAACCCAGCCCCTACCCTCAAGGAGCTTTCATTCTTTTGGAAAATTAGGGCAGGTTTCTAGGACTTTCATCATCCTCTCCAGCTTATTAACCAATCGATGAGAATTTACTAATCACCTATCATGTGCCAGCCATTGTGGTTAGCTATCTTAAGTAGAACTGAACCAGCGAAATCAGCTATGATTTATGTCTGCCTCTCCCTGTCTCTTTCTCTGTCTCTTTCTGTCTATCTGTCTGTCTCTGTCTGTCTGTCTGTCTCTCTCTCTCACACACACATACACACACACACACACACACACATACATAGAAACCCATGCTCATGAGTTCTTTAATGATTGCAACCTTCCCTCTTTGTTAGTTCAAATTTTCCAGAGAAATTTTGGATTCAAAAAGAATCCCATCAGAGCACTTGATGCCTATGGGCTCCTAGCCATATGTTTGGTACAAAAATGCTACCTAAGTGTCCGATTCAGGCATGAATAAAAAATAACCTCCTCCCAGCCCCCAGCACAGCAAGGGTCCCCAAATGTAATTTCACTGCAGGATGAACTGAAACCTTGCAGAGAACTCGGCAAGATAGCCTATCAGAGTGTTCAGAAAATCACCTGGGAAAGAACATGATAAATGGGCCAGGGTGGGCTTGGGTGGAGGTGGGAGAGGAGGGGAGCATATCTAGACAGCAGCTCATATGAAAAAGCTCAGCATGAATCAGCAGTGATTTGGCAGCCAAAAAAGCTGATGGAATTTTAGCCTGAATTAACACAAGAACAGTGTTGAAAGCAAGGGAGGTTAGAGTTCTCGTGTACCCTGCCCTGCACAGGCCCCTTCTGAAGTATTAGATTCAGTTCTGAGGCTCCATTTTAGAAGAGTCATTGATGAGCTGGAACACATTAGTGGAGAGTGATGATGATGGAGAATATGGGCTAGATGTAGACTAGCCCATATGAGATTTGACTAAAGGATCTGGGAATGTTAAGTCTGGAGGATAGAAAACTAGAAGGAAAGAGATCTCATATCTTCAATCTTCAAGCAGGGGATTATCATGCAGAAGAGGAATTAAGTTTGCTCTTCTTGGTATAATGGAGAGAGAGCTCCCTCTTGGAATCAGCAAAGTACTGCCTCCAAATCCCATCATCTATACTGTATATGTGACCTTGGACAAGTCACTTAGCTCTGAGTGCTCTAAGCCACTCTCAAATCCATAAATATCAGAGAAGATATTTACCTGAATTGGTAAAGGGAGTTTCCTCATCTGGAAATTCCCTACAGCAATGAAGTCACAGATCCAGACCTTATTCTGCTTGGCCCCAGAAAGCAGAACTAGGACCAGTGGGTGGAAATTTGAATGGAGAGAAATTTAGGATAGATCAAAGAATTTTATAATTTCTTAATAATTAGTTGTTTAATAGTGGAATGTGCTTCTTCATTGAGCAGTGAGCTCTCTGTCAGTGAAGGTGTTCAAGTGGAGGATGGAATGTTGTAGAGAGTAGGCTGGACTGGGTGTCCTCTGAGCTCTCTTTCCACTGAGATTCTCTAATCCAGTTTCTTTTCATTGTTAAGTCTCAGCTCTTCAACAACCCTTTCCTGGTGCTGGAGCTGTCCAGTTCAGAACCTCTCCCTTGTTACTGTAGCTAACCAGTGTCTCCTTCCAGACCAGGTTTAATGAGAAAGATGGACCAATTGGACCAATTGGACCAATGCTGTATACAGAAGGAGAGGTCCCTTTCCCAGGGATTCAAGTCATGGAGGTGGAAGGACTAAGGACCTGGACTCTCTCTTGAAAATGTCTAACAGGATCAGTCACTTCCATCTGACTCCATGGAGGCGGGACTCCAGGGAAATCTGCCTCTTTCTCCATATACCAAGCCACATGGTGCCGGCTGCTCATAAACACAGTGGAACAGATGAGTTCTGTCTTAATCAACCAACATCTTAATTAAGCAACCAACAAACATTTATGGAGCACCTGCTTATGGATAAGACACTGAGCTAGGCTAGGCAGGGGGAGAAAAAAGAGAAGTGTCAAACCTAATCACTGCCCTCAGGAAGCTCATTGTCTCACTGGAGAGACAGGACGTGCAAAGAGTTTGAGACAGTCTATGCCAAGGGCCAAGTGAGTGGCCCAGGTACTCAGAGCTACAAGAGCAAATAAGGAGAGCATGTATTCAAGTCAGTATAATACAAGGACAACTCAGGAGGGAGAGAGACTAACCACTGGAAGAGGTTTCAGAGAGAACATTTCTGAATTGAGCCTCTGAATGCAACTATGAATTCTGGAGCAGTTAGGAGACACAATGGGTAGAACACCAAGTCTGGAGTCTAGAATATTTATCTTCCTGAGTTCAAATTTATCCTCAAACCCTTACTAGCTATGTGACCCTGGGCAAGTCACTTAACCCTATTTGTCTCCGTTTATAAAATGGAGAAGAAAATGGCAAACCACTCCAAGAAAATCCCAAGTAGAATTGTGAAGCATTGTACATGATTGAAAAATGATGGTAAAACAAAAATGGATTCTGGGAGGTGGTGATGAAGAAGCAATGCATTCCAGATATAGGCAGATGCAGAGACAGAGAGGGAACACATTATCAAGTTCAGAGAATACCTGGTGATACAATTTGGGTGGAATCTAGATTTCATGAAATGGAGTAATCTAGAATAAGATGAGCAAAATAAACTCAAAGCAGATTATAAAGGACTTTCCATGCCAGCCCCAGGAAAAAAATATATATATATGACTTATATATATGTATGTGTGTGCATATATGTATATATATTATCCTACAGGCATTTTGGGACAGAGTGAGAGAAAACTTGCAACAGTGGTACAGTGATTAGAGAGCCAGCTTTGGAACAAGAAAGAACTGAGTTCAAATCCCAGCTCTTATGCTGGGTTTCATTCAGTCAGCACACTGACTGAATGACCTTGATCAAGTCCCTTAATTTCTAAGGGCTTTAGACAATTCTCTAAGTTGATATATAGCAGAGAAATAATTGACCTGCATCAACAAAGAGGTTTTCCTAGGTATTTTAACTTGAGCTTCCTTGAAAAGGGGTCACAGAATCACAGTCAGAGGTCCAACTTATTCTTGAGCAGACATCCCCCTATACCATCCATCTTTTGCTTGAAGACCTTCAGAGACAGGGGCAGCAGGTTCCATTGTTGGACAATCCAGTTGCAAAGTCCTTCCATTTGAGGTTTGGATTTAGAGCTGAAAGTTACCTCAGAGGTGATCTAACCATTCAATCTCATTTTTAGAGAAGAATCTGATGTCAGGGAGACTAAGTGATTTTGACTAAGTTCCCCACAAATAGAAAATATCAAAAGTAGGACTGACATTCCTTTAGAACATAAGCTACTTGAAAGACGAGATTATTTCATTCTTTGTATTTATATCCTCAGCACTTAGCACAGAGCATGCCACATAGTACAGATTTTTTAAATGCTTGTTGGAAGTAGATAGGTAGCACACAATATAGAAAAAGACTTGGAGACAAGAGGACCTGAGTTCAAATTTGACCTCAGATATGTCCCAGCTGTATGACCCTGGGCAAATCACATAACCCTGATAGCCTAGCCTTTGCCACTCTTCTGTTTTAGAAATGATACTAAGAAAGAAGGTAGGGTTTTTAGACAAATAAATACTTGTTAACTCCTCCCTTTCTGGATTTCTCCACCCTCTTCCAGGAACTTTTTCATCCTATCGAATGAGATAATATGTGTAAAGCATTTAGCTCAATAACTGGCCCATAGTAGTGCCTAATAAATACTTTTTTGTTTCTCTTCCCCCCAAGATGTGTCTTCTCCTGAGGTCCACTCTCCTAATCAGAGATTCCCTAATGGACACCATCATTTCATGAAGGACACCAAATATGCTTATCTTACTCCTCACTCTGGAATTATCCATCTTCTCACCTTGCCCCTGTGCCCATCATCCTCAAACCCCACCACATCCCTTTTCACTTCTCCGTTATATGTTGTCTTCTTCCATTAAATGTAAGCTCCTTGAGGGTAGGGGCTGTTTTTTTTGTATATACATGTCTCATCAATACATGGTCCAATAACTAGTGCATGGCAAGCATTAATAAATGTTTTCCTTAGGTCTGAGCCTAAGTCATCTGACTCCAACTTTGTCCACTGTAGTACATGCCCTTGTACTAACCAAAATCTTCCCCCCATAACTCCCAGGTTGGTCCAAAATCTTCCCCTGGAGTCCAGTAGATCACTTCTATCCCTCTTCCCTCAAGAAAGCCCTCAATCTGTTTGAGTACAAAAACTGCTCATTTACCCCAATCTCCTCTTCCTCACTATCATCCCCATTTCCTTCATCCAGCCATCCAATTGTATGGCTCCAAATCTTCATACTAGCCTGGAGGTCTTCTCCCCACCTCCTCCAACCATGGGCTTCCCTTTGTCAATGTCCTGACTCCATTTCGAGCTAGGCTCCTACTCAGTCTCTGACCCCTCTGAAGACAAGGGCCAAAATCTGGAGAGAGAAGCTGACTAGCCATCTCAGCAGGGAAACTGACCAAACACAATTTTAAATAACTACATATATCCCTAAAGAATAACCTCTATGGCACATTGGAGAGATGCCCTTTGTTCTGCCTCATTCCCAAGAAGCTGGTTTATCATAGGATCGTAGATTTGGGGTCTTGAAGGGCTTCCGAAGTCAGCAGAACCAAATCCATAATTTGAAGATGAGTAAACTGAGTCCCAGAGAATTTAGCAACTTACACAGGGTCACACAGCTAGTAAACATCTGGGTCAGCATTCAAACCCAGATCTTCCTGACTCCAAGCCAAAACACTTCCTTTCCAGTGTTTTCACAGTGCCAGGTGCATAGTAGGCATGTAATAAATGGTTATAGATTTCTCTCTGATGCTTTGTTTGCATAGGGCTTCCAGGTAAGAAAGAAAGTTCTCAGGGAGCCCAGTAGACCATGGCCATGAGGCCCGGGCAGGGGCCTGTGGGGAGAGGGGTTCTGCACTCAATCAGCTGCCCCCCTGGAGTGTGTTTTATATTACCCTTTCCTAAGGCTGCACTGCCTGGGATGTTATTGCTTCCAACTCCAGAGGGGCCACACCCGCTGCCACAGCCTGTTATTCCTTCAAATAAAAATGTAAGCACTAGCAATGAGAAAACAACTGCTAAAAAGGCTCAGCCATAAATGGGGATTTTAAATAAGATCCAATAATTCTCCTCCTGCCTCTCTCCTCCACCCCCATCTCTCTCCTTCCCCCGGCACTCATGCCATGGATCCTTTCCGAAACATGTTCTTGGGAACTTGAAGGGCTCCAAGGAGGCAGGAAAGAGGGATGGCAAGTTGGGTAGAATCCATAAGGGCTGGAGGGTTGTTTTTTTTTCCCCTCCCACTTATTGAAAACCCTCTCTGACTATACTGAGCACACAGAGCAAAATAAAATCAAGCTCACCAGGTTTTTGAATATTAAGTCCCTAAGTGCTTTCTGTGTGTGTGTAGACATTACCAGCTAATTTCCCATTTTACTGAGCTCAGTGTGGGATTTAGCCCCTCAATCAAACCCACTCAAGGCAGACGCCACCAGAGCTGGGAAGCAGCAGTAGCTCAGCTGGCAATGCAGGGCTCAGTCCTGCCCTTCCTTCTCCTATCTCTGGGGAGAGGCAGGGGAAGGGAGAGCATGATCTCCTGAGTCCTGCCTCAAAGCACCAACATACCCATTCCCTACTATCATAACTGGGTCTCCAGCAGGGCCAGAGCTAGGTTCCCGCTGGGAGTGGTACAGTAGGAAAAGAAATAAATAGATTTGAAGTCTGAGGACCCATATTCAACTAGCAATTGAATGCTTTGCTACCTGATATCAGGGAGCTAATTTGGTCTCAGTTTCCTCATATGTAAAGTTGATTGGGATCACAGACCTAGAACTGAAAAGGACCCAAGAGTCCATTTAAACCAATCTTCTCATTTTCCAGATATGGAAACTCCAGCCTATGGAGATTAAATGATTAGTCCAAAGTCACATAAGTAGTAAGAGGCAGAGGCAGAATTTGAATTTAGGTCCCCTGACTTCAGTGCCAACACTTTTTCCATTGTACTAGACCCTACCCCATACCCCCAGGCATCTGATGCCAATATCTGATGGTCATCTCCAAGAAGGTAAATTTATAGACATCAGGTAAATTGGTGACTTATTTCCCTTTGCTGCTCCTCTGATTGACACATAGCAAAATGGGGAGGTGTACTCCATTTCACTCCCAGAGAAACAAGTAGTATTTCTACTCTTCATTTAAACTCCTAGGAGTCAGGACCAGGAAATCTTCCTGGGAGGGGAAGAAAGAAATATGGACTCATGATCACTACCTGGCTAGAACCAAAACCAACACCCAAATACAGTTCTTCTCTACTTCTTTGTCTGCAGAATCTCCAACCTACATCTATACCCTACTTGCCAAATGGACATTAGGATTAGCTAGTCAGGAAGGAAGGAATACTCAGGCCATGTACTGAGCCTCCTGTTTTGCTTCTGACTTTCTGGACCTTGCCACCATGATTCAGCTGTCTTCACACCCTGGACTCAACTGGGCTACAGTCTTGGCCCCCAGCTCCACTAGCAAGTTCCGTTGGGACCTTCATTTGAGAGATGATTGAGGCCAGCCATGCTTTATTCATCTTCCAGCTCTGCTTCTAACTCCCCAGACAAGAGCCAATGTGACCCTGTGTGGCAACTCCCCACCACCAACCCCTTTTCAGTGCCCTTTTATTCATTGTCTTCTTGTTAGAATATAAGTTCCTTGAGCGTGTTTTTTTTTTTGCTTGCATTTGTATCCCTAAAATTTAGCATAGTACAGAGCATTGTTGTTCAGCAATTTATTAAGAGCTCACTTGGGTTCCAGGCAGCTAAGTGGCTCATTGAATAGAGTGCTGGGCTTGGAATCAGGAGACCTGAGTTCAAATCTTATACTAGCTGAGTGAAGGGACTTGCCTCACCTGTCCAACTCTCCTTCCTTTGGTGATTTATGCTTTCCCTTATGCAGTTGGAATCCCTTGCTACAGACGATGGAAGCCAAATGGAACCATAGTAAATCCCTCAGTGTTGCTGAATTGGAAGTAGGTTCTCTCCCCAACTCTGTCATTAACTTGAGCAAAGCATTTCCTTTCTCTCAGTCTCATTATCAACCTCTAGTAAATGAGAGTGTTGGATTAGACCATTCATTCAATGAGCATTCATTAAGCAACTGTTGGGTGGAAAGGCAGTTTTGAAAGAAGAAAGAAAGAAAGAAAGAAAGAAAGAAAGAAAGAAAGAAAGAAAGAAAGAAAGAAAGAAAGAAAGAAAGAAAGAAAGAAAGAAAGAAAGAAAGAAAGAAAGAAAGAAAGAAAGAAAGAAAGAAAGAAAGAAAGAAAGAAAGAAAGAAAGAAAGAAAGAAAGAAAGAAAGAAAGAAAGAAAGAAAGAAAGAAAGAAAGAAAGAAAGAAAGAAAGAAAGAAAGAAAGAAAGAAAGAAAGAAAGAAAGAAAGAAAGAAAGAAAGAAAGAAAGAAGGAAAGAAAGAAGGAAAGAAAGAAAGAAGGAAAGAAAGAGGAGGAGAGAGGAGGGGAGGAAGGAAGGAAGGAAGGAAGGAAGGAAGGAAGGAAGGAAGGAAGGAAGGAAGGAAGGAAGGAAGGAAGGAAGGAAGGAAGGAAAGAAGGAAAGAAGGAAAGAAGGAAAGAAGGAAAGAAGGAAGGAAAAGAAAACTATAGGTTTAACACTGCCCTATTTGAACATCCTCCTTGTGTGGCCCTGGGTAAGTCAACTTCTTAATATTCCCAGGCAGCCCTTGAACACAAGGGCTTCTTACTCTTTTTGTATGTCATAGATCCTGGTGGCAGTCTAATGAAGGCTCTAGACCCTATCTCAAAATAATGGTTTATATTCTGCATTTGAAGGCAATGCTAAATTTTCCTTAGAGATCAATGAAAATCAAAATGGAATTTTTTTCCTATTCAAGTTCCCAGATCCCTTGTGTTTCCATGGGCCCTAAGAAGTATAAGCTGCAGAATAGTTGATCTGCTTTTGTTAGTGGGGATTTCCTCACCAGGAGTTGAACATACCAATTAAATCATGGGTCCCCATGTCAAAAGAATGGGTACCATGCTAGGCATTGGGCAACAAGAAGCAAAATGAAACAACCCCTGCCCTTCAGTGCTTATATTCTTTTGGGGGAACATCATACTCTGAGATCCTTTTCAGCTCTAAATGTGGCAGCTCTTTGTGGTACATTCTCTCTGCTGCCTATCCCTTCTTGTCCTACTCTTACCTCTTTTAAAATTTTCTTCAGTGTTTTTCACAATGTGCAGCTTATCCTGCACTTTAGACCTCTTGCAACAATTGCTACAGGAACACGAATCATTTTTGGAACCATCCCATCTACATGGCCCTGATGAAAATCTTGTATCCATGTCCTTTTCAAATCTGAACTCATCAGAGAATTCTCCAGGCAGCGGCATTGGCTTCTAGAGTTCCTCCCCATTTTCTTCCTCTTCAGGCTCATTTGTGATTCATCAGAATTTCATTTCTGAGAGCTGCACTCACTCATCCTTCTTGAGTCACCCTCCTCTGGGTCAGGACCAATGAGAGGTGAAGCTCAGTCTAGTGAAAAGGATGTTGAACTTGAAGTCCAGAAATCTGGGTTTGAAACCTTGTTCAAATACTTGTTAGTCACATAACAAATCCATTCATCTCTTAGAGCCTCACAGTCCTCATCTGGAAAATGGGATAATAACACCTGTGCAGCCCACCTCACGGTGGACTATGAAGAAAGCCCTAGATTTCTATAGTGACCTGTTGCTCTTTCTCCATCCCCTAGCCTTCCCTGTCTCCCTCTTACAATCAACTTAGACCAGCTGGATTAGCAAGGAGGTTATTTATTCTCTTCATAAGTCAGGAGGGCCTCAGGCACCTCCAGATGGGATTGGGTCTTGCCTCCTTTTTCCTCTTTCTTCACATTATATTTCACCCTGGCAAGAGTAATTCATCTTGGCCAGAAAATTGATTTTAAATCACCCTGCTTGCCACTGACAGCTCCCCATCCGTCCCTCAGCCCCACGTGGCCCTCCCTTGCTAGGGGCCTCTGTCCTCTCCCCACCACCATCCTATGTGCTGCTCACTTCCAGGGCGGGAGTTTGGTCTTGTCCCCAGTCTGTTTATTGATTCACTTTATGATGAGCTCCATCTGCAATTCCAGAATGAGCCCGGAGTGGTCTCGTCCTGGGAGATGAAAGAAGGCTCAAGGAAATCTCAGTGTTTCATTCTGGGCAGTCGCCTGGCTGGAGGGAGCTGGCACTGAGCAAGAGGAGGGTGGCCAGATGTTCCCTGCCTCCCTGGAGGAGAGTAAAAGAGGACAGAGGCTTTCTTTAGTGGCAGTGGGGCCACTGGAGAACTACTCCAGGGCAAATTGTTAGCCAACTTCTGCTACACAGAGAAGAAGATTTTGCCATAATTGCATGGGGAGAAAGGAAGGATTAATTTATCTGGGCCACTTACCACTCCCTGAGCACACTTTTCTTACACTATAGTGATTCTTGTATCTGTCTGTGACTGATCCCCACTCCTAGACTACGGGTCCCCAAGAAAGCAGGGACAGGACTGTATTATCTCTCACTACCCCCATTGTATAATCCAGCACAGGGCTCTCTGCTCACACAGAACTCAATAAATAATGTTTAGTTGGATGAAAGAATGAAGGAAGGAAGGAATAATAAAGGTCTCTTTATTTCTTTAAATAATATAAAACTGTATACAAATGTATATATCAATACACATTTCCCAGTTCCTGACATATAGTAGGGCTTGATGAATGCTAGCTGATTGATTATTTACTTTCACAGAATCACAGATTCTCAGAATTAAAAGGGATCTCAGAGGCCATCAATCAGTCACCCAACTAGCATTTATTAAGATCTTGCTATGTGCCAGGAACTAAGCTACGGTGTTGGAGAACCAAAGAAAAGCAAAAAACAGTCCTTGTTCTCAAGAAGCATGAACTGTAATGAATCAAACTTGTACCTGAACAAGAGTGCCCTCTACAACATACCCAACAAATAGTTGTCCAGCCTTGGCTTGAGGACCAAGAGGGAATCTACCATGTCTGGAGGGAGCTCATTCTACTTCAGTATCATTTCCAGCACTAAGAAGTTTGTATCCTACTCTAATGCCCTGTTGGTGGTGGTGTGAATTGATCCAACCATTCTGGAGAACAAGTTGGAAATGAAGGGATTAAATTTATGATTGGACTAAATATAAGAGAATGTGGTCGGTTGATTTTAAAAGGGGTGTTCAAGCTTTGGTTGATTACATTTAAAATAGACAAGGGGATAGTCAATCCCATCTTCACAGAACCATGCCCAAAGGGCTATAAAATTTTGCATCCTCTTGGATCCACTAAAGCCACTGGTATGTACATGTATATTCCATAGAGATATAAAGGGGGGAAGGATTAAAGGGGGGAAGGATCTATTTATATAAAAATTTTTTCTAGTGGTTCTTCTTATAATGGAAAGTGAGGGGATGCCCCTCAGTTGGGGAATGGCTGAACAAGTTGTGGTATATGATTATAATGGAATACAGTTGTGTCTTGATACACAAGCACTGTGAGACATGAGCAATTTGAGATATGAGCAGTCACGACTGGGATTTTTTGCTTTAAGTCATGAGCAGATATTTGAATCACGAGCTTCCACCACCCTCCACCAGATAGCCTGTTGAACATTCGGTTTCACAAGTGGCATGAGGCTGTCTCGTTTAGTTCAGTGTGTTTATCTGGCCATGAGAGCATTGGTATTGAATTGCTTTTGCTTTCTTCTTTATTTTTGTCTCTATTAACAGGTTTGGGGGCAAATTTCTTAACTTTTAACCAGGGATCCTGATGATGGAGGATTTGAAGAAGTTACAGCAGCAGCAGCATATGGAGGTTTTGCAGAAAATTAGATGGAAGGAACCTGAGGTGGATGAGGTAATTAGTACAAGAGAGTAAGGAAATATTGAGGATTTAGGGACAAAATTAAACAGTTTATTGAAAAGATACACCCAGAAAAAGTTGCAAGAGGTCGTGTGTTGGAGCTGTGTAGTGACAATTGTTTCACACGTTATCAAAACATTCTGAAAGGGAGGCAGAAATAAACTTCCATGGAAAGGTTTTTATTGAAATGGCCTCTAGTAAAATCGAGGAAAGTATGGTAAAACAGCCAGAATTCAGTGACGAAAATGATGATAATTAAGTAAAGTAAAAAATAGCAATTAAGTTTAGCAATAAAGTTACATATCATAAGTAATGTGCAAGATCAATTTTGCATTTAAGGTAGCATTACATGTGAGAGAGTAAATTACGTTAAGCAATAGCGCACAAAATGAAAACCTCCGCCAGCATCTTCACCTGACCTTGAAGGTAAATAACATTTCATAAGCAAGTTTATTTCTTTACATTCTTACTTGTCATCTATAAATATATTTATTTGTGACTTATAAAGTACATTTTGTATTTAAAAGCATATAAAAATTGTGTGTTTTGGAGGGGCAGATTAATTGCATTTCCATTAATTTAAATGGGGAAATTTGATTTGACATACAAGCAAATTGAATTACAAGCTTGGCCATGGAACAAATTAAACTCATGTGTCAAGGTACTATTGTGCTAGAAAAAAATGATGAAATGGAGGGTTTCAGAAAAACCTGGAAAGATTTACATGCACTAATGCAGAGTGAAGTGAGCAGAACCAGGAGGACCTAATTCACAGTAATAGCAAAACTGTACAATGAACAACTATATGGCTTAGTTATTCTTAGCAACACAAAGATCCAAGACAATCCCAAAGGATTTATGATGAAAAATGCTATCCATCTTCAGAGAAAGAATGGTGGAATCTGAATGCAAATCAACGCATATAATTTTTTACTTTATTTTCTTCATGGGTTTTTTCCTTAAATGTCTTCTTCCATAACATGATGATCATGGAAATATGTTTTGTATGATTGCACATGTATAACCAATATCAAATTGCTTAGCATCTTAGTGAGGGAGAGAGGAGAGAAAGAGGGAGAGAATGTGAAACACAAAATGTTAGAAAATGAATACCAAAAAATGTTTTTACATGTAATTGGGAAAAAATAAAACATTACCAAAGAGAAAAAAAATTAATTGCCTGGAGCACTGAAAAAATAGTTTGTGTCTTTGTGTTAAGACTAAATTTGCCTCTTTGCAAATTTTATTCATTGCTGCTATTTCTACCATTTAGGATAAAACAGAACAAGTCCAATCCTTCTTTCCCATGAAAACTCATAGAATCCAACTATCATACCCCAGCTCTGAGTCTTCTTTTTTCCAGGCTTAGCATCTCCATTTTCTTCAACAGATCCTCACATGGCATGGACTCAAGGCCCTAAATGATCCTGGTTAGCTTCCTCTGTGTCTTATCTAAACTGTGACCTCCAGAATGGAACACTATGCAGTTTATCCTGTCTATATCTTTTATGTACATATGGGTTTGCTTGTGGTTCCCCTTAAGATGTGAGCTCATTGAGGGAACAGATTCTTGTTTTTGCCTTTTTTTTTTGTAATCCCCACACTTTGCACAATACCTAGCACATAGTAAGTGCTTAATAAGTTCTTATTGACTTGAGATGTGGTCCATCCAGAGCAGAGTACAAAGGGACCAGCACCTATATTTATGGAAGTTATGTCATCTAAAAGGGCATTTGCTTTTTTGATTCCCTTAGAAGAGATAATTTTTTAACATGGTCCATAATTACAAAAGGAGAAGGAAGAGGAAGAAATAGGGTAGAGGGTGAGAAGGATGCCAAAAATGAAGATGAAGATGGGAAGGAAGAGGAAGAAGAAGAACCCCAGTATGGAGAGAAAAGGAAACAAGCTACAGGTGGTTAGGGTGAGGACAATGAGGAGGACCAAGAGGAACTGGGCTAGCTGTCCTGCCCAGCAATCAGGGAGCAACCAGTGGATTGTAGATGGACTCTGACAGTTCACCCTTGCCCTTTGCTCCCTCAGCCCTGGGCACTGCTGGCTGTAGGGTCTATTCTCTTCCAGAAGGGGCTCAACAGGCATTGCTTGTCCAGGGGTTTTGGCGACCAAAGGTTCTCTCCATTTTCAGTGGTGTTTTGTGCAACAATTTGTTGAAATCCTTTCAAAATCTTTGTTTCCAAGAAAAATGTGTCCCATGCCCTGCTTGGGCCCTGAAAAGGCAGGAGCTCTGGTGCTTTCTCAGGATCAACCTTGTAGTCCCCTCCCTCTTCCCTCTTCTTGGTCTTTTTAAATAACAAAAAACTGGAATTTGAAAAAGTTTTTTAAAAAGAGGTAAAGATAAGTCAGAGGTTGAGAAGTCATGTAGTCACGAAAGAGTCAAGTAGCTTACATTTACCATGAATCAAGAGTAGGCCAGAGTCCAGAATTTGATTTATCTAATGACAAGGTCTAGAGACTTTGGTAGGTAAGGGATACGGAATCCAAGTCATCCAGCAGAATCCTTCAAGGGCACCAGTCATCAGAGAACAAGAATGATCCTGATCCCAGGCCTGACCAGGAAGGAGCCTTATCCTGGGTGACCTACAGAAATAGAAGAACTTCAGCTGTTCAGGATACAGATACAAATGAATCATGATGCTAACGATGAAGCAGAGTTCAAAATGTTAGCACATCAAGGTAGGCAGAACAGCTGAGCTATGGGTAAGGGAAGGAAGGACCAGCCTTTGGGTGGTTTGGTGTATTTGTTTGATTATCTTCAGTCATTTGTTTGATTATCTTCAGTCATACTCTGTATGGAATGTGAAATGATTAAAAGAGAAAGAAAGGGAGGAGTAGGCCTCATCAGAGCAAGGCAATGCAGCATCTTCAGGAGATAGAGCTATGGGAAAAGCATCTCTACAGTGTCAAGCAGTCACCAGGGAAGGCCTGTGGTTCTGTTGTTTTGTTTTATTATGGGGGAGGGTCTAGAAAATTGTGCCATACAGCCAAGCTGCCTCCAGCCTTAGGCAACAGAGAGCACCAAAGGATTTTTAACTGGCTCTAAAGTCAGGGACCTGCCATCTTCCACAGTTCTCTTCATTAGGACAACTCAGGGTCAGGTACCCCAAGAGGCTGAACTTATAGTCCCATATCAGCTTCCTAATGGCGCCACCCATCCCAGAGGGCCCTCGTCTTATCCAGGACTCCAGGCACTCTCAGCCAGCTAGGTCATGGGAGAGAACCGTTCAGTATTTCTCTGCAGAACTCGAAAAGGTAAATGGACAAGAGAGCTGGAGCTGACTTCTCTGTCCTCCAGATACCATTGATCAAACCTGCACTGCTCACTCACCATTAGTCATTTTGGCCCAGGGAACTTAACATGAGAGCAAATATTGAGGGGCTACAGTGCAGAGGTTAAATGCTGTATATGTGGGGGGAGGGGGACTGTTGCTACTTGGGATGAATCATCTCAATCTCTTCAGCCCCACTGGCAGGAAAAGGCAAGTGCTGAATGAAAGCTGTTGGCCAGCAATGGGCTTCCTGGCTTGGAGAAGGAGATGGGCAGAGCTGTTTCAGAGTAAACCAGCATCAAATGGCAGCAGCACCCTCAGAAGATAGAGTGGGGACTCTGGGAGGAGTGTCTGGGGAAGGAAGTGGCCAATCAGACCAGTATCAAGGCCAAGAAAATACCAAATGGAGTCAAGAAGAGGCAGATGCAACTAAAACTCAAGAACAATCAGAGAAACAGGCTGCCAATTGGCAAACACCATGGGAACCGATGGAAGCATCCTTAGACTCAGTTCTCCATGCCCTTTATCCCCAATGTCATCTTTAGAAGAACTTTCCCTACACCCAAGCCTGCCTTCATGTTCTCTCCTTCCATCCTCTAAACAAAGTTGACTCAGGAAACCCTCTGATAAATTCAGCCACCCTAAGGTTTAAAGGAGACCACATGCGCTGCCCCTCCTGGGCAACTGAATTTTAGCAAGGATCATGCACAGATCTAGAACTAACGATGGTCTTAGATGTAATTTAGTTGTCTAAGCCCCTCATTTTAGTCATGAGCAAGTCCCCTAACCTCACTGGACGTCAGTTCCCTGATCTGTATAATGAGAGGCTTGGATGAGATGGCCTCTGGTTTCTTTCAACTCTATATCTATGATCCTAGTGAAAATTATTTGCCTGCAGGAAGAGCAGCACATGTTGCCTGTTCAATCATCAGAAAGAGAGACAGACAGACAGGCAGAGAGAAGCAAAGAGAAAAAGAGACAGACAGGCAGACAGACAGAGACAGAGACAGAAATAGAGACAGAGAAGGAGAGAAAGACAGAGACAGAGACAGAGAGAGGGGGGATGGGAGAGAGGGAGAAAGAGATTTTTATCTGGGAGCTGAGAGATGCAGTGGACAGAATTCCAACCTGGAGTTAGGAAGACTCGTCTTCCTGGGTTCAAATCTGGCCTCAGACACTTATTAGCTATTTGACCCTGAGCAAGTCACTTAACCCTATTTGCCTCAATTTCATTATCTATAAAATAAGCTGGAGAAGGAAATGGCAGATTGCTCTACTACGTGTGCCAAGGAAACCCCAAATGGGGTCACAAAGTGGTGGACATGACGGAAATAAGTAAATAGCAAAAATAAATATGTAGGCATAATCTCCCTGATTAGATTTCAAGCATGATGTGGTTAGCTAATGGGGTTTATGTGTGTTTTTATTCTTCCCTGCAACCAATAATGCCCTATGTTTAATGAATATTTGCTGAATAAAAGGATTCAATTAAGACACATACAGAGACACACATTTATCTAGTCCCTACTATGTGTAAAGCACTAGGCTAGGGACTGAGTGAGATATTTAGCTAAGTTTAGTTACAATAAAGTCCCCGCTTTTATGCTTTTATGAAATTCACAGTATATTAGAGGGATAAAAAAAATACCCCCAAATGATACTGGCTCTGTGGACAGCTGGCAGGAAAAGAGAAAAGGTCAGAAACGGGAAGACCTGTTATTTTCAATAGTCAGAGTGAGTAGTAACTGTATGAGGATGGTCGCCGTGGGAACGGGAACAAGGGATGGACACAAGGGATGCTGCAGTGATGGAATCAATGGGACCTAATAACTGATTGAATATGAGAGGGGAGGAAAAGTGAAGAATGAACATCATTTAAACATACAGATCCTTAATAAGCTCCTTAAAGAGTGACTAATGGCAGAAACGCAAACACTATGGCAGCCACTGGGGAATATATTTTTAGCCTTAGGTTTTTACATTTGCCATCTTACAGTGGCTGCTAATGAGCTTGCTCATGTCCTGAGTGAGCAGCTCAGGTCCTAAAAGGGGCCAGTCCAGTTTAGAGTGTTGTTCTGGAAGGTCCTAATCATAAACCTGGACTCAGCAGGAACAATAAGTCCAATAATCCAAGGTAAAAGAGTTAAGGATCTGGGCATGCAGGATATGAGTCTGTGCATCTAAGAACAGGCACTCAGGGATGTGTCTGAAAAGGGAATCTGAGGCCAGGCAATCAGTCTGAGGGAAGAGTACAAGAAGGACTCAAGTACCACAAACCAAGATAAAAATAAGGAAGAGAAGAGGGATGTCAGCACAGGGAAGATTTGGGCAGGAAATCAGCAGAGGTCCAAACAAGCTTCAATCAATGCCAGTAAATTCCAGTAGCAGAGGTCAATGAATCCAACGTGGGAGAACCTTGGCACTTGGATCAAGACCCCAGGAAAGATAAACACAAATTCAGGGCACCTAGCCATTTTGAACAACTGAGTCACCAGCAGAGACTGAGTGAAACAATATTCTCCTCCTCTGGCCAAAAGTCAGGATTAGTCCCCGGTTCAGGATTAGAGCTAAGAAATCCCAACTCCCAGAAATGGTCCTGAGGTTCAGGCTGGTACCAAGAAGACGAAGCTGCTATGCTAGAGGTAGTCAGCAAGAAGGGAAGAATTCTTCTCCATCATGCTGAATGAAGAAGAGGATATTAATTATTGCCTGATTGAACATTAGGAAAAGTTGGGAATTGGGGTCACAGATCAATCAATCACAGGCCCAGAGTCTAAGCCATCTGGATATATAGTGTTGCCACTCTATGACTCTGTCTCCCCATTGGTAAATGGCAGTAGTACTTGCCACTGTGGCTGAATTAGACCCTTCCAATGTCCAGAGAAACATGCTAAGTAAACACTGACAGAATCTGCACTTAAGATATATTAACAGCAAGAAGCAGAGAAGCAAATCATCCAAAATACATTTCTATTTGACCTGCGGGGGCATGTTTTCAGCATAGTTGACCTCCTCCTTCTGCTTTCCACTGATTTTATATTAGACTCAGTCTGCCTCATCTGCATAAACCCAAACACTAAGCATAATGGGGTCACAAAGGAAAATGGTCATAATCCTCAGGAAACTTTCAAGTGAAACAATGAAACATACCTAAAACCTGAAAACAGCTTTGGTTGAGAGGAGTCAAGGAATACAAGAAGACAGAATAGAAACCAAGCCCAGAAGAGTTGAGGAGAGTCACTGATCATCATGGAGAAGGAGCCATGCTAAAGAGGGTTCTCTGATCCCTTCTGCTCGGTACCACAATCCACGCTTCCCTCAGCCTTGACCTCCTAGACTCTGGACCTAGAGAACATGACTGACACTGAGTAACCAAGAGAAAGAAGAAGACTGGTCATACCCTAAAGCCTAGGGACAGAGACTAGACTCTAATCCATTTGGGGACTCCCAGAAGGGGAAACTCCCTTTATCAATGCAGGTTGGAACTTTCTCAGTAGCTTGAATCCAGATCTAGGATTCTTAACCTTCTGGTGTCCTGGATCCCTTTGGGCAATCTGGTGAAGCCTCTGGACCCCTTCTAAGAACAATGTTTTTAAATGTTCAAAATAAAACACATGAGACTACCAAAGAAACCAACTTTACTGAAATTAATCATCACAATTAATTATCAAAATATTTAAAGTTTCAAGTTCACAGACCTCCTAAAGTCTATCCTTTGACTCCTTGGAGGTCTATGGATTTCAGGTTAAGAATTTCTGATTTACTCCTGAGACACTAAAAGGTTAAGTCATTTGCACAGGGTCACACAACTACTGTGTCAGAGGCAGGATTTGAATTCAAGGCTTCCTAGCTTCAAAGTCATTTATCTAGACATGTTGCCTCTAATTTATATAATTAGCTGGCAAATGTTGGGTGAAATAATGGTGGGATGAGGCAGAACTGAGACGGTCTGACTCCTGAATAAACTGGGAACTCCTCATAAAAACTTGATTTGAACTTCCTAGTGACTAGAGCTCTTCAAAAGGGCTGCTTCCAGGAGCCCCCCATCCTTAGTGATCTTCATACAGAGACTGGAAGATTGAGCACTTGTCAGATACTTGGGGCATTTATTTAGTGAAGTGAATAGAGTGTTGGGTCTAGAGTCAGGAAGACGAGTTCAAATCTGGTCTCAGATACTTAGTAGATGTGTGACCCTGAGTATATAACCTCTCCCAGCCTTAGTTTCCTCAACTGCAAAATGGGGATAATAATAGCATCTCTCTACATGGGCTATTGTGAGGTTCAAAATTCTTAGCACATAGTAGGAGCTATATACAAGTTAGCTATTAATGTTATATGTGTAGCAGAGGAGGGATTCTTATTTGATTACAAAATCTCTCAGGTCCCTTCCAATTCTGATATTCTGGGATTCTATAAAACCTGAGGCTGGAAGCCACCTTTTTTAAAGGTTATCCCATCAGTCCCTCTGCCTCTGGACCGTATCACATCCTAGGTAGTTGGCATCCTTCTCCTGGAGCTTCATTGATTGCCTAATGTGGACAAAGTGAGACTGACCCTCTCGGGTTCCTAGAAGGTTAGAGAGAGGACCCCTCCCCAACCTGTTTTCATTCTTTCCTTTAAATTAACCCACATGGAAGTCCTTTGTTGGGGGGCTTGGCCGGTTGCCAAGGCTAAATCACTACAGCCCCAGCTGTGACAGGTGCAATTTATCTGCAGCGGAGAGAAGGAGGGAAGAAGAAGAGGAGGAAAATGCTGTTTCTTCCCTTCCTTGCTGTTTGGGGTCATTCATCACTTTGGTTATTTTTATAACGATGTGGTGCACTCCAGCTCTCTCCATCGGCCCCCTTGAAATGTGTACAAATGAGGGAGTCCATAAGCGATGGTATCAGGGAAGGCAGCGCCTCCGTGGATGGGTTGTTAAGTATGGGATAGTCAAGTTCCCTGCTCCTCTTCCTTCCTTCCCCATCTTCCCTCCTGGTCCTTGTGCTCTGCTGATAACATTTTAGGCTTCATCCCAGTTATGACCCACACATGAGTGCCTAGATGGTTCCTGCCCCAGGGAGAAGGCCATTTAAGGCCATTCAAAACCAACTAAAGTATTCCTACATTTTGAAAAATAGTTTAAAATAATGCAAATGTCAAGTTAGCTCTGATTTGAGCTAAGTAGAATAAATAATAATCCCATCCATTAAGAATCCTGTAAGGTACTTGGTACAAGTATTATTATCTCCATCTTGGAGAAGAAGAGACTGAAGTTCCAAGAGGGGACATTCTTTATATAAGATTGTATAGCTAATAAATACTGGAACTAGAATTAAAAACCCTTAGAGAAGAGGAAGGCTAAAAGGAAACTTGTGTTCAAATATTTTCAGTTCTGTCATGTGGGAGAAAGATTAGACATTCTGTGAGGTCCCAGAGAACAAGGAATAATTTTACAATGATTTACAAAGAGACGTAATAAGATTTTGCATCAAGGAAATTTTCCTAAAGATAATTAGATTGGGTTATCTCGAGAGGTAGTGAGTTCCTTCTTCATTGGATCTTTTCAAACTACTGTTCTCCATCTCTATCTTCATGTCGTGTTTTCAGGAATACTTACCTCCCTGCCCCACCAACTTTCTTCCTCTTATTCTAGGGGCCAGTTTTTATTTATTTATTATTAAAACAACTTTTATTGTTGTTACTCTCATTCTTTTTCTTATTCTTTCCTTCTTCTGGTTAATATCTGGCATTTATATGGTACTTGAAAGTTTTGCAAAGTGCTTTACAAGTATGTATCAATCAATTACTCTGTGATTCCACTCACAATCCTAGTTACTTCCCTGACCTAAACGCTCCTTGGCCACCAAGCCTTCATATGTCATCTTTCCTGTTAGAATATAAATTCCTCAAGGTCAGCAATCGTCTTGCTCTTTGTGTCTCTATCCCCAGCTGTTAGAACCATGCCGAACAAATAGAAAGCACTTAAAAATGCTCATTCATCAATTTACACAATAACCTCAATATTATAAAGACAAACAGCTTTGAAAGATTTTGGAACTCTAATCAGCACGATGACCAACCAACCACCATCCCAGCAAACTCAAAATGAAACCAGCTACCCAGCTCTTGATCAGGAGTGATGGATTCAGAGTGCAGATTGAGACATCCTTGTTTTTGAACCTGGCCAATGTGGGGATTTGTTCTGCATGGCTATATATGTGTGTAATGGGTTTGGATTTTTTTCTTGCATTCTTGGGAGTAGGGGGAGAGGGTGGATCTTTAGAAAAATAAACTTTAATGTAATTTAAAAATAAATGCTTGTTCACAGTACCCTCAGCCTAACAAAGAAATTAACTCATTTCCAAAGCATTTTTGAGGCATGAAAGGACTGAGAATTTTGTTAGAATGATTTGGCAAGGCTAAGGGAGAAGAATTAGTTTCCACTTTGGGAAGGACTTGGTATTCTGCTTAACTCTAATCAAATCTTACACCACTGATGGTCGAAAACAGTTGCAGCTTTTATTTTTGAAGGGTAAGTGATATTCTTTGCCAATGGGCAAGTTCCTGCATCTGGGCCCTTCCATTACAGCTTGGCAGCAGAGGGCCTCTGAAAACCATTCCAAGTGCACCTTCATCAAACCAGACAGCCACCTTCAAAAGAAGAGGTAATGTTTGTAATGGGGAAAGGCACTAGGAGAAATCTTTGCCTTGTCACAGGGTCCGGGCTAAAATTTGAATCCATATCTCAGCACATAGGTTAAGGCTCTCTCTATAACTACTTTCTATTCCATAATACTCACAATTCCAAAACACTTTCACATGGGTTAGCTCATCCAATCATCTCAACAAACAGTAGGCAGATAAAGAGAATAAAATAAATAATAAATAAAACAAAGAGGTTGGGAAAAGTGAAAAAATGTACCTAAAGTCAGACAAATAAAGTAGATAAATAAGTAGACTGAGGCTGGGAAAAGTGAAATAACTTACGTAAAGTCACTCAGTCAAAAAATAAAATAAAATATAAATATAAAAAGATACTTCCTGTGTCCATGTTCAAATCCACAGATTCACCCTCCATTCTTTTCTCTCCCTCAATACCACTCCACTACCCCCAATACTGATTTCCAGTTATCCCCTTGAAAACAGAGGGTTTTTCATTTTTATCTTTGTACTCTATTACCTGCCACAAAATCTAGTTCACAGTAAGCACTTATAAAATGTCTTTCTCCCCCCCCCCAATTCATCTTCCATGCAGCTGTCAATACAATAACAATAGCTAACATTTGTATAATGCTTCACATATGCTATCTCATTTGATCATTATTGACAATTCTGGGAGGAACATAGTATAGATAACCCTATCACTCCTCATTTTAGAGATGAGAAAACTGAGTTTAATTCAGTGATTTCAAATCAATGATTACCCACCAATACGTGTCCCATGTTACCAGGATCAACTAGTAACTACTCATGCTGCCTCTCTGTAAAAGGATAGCCCTGATCATGTATTTGCCCTCTGCTCAAAAACCTTCTGTAGCTCTTATTGGATAGAACTTTAAAATCCCTACCCTGGAGCTGAAGCTCTTCTACCATATTACTCCAACTGTTCTATCTAGCCTTTGTAAGCTTAAAAATTATAATAACTCCAAGAATCATATTTAATAAGATTTATTAATAATAACTAAAATAAAAAGCTAGAGTCAAAAGGGAGCTAACTCAGTCATGGTCAAGAAAGAAGAAAGAGAGCTAGGTGGAATTACAGAACTATATACACAGGTAACAAATGCAAATGTGAGGATAAAGAGGAAAAGGAGAAGGAGTTCAAGGGTACAAGATTTCTAATTACACACCTTATTTCATATTATGTTCCTTCCCACACTCTAAGTCTTGGTCAAACTGGACTTGTTCTCTGCCTCCTACACATTTTTGTAACACAATCCCTTCTAGTCACAGCCTTTCAAAATTTCACCTCCTTCCAGCCTCAGCTTGGTCAGGACCTGCTCTGTGAGTCCTTACCTCATTCCCCATCTCCCCATGCTCCAGAAGAAACTTCTGTCTCCTTCCTCAGATCAGCCTTTTAGACATCTCAAACTTGATGTCAGGAAGACATCTTAAACTCTATATTGTCCAAAACTGAACTAATCTCTCTCCCGAAACCTTTTCTCGGCTCCCAATTTTCTTACCACTCTCAATGCACTACCTTCCTCCCCATCCCTCAGGCTCATAACCCAGGAATCATTCTGGGTCCCTCGCTATCTCTCATATCCAAGCTAGTACGAATGCCTATTGATTCCACCTTTTCAGCTCCTCTTGAATATGCCTCTCTTCTCTCTTCATATTGTCACTAGTCTAAGGCAGGTCTTCATCCCTCCACACCTAGATTATTGTAATAACGTTGATTAGCCTGTCTACCTCGAGTCTCTCCTCACTTCAATCTCATGCCCCATTCAGCCTCTAAAATGATTTTCCTAAAACAGTTCTGATTACCCTTCTACTCAATAAACTCTGATGACTTCCTATCACCTCCAGGGGCAAATATAAAATGCTCGGTTGGAACAATCAGGATGCCAGAGTCACTAGATCAAAGAGAAACTCTTGGCAAGTAATGGATAAGAAGACTTGCCCTCATAACCTTCTCCTTCCTGCCTTTCCAGTCTTCTTGTCTATTACTCGCCAAGAGTTTCTCTTTGATCTAGTGACTCTGGCATCCTGATTGTTCCACAAATAAGACACACCGTCTCTTGGCTCCAGGCATGTTCTCCAACTATCCCCCATGCTCAGAATCCTTCCTCTGCTCCAACAACTGACCATCTTGTCTTCCTTTAAGTTCTAACTAAAAATCCACCTTCCACAGGAAGCCTTTCCCGACGCCTCTTCATTCCAGTGCCTTCCCTCTGTGAATTACTCCCTATTTGTCCTGTATATAGCTTGCTTTGCTCACTTTTTTTACATGTGATCTCTCCCATTAGACTGTAAGTGCCTTGAGAGCAAGGACTGTTTTTTTTTTGTCTTTTTTGGTACCCCTAGCACTTGGCACAGTGCCTGGCACACAGTCAATATCTCACTCATGATGATTGATTGATTGGATCTCCCTCTGGCTTCCTTCACTCCCTAATTACCCTCTGTGCCTGCACTGTGCCCCACTATTGACATTTGTTGAAGTCTCATCTCAGATGCTCCCAACATGAAGCTTACCCCGATTCACCCAGAGGAGTCAAGTTTTTCACAGTCCTCTACCCAAATCTCTCTTTTGTATTTACCTTTATCTCCCTCTGATCAGGTGTGCTCTTGTTCTTCCCCCATCCGATTATAAGCTTCTTTGGGTTGTAGCTTTTGTTTTTGTCATTATATTCCAGCATTGAGCACAGTACCATTAAGTATCCATTAAGCAGTGAGGTACAGTGGGAAAAGCTGCTGGACCAAGCATCACAGAGACCTGGGTTCAAGTCCTAGTGATTGCTTTATAACCATGAGAAAGTCATTTAATCCTCAATACTCGGTTTCTTCACCCATAAAGAACTGGTCATCTATAGGGCCGATAATAATAGTGTCTACCTCAGAGAGTTGTTGTGAGAATCAAATGAGATAATGTATGTAAAGCGTTTTGTGAATCTGACAGCAGCTATATAAATGTGAGCTATTATGCACTTAATAAAAGCCTATTGAATTGAATAGACAGGGCAGGTATTATTATCCTCATTTCACAGATGAGAGAAGGAATGGAACTAGCCCAAGGTCACACGGCTAGTAGCTGTCAGAGCACAAGCCCCAATCCAGGTCTCAAAACTCTGGGAAGGACCTGAGAAGCATCTGAAATAGCTTTCATCCCCTCCCCTTCCTTTCCCGACCCCGAGCTGACTGGGCTCGAGAAGCCATCCACTTCTCTCTTCTTCAAGGAGAAGGGCAAAGATACTCTATCTTTCTCTCATTGCCTTTTCTTAGAGCAAACTCAGTGGAAAACTCCTGCAAATGGTGCATTAAACTTTTAAATTTATAATCCACTTTGCAAGCCTCCCATGCCTTAATAACTTAACACACCAAAGGGCTGGAGCTGCTTCCTTTAAACATTTTATGAATTCATGGCTCCAAAACTGATCTTCTCATCCTACCTAATTCTAAGGCACAGAGAGCCACCAGAATTTACATCCACGAGTGCCTGTGCTCATAGATGGGCACCAGCACACATACTCACACACTCACACACGCCACAGAGGGTCACACAGAAATGGATTTTAATGTTGCTTGCAGGAAATTTGTAGGTCTGGTCACCTTGTCACAAAGTAATGAATATTTGGCCAGTTGGTGCTCATTTGCCAGAGCTATCTTCTTGCTTCCTAAAGACTCATACCTGAAGATACTCCCAGTCTATCCTGCCTATCATACAGCCTCCTCAAGGCATCTGAGGTTCGGGATGTGATGGGAAGGCTACTGGGCTATGAGATCAAATGCCAAGATTTGAATCCTGGCTCTGAGCAAGTCATTCTTTTGTTCATTCATTCAGGAAATATTTTAATTTTTACTAGGCCCCCCCACCCCCCAGGGATATAAAGGTAAAATTGACACATGGATTGCATTGGGAGGAGGGGAAGGGAGGACCTATGACATGTACTCAATAAATATATCTTCCAGCACCGTAATAGTAGCTACCTCACAGATGTGCTAGGAATTTCAAATGAGATACCCAACACTGATGCCAAGGTCGTCCACTGTATCCCAGGCCCTCACCAGTCATCTTGACTTTTGTCTTGCCACTGTGGACTTGGATGACTGGAAGAAAGGGAAGCTGATGACTTTGGGCAACTCCACATCCCTTAAATCCAATCCACATCCAAGTCAAGATCACCCCCCCAATGTCAGTGGTCCTCTTTGAAAACAAAGGATGAAAAACAACTTTGCTTTATTTCCCCTTTAAAGAGGGGATTCAATTCAGTTCAATTTAATATGTATTTAAGTAGGGGACAGCTAGGTGGCTCAGAGGATCTAGAGTCCAGCCAAGAGATAGGAGGTCCTGGGTTCAAATTTGACTTCAATTACTTCCTACCTGTGTGACCCTGGGCAAGTCACTTGACCCCCATTGCCTAGCCCTTACCACTCTTCTGCCTTGGAACCAATACTCAGTATTGATTCCAAGATGGAAGGTAAGGGTTTGTTTTTTTTTTAAGCATTTAAGTACCAAATGGCCATGTAAGACATTAAGATGGGAGCGAGGAGGGGGAAGATGGGTAGCTCAGTGGATTGAAAGCCAGGCCTAGAGATGGAAGGTCCTGGGTTCAAACCTGGCCTCAGACACTTCCCAGCTGTATGACTGTGGGCAAGTCACTTGACCCCCATTGCCTAGCCCTTACCACTCTTGTGCCTTGGAGCCAATATACAGTATTGACTCCAAGATGGAAGGTAAGGGTTTAAAAAAAAAAGATGGGAGTGAGGAAAAGAAAACAAAATTTAAAGATACTCTCTGCCCTCCAGAGGTTTACACTCTGCTGGGAATGAAAAAGAGAGATAATATGTAAACAGATAAATGTATTTAGGAATGTTTGAGGAGTTTGAAAAGATCACTGAGGACAAGGGGGATCAGACAACATTTTCTACTGAAGATGTCTCGTAAACTGAGCCTAAAGGGAACCTAAAGATTCTAAATGGAGGCAAAGAGGAGAAGGGAGTTTATTCCAGGAATGGCGATAGTCTAATCAAAGGCACAGAGACTAGAGATCATAAGTCAAATTCAGGAATAACAAATAAAACTGTTTTGCTCTAATAATACATTAAAAAGGTAATATAGGGACTTAGGTAGCTCAGTGGATAAAAAGCCAGGTCTAGAGATGGGAGGTCTTGGGTTCAAATCTGGCCTGAGATACTACCTAGCTGTGTGACCCTGGGCAAGTCATTTAACCCCCATTGCCTAGCCCTTACTGCTCTTCTCTGGGAAGATGGGATGAAGTAGAAGAATAAAGGGCTTTTAAATGCTAAGTTGATGAATTTGCATTTTCTGTTTACATTTAAATGCCCAGTGCCTAACACAGTATCAGCCTCATAGTAGGTATTTTTTTTTTAAATGTTCATTGATTAATGATTGATTGATCCTAAAAGCAATAGGGAGCCTGGAAGGTTCTTGAGTAAGAAAGTGATAGAGTGAGATTTGTACTTTAGGAAACTTGAACTTTGGGCACTTTTGCAGGAGATAGATTGGAAAATGAAGAGATTGGAAGCAGGAGTCCAATTAAGAGGCCATAACTACTCCAGGCAAGAGGAGATGAAGAACTAAATTAGGGGAGTAGATATGAGAGCAAAGAAGGAGGCACATACAAAGAGATATTGTGAAGGTACAATCAACAAAAATTGTGAATTAATTGGGCATGAGGGATGACCAATAGAGGATGACCTCAAAGGTGTGAATCTGGGTAACTGGAAGGATAATGGCATCTTGAAGAAAAATAGGGAAGTTTGGAGAACTTCAACAAATGAAATGGAGACAAGTCAAGGAAACAACAGGAATGTAGATTTGGAGATAGGAAAGGGAAGGGCAAGAATGGGAGAAAAAGATTAACCCAGTTGGACTGCCTCCCTTAAGGGTGTTATGAGGATCAGATAGAAAACAGATGTAATATTACAGAAAGGCAGTATGGTATAATGGGAAGTGACTCTAGAATCAGAGAGCCCAAGTTTAAATCCTACTCCCTCAGTAGCCTTGGCCAAGTCACCTTTCTAGATCTGTTATTCATCCATAAAATGATAGAGCTGGAATAATGGTCTCTAAATTCCTTTCCAACTCTATATCTGTGAACTAAATATGAATTATTATAATGAATCCTATCTAGCTACAAAGTGCAAAACTTATTACTGTTTTAACTAGGGAAAATTAGGGCACAAAAGAGTGCAGATTTTCTATAGCCACACAGCAAATGAGTGGCAGATCCAGAAAGAGACACTGGTATCTTTAGATTCCTGGCCTTAAAAAGCAAGTGACCAGCCCCTGTGTTCAGGGTCCCAGCCTCCGAGACACAAGCCAGGGCTGGCATTGGCTGCTCTAGGAAGAAAGGAATTCTGAGTGGAATATGGGCTCCATGGTTCTCCCACCAACTGCTCCTGCCGAATAAGTCACATTGCTGTGGCCAGATGGTCGCAGGCTCCTACTCCCTCCAGTGTGCGCCAAGTCTGAAGTCACCAAGTGGAGGCAATCTTTATTGGGTCTTAAAAAAAACTGGAAGAGTCAAACGCCCACCTGCCTGCTGCCCACCCACCAGGTTCCCTTCTCACTGAGCTGCCAGATGCAACATTCTGCTTCTACCTTCTGCCCCAGCCTGGTGGGTGCAGTTTCAATGAAATTCCTAGAGCTCTGTGTGTGTGTGTGTGTGTCTGTCTGTCTTTCCATGTGTCTCTGTCTGTCTTTGTCTCTGCCTCTCTCTGACTCTGTCTGTCTGTCTCTCCATCTCATGCCTCTCTATTCCTTGAGGTGTTCATGGACTATGGAGAGAATGGGCTTTACTTACTTTCTCAGGGCTTTTGCTTCCACATCTGTAAACTAGGTGTAAGGATAGCTGATCTGGTAACTTCTCTCTCAGTGACCTGGCCACCAGAAGAGTTATGCCTGTATGAGCAAATGGGAGGAAACCAACATGGGGCAGAGGGGAGAAGCAGAGGCAGAAAGAAACAGGAAAAATTGAGAGGCAGGGAAAAACTATGAGGAGGAAAGGTAGAGAGGTAAAGAAGGAAAACAGAAGAGAAAGCAGAGAAACGGGAAGAGGAGGAAGATGGTGAAGGGAAGCTATAGAAGGGGAAATATAATGCAAGTATTGCTAACAGCAGGTGGAGGTGAAGGAAGGGGAGTGGGAGCTTATTGTTGGTACTAGACAGAATATACTCGAGAAAGAACTGCATGACTTTACTGAATACAGGACTCCAGGAGTAAAGTGATGGAGGGGAAGGGAGGGAAAGATAAAAGTCAGAGAAAGGGGAGAGAAAGAGACAGAGCCACAGAGAGAAAGAAAGAGAGAGGAGAGATGGGGGGAAAACAAAGGAAAAAAGATAAATGAAAACATAGACAGAAACAAAAAGAGATGGATACCATGGTGAAAGGGGGGAAAGAGAGAAAGAGACAGAGACAGAGGCAGACAGAGACAGAGACAGACAGACAGACAGAGAGAAAGAAAGAGAGAGGAGAGAAGGGGGAAAAACAAAGGAAAAAAGAGAAATGAAAACATAGACAGAAACAAAAAGGGATGGATACCATGGTGAAAGGGGGGAGAGAGACAGACAGACAGAGACAGAGACAGAGAGCAGAGAGAGAGAGAGAGAAAAGAGAAAGAGAGAGACAGAGACACAGAGAGAGAGAGAGAGGAACTGAGAAAAATATACAGAAACACAGAGATAGAATGAAAGAGAGAAGAGGGAAAGGAGAGGGAAATATAGAAGAAAAGAAATAAAGATAGAAACAAAAAGAGGCAGAGAGGAAGAGAAAGGCAGAGAAACAAGGTCAGAGGCAGACAATCAGAGAAGTACAACAGGGAAACATGAAAGAAGAGGCTGAGTCATCAGGGCAAATGAAAAAGAAAAGTAGAGAGAATAAAAACTGGGGACAGAGAATGGGGAAGAATCAGAGGAAGGAGAGGTCCAGGAGAGTGATACAGACAGACAGACAGATAGACAGAGAGAAGGGGGAAGGGAGGAAGAGGGACAGAAAAGAAGAGAAAACCAGACAAAAGGAAAGGGGAGAGAGGGTCCCTTAGCAGCTTCTTTGAGAGAGAAGCATACAGGGAGGACATCTTCCAAAGATAATTGCAAGCAATGGTATGCTACAAGGAGGAAATCACTGGGCCAGAGACAAACCAAAGGAGCATAAAGGAAGAGAAGAATGAGAGAGAAGAGGGTGAGGAGGGAGTTTGAAGCAAGCCACAAAGGGCTAATTAAATCTAACCAAAGTCAGGGTAAAGCCAAAGTGGCTACAGGAGCCTCTACTAGCAATAGTTTCTGAATGCAGAAGGCCAGAGCTGTAGCCTCCTGGGCTGAGAGGGAAGCAGGGGAAATGGGAGGGGGGTAGGAAGCTGGGAGCATTGTGTTTAGGAGGACCTGGGCTGTGTCTGTGGGACTGCTTGTTGTGCTTGACTGTGTAGAGAAGGAAAGAATTTCAAACACAATCTTATAATGAAAACTTGAGAGGCCCCCGGGAGAAAATGAGTATGTTTGCTTTGAAAAGTAGAGATCAGCTCTGCATTGTGTCTCTGAGGCTAGTTATCCATTAAGAGAATTTCAAAGAGAGAACATAGGATGTCAGAACTTGGAGAGAAGGGGGACCTTAGGACATACTGTCAAAGATGGGAAATACCTTAGAATATAGAATTTTGGGGCATATGGGTAGCTCAATGGATTGAGTGCCAGGCCTGGAGATGGAAAGTCCTGGGTTCAAATTTGGCCTCAGACACCTCCCAGCTGTGTGACCCTGGACAAGCCACTTAACCCCCATTGCCTAGCCCTTACTGCTCTTTTGCCTTGGAACTAATATACAGTATTGATTCTAAGACAGAAGGTAAGGGGTTTTTTTGTTTTTGTTTTTGTTTAATGTCAAACAGAGGGCAGCTGGATAGCTAAGTGGATTGAGAGCCAGGTCTGGAGATAGAAAGTTCTGGGATCAAATTCGACATCACACATTTCCTAGCTGTGTGACCCTGGGCAAGTCACTTAACCACCATTGCCTTACCACTCTTCTGCCTTGGAATTGATAGACAGTATTAATTCTAAGATGGAAGGCAAGGGTTTTAAAAAAAGAATATGGAATGTTGGGTTTAGCAGGGACCTTAGGACATAAAATGTCAAGCTCAGTATAAACCTTAGGACAAGGAATAATCAAAACTGGAAGGGAATTTAAAACATAGAATATCAGACTTGGAAGGGGGTCTTAAAATATAGCTAGGAAGGCTGTTAGAACATGGGATGTCAGAGTTGGGAGGGATTGTAGAACAAAGTTGGAGACAAAGCTTCTAGCCTCTTCATCATTCAGAGAAGAAACTGAACCCAGATAGGACAAAGCAGTTGTTTTATAGTCTCTGGCTTGGAAGAACTTGTTTTAGCCCATCTCATTCATTCAAACCTATTCACTTGAACTTCTCTGGAGACCTTATCTATCCCCACCCAGAGGGTTGTAGTCTCCATTAATCCCTCCTTCAGTCTGCCAGAAACCCTCGCTCATTAAGCTGGTAGATTCCTTAGTGAAGAAACACCCTTTAATCTGTGTTCTCTCTATCCCCTTGCCCTCACGGGGAAAAGCACTGGATTTTTAGAGATTATTAACTTATTTTGATTCTTCCCATGCTCCCCTCTATCACTCTCAGACTTGTTTCCCTTTGACCAGAAAGCAAATCCTTACTGGGGAATATAATAACAACAACAACAACAACAACACCAACAACACTTGTATAGTACTTATGTGTCAAGCCCTGTGCTAAGTGCTTTATAATTATTTGATCCTCACAACAGCCTTGGGAAGTAGTCGCTATTATCTCCATTATACAGATAAGGAATTTGAGACCAAAATGACTTTAGTGTATGGATGTTGCTCTCATGATGCCTCTCTGATCCCTCAGTATGATGTTGGGGTAACATTGGCTTCTCAAGGGTTATGGCAGTGGAGCCCAATCTTTGTCAGAAGAACCCTGGAAATTAAGCTTCCACTATGAACCTGGTGATTGACTATATGGCTACCATCTAAAGATTTACTTGGCTGAGTTTGGAGCATCTCATCACAAAGGTGGCCACGAGGGAATGAATTTTTTGACCGTGGTTACTTTTACTGTCTACTAAGTCATAGAGATTAAAAGGATGTATTTTATACTGATGCAGAGAGTGCCATCCAAAATGATGAAATAACTGATCATTGACACTAAAATATACACACACACAATTAGATTAAAGGAGAGAAACAGAGAGAGAAAGAAGTGGAGGGAAAGACGGGGGAAAAACAAAGGCAAATAGACAAAGAAAGACAGGCAGAGACAAAGACAGAGACCTGAGAGAGAGAGAAAGACAGACAGACAGACAGACAGAGACAGAGAGACAGAGAGAGACAGAGAGACAGAGAGAAGCAGAGACAGAGGCAGAGACAGAGAGAGAGGACACTATGTGTTTCATTGTTTCATGGATTACTCTCTGGACATGGCGGCATATTTTTTATCTGGACCTATGGTTTTCTTAGAACAGGGAATTCCTAGTAAGGAACTTCCCTCTATGAAAGTAGACCAGCAACTTGGATAATAAGAGAGTTGCCTAATGGACTGAGAGGTTCAGTGACTTGCTCTAGGTTACAGTCAGTAGGACAGTATAAATGACAGGTAGATCTTGAACCCAGGTCTCCTAACTGAGGCTAACTCTCCATTAAGACAGGCTGACATATGTACATGCATATGAATATGCAACAAGTATATGCATATACACACCCTCTACCTATACACATGGGAGGTACACACAAGTATACATAAATGCATTTGTGTAGACAAGCACACTTTTTATGTGTTGATAGATCTACAGCTTCCTTAATATAAGCATGCCCTTCTCCTTTACAAATCTTACTCTATCCATGCCTTTCCATTATGTGTGATTCTCCTCCAGATTGGCCTGCAGGATCTATCCCATGTGTTAGGGGTCTTCCTACAGGTCTCTCACCTTTTCCCTGGGTATCAGTACAGCATCTGTGCTGTCTATCTGTTATCCCTCTGCTTTACTGGACAATCACCTTATCTCCTTTTTCTGATCATACATTCCCTGGATGATCTCTTCCAGGGCACTATTGGTAATAGACACACACATTCTTCTCTCCACATCCCTTTAGGTTCAGAAAGTTTGATTCCTTAGAGACTGAAGGTACTCCATTATTCAAAATAATTCTTCAAATTTTCATCCCTGTGACTTGATGGGCAAAAATGATAATACTCATGATTTAGTAATCAGTCCACCAACAGGCATGTTTTTTGAGTTTCTTTGAATAAAAAAATTCACCACTCTGTGGTCAACCTGGTGATGAGTCCCTCTAGACTTACCCTGGTTAATCTTTGGACAGTAGGCACAGAATACATCACATGTCCCAAACTCAAAGCCTTACAAACTTACAGCTTACCAGAGTTAGCTCTGCTCTGACAACACCTTTGAGAACACAGGGTCACTTCCAAATCATCCCAAGGCATTGGAAAAAGATCTTAATGGACACACAAGGAGTATTTCAGAGTTAAAAAGGATAGGTTTTTGTCAGCTGGGAATCCTTGAAAGCATCATGCCACTTCCCTCATGTAGTACATCTTCTGATTCAATTCTGATCCTAGTGCAGGAGAACCTAGAACCAGTTCAACCCTAATTATAAGAGCTTAACCCATGATTCAGTTTTCATTGGGAGCATTTACACTTCAGAAACTGGCAAATGCTACAAAGGCTTGATTTATTGGTTTGTTGATTTCTAGACTTAAGAAGGTGATAGTGAAAATGTTAATGATGCAGATTAACCTGAAAAGTGTGTCATGAGTATACTTTTTTCCAAAAAGTCAGTTATTAAACATTTAGGAGTACTTCCCTATCCCAGTTCATTGCCTATCTGCAGTGTCTGTCCAAGATATATGTACCTCTTTTTCATTGACTGGCCATCTATCTGCATATAATAACTTGGTCAATAAATATACTCATCAACTTTGTTTTTCCACTGTGGATTGTCAAGAGAATCCCTTTTGATTGACCATAAATCATATTACAGAGGCATTCAAGTATTCTGTGACTTAATGCAGTCAGCACCATGTCATTTGCAATCAAGAGCATCTGGAAAACCTCATCAGCTATAGGAAATCAGGCTTTCATTTGGACTCTACACAGGACATCTTCCACAGTAGTGGTGAACACCACTAATGAGCATGCATTTCCCTTTTTTATGCCTTCCTCAATATTCACAATCAAATGTGATGAGGGTCTGGCACATAGGCAGACTGCATCGGTTTACTCAGCTGTAGCAACTTCTCCACATGGAAGATGCTAAACAACTTTCTTCCTGGGGGAATCATGATGACAATTAATGGAAATGCCTCAGAGAGTCTATGTAACATTTGTAGACATTCTACAACTAATTAGTTGGCTAGCTATATGATTGGAAGAAATCTTTTTCAAATGGTTGTGTAGTCAGAGCTTTTGGCATCTTCAAAAAAGCCTAAGTCAGGTTTAGCCAATTCTTTGCTCCATTTGCATCTGAGGGAGCTTGGTGACTCCTTTGCTCATGGTGCCCAGTAAGAGATCATAGGACAAAAGAAAATCCATGTAGTATCTGAAAAAATGGAAGGGGGTTCCTTTGTCCTTTTCAATTTTAGGTAGAGTGAATAAAGTCTCCAACCTTGGGAGTTTCAAATGTTAGAAGAATGAGCCAAAGGATCTGGGGGGTTGGAATCTAGACCTAGTTTTGAAGCCAGTGCTACTAAAGGAGAGACACTCCAACCCCTCAGAGCATCACTAGGGAACCCTGAGGGACAATATAGCCTGTGTGGCTCTGGGAGAGGAGCCATTGCATGCACACTACACATACAAAGGAGAATGGAACTATCATCTTGGTGATTATGTCTCTCCAGGAATTTTGAAGAACATTATCATGTACATGAGAGATATCTTACTGTAGGAAAGCTTTTAAGATTGCTTCCAAGTAAATACTTTCTTATAATTTGGGAGACATCCATTTCAGTTACCAAAAGAGAATAAACACAGGATTTTATACTCTTTAAACTTTTCAGACAATTCTATGGCCTAAAGAAGAAAATCATCTCTGAAAGCTGAGTTGTTCTCATATTTTCATCAAGGATGCACTCCATACATCCATAGATCACTCTCATAAAGATTTTTAAGACGGGAAAATAAACTCGTGGGTCAGTAATTCCAGATGTCCTCTTAGCTACATTTTTTTTGGTAATACTATTGTCAATGATTTTTTCTGTTCTTTTGATATCTTCCTCTATTTAATACATCTCGAAAATCAATCCCTTGCCTTCATAATATTTTGTAAATGAGCTTGTATTCCACCATAATTAAATTCAAAAATATTTATTAAATACTTTTCTTCTGTGTACAAAGTACTTTCCTAGGCACCAGAGATACAAAGACAAAAACTAAAACTCCCCAGTTTTCAAAGAACTTGAATCCTATTGAGGGAACACAGATAAGTACAATCAATTCTCAATTTTCATGGGGTAATATTCTTTTTTTATTTGAAAATTTTTATTTAATTAATTAATTTAGAATATTTTTCCATGATTACATGATTCATGTTCTTTCCTTCCTCTCCTCCCATCCCCTTACCATAGCCAATGAGCAATTCCACTGGGTTTAACATGTGTCATTGATCAAGACCTATTTTCATATTATTAATATTTGCATTAGGGTGACCACTTAGAGTCTACATCATGGGGTAATATTCTTAGAAAATTTCACAAAATTAAAAAATGTGAACATTGACATATGAAACCTATGGGAAATAGGAAGTTAGGATCTTCTGATCAACAAAAAATCAGTAATGTGTCTTTAGAGACTGCTGAAAATAAACTTTTCTGAATACAATTCTTTATTTTTAAAAACATTAGTTCTGATAATAGGCACTCTTCCTACCATAGTAACCCTGAAATAACCCATAAAATTCAGAACACAAAAAAATTGCTAATATGCAAAACATTCTTTCTCTCTAGTAATCCACGAAAATTCTGTGACCTTTTGTGCTAGCATTTCAATAAAAAATATTTCTGCCAATATTCCTTTTTCATAACATAGTATCATAAATACAGTCTAGAAATAACATTCTTATAACTAAACCATTTTTAACCTGAATCTTACCTTCTACTGGGTCAGATGGTGATGGCAGGGCATTGTGCTATATAGTATACTGCTATTAACCTCTCTACATTGGTCCCCCTCTGAAAACCAAGAGAGGTTGCTGGGACTTTGGACAAGACACATAAACTGACAAGGTCTCAACATCACCTCCAGCTCTATGTCCTTCATTGTTGATAGATGATATTGGAGACTGTGAAGCCCATACCAGTTTGAAATAATCAGGACATCTGCTTCAGGAACTGTTTAAAATGTTTAAGGTTCTGGGAGAATGGGAGTAGAACAAGTTGACGTTTCACCTTAAGGCTGCTGTTGATGATGGGATCAGTAGCCTCAATGTCTCTAGCCAGCTGGTCCACTAAGCCAACAATAACTGAAGACATTTCAGCATAAAGTTTATCTGGCACCTTTATTTTCTCACTCATTTCATCACTGACTTTGCACACTTGGCCTTGGAGTCCAGAGGATTCGCACTAGGCTCTGAGGGCATTATCCAGGTTTTAAAGGCAAATGATAAAAGTATGCAAAGAATGGATGAGGAGTTCTTTACAACAGTAGAGTGAACAAGACCAGTGAAGCATTTAGTAAGATACCAGCTTCTCTTCAAATTTACATGTATCATGTATCTCACCTCTCATTTTGTTTTATTTACAAGGCATAGCCTAGATTTTGTGGGTTTGCAGGTGTGAAGGTGAAAATGAGGTTACTATTAAAATCAGAGAAATGCTTGAGATCTCAATAGCTAAATTTGAGAATGTTGCGGATTAGCTATAAATGCAAAATGATTTATAAAGGGGAAGAGTATTAGTAATTGGGTTTCCATTTGGGACATAGACTTGAATGGATAAAACATGCTACATTCCCCTCCTAGCAGTGCTTCTAACTTTCACTGTACCATAACTCTATGCTGGGACTCTCTCTTCACCCATTTTCAGCTCTCTCATGTATTGTCTTCTCCTGTTAGCATGTAAGTTCCTTGATGGCAGGAACTATTTTTTTAATTTTCCCTTGTGTCCCCAGTGAGTGCCTAGCAAATAATAAGTACTTAATATATGTTTGTTGCCTGTCTAACAAGTAAAGACATTAGGGGGGCCTCACAAAGAAGGGTACACCCAGATTGAACCCTCAAAACAAATGAGGACTCTAAGAAGTATGTGTATTCTGGACTTGGAAGAAAGCTTGTACAAATACACAGAGGTGATAGATGAAATACTGAGTTCGTAGAATAGTTAGTAGTCTAGTTTAGCTGGAAGATAGAGAGCATGAAAAGGATTAATGTGAAATGTCTGGGAAAAATACATTGGCTCCAGATTGTGGGAGTCAGAGCTTGGCTGCCATGTCTCTCCTCTTGGCAAGGGGATCAAGTGTTTGCTGGCAGAGGTTCCATTGGCCTCCTTTTAGCAACTGCTTGACACCAGTTAAACTTCTCTAAGGAACGGTGAGAATCAGAGTCCATATCTTACATTTATCTAGTTCCCATTTCCAAAATAAGTATCTTGCTTAAATAGGTCAGATTGGACATGTTGTCAATTCCGAACCCTGATCCCCAACCTCAATTTTTCCCCTCCGTTTTTATCCTTTCTGCTGATTTGGCATTGATTTTGGCCTTTTCTCTAACCCAGTAGATGATCTAACTACACATGGACAACAGATTTCTAAATGAATCCCACACCAGTAGCCAGTTGTTCCCTGTCTATTCAAATATAGTTAATTTTACTTTTTATGATAGTTCAGTGTCTGTCATGTCTAGGCTCATGGCATTCTTTTCTTGAAAAAAAAAGAATTCATGTTGATCATGAATTAAACTGCTAGGCAACTAGGTATTCCAATGGATAGAAGACTGGACCTAGAGTCAGTCCAGACGTAAGTTCAAATCCATCCTTGGACATTTATTTATCTATGGGCAAGTCTCTTTATCTCTGTCTGTCTCAGTTTCCTCATTCACAAAATTAGGATGATAATAATACTTATATCCCAGAAATCTTATGAGGATAAAATGAGATAATATTCATAACATGCTTTGCAAACCCCAATCACAGGGTAATCTCTATATAAATGCTAGTTATTATTATCATCAGTCAGCAAGCATTTAATTTCTTTCACTGCTAAATCTAAAACCTTATTTTTCCAATCATTTTTTATCATTTCCCTCTGGGTCAGAAATTAATAAATATCCATCTAAATGAATCAAAGTGATCAGGTATAAATATATTTGTTGTTCTGGTTTAGGGCCCACTGCCAAGTTTCTGGTAGATCTTCTCACCTTCATTTGCTGTAATAGATGTTGGCACATAGCCTGTAGTTACTTAGTTCTATTGTTCAGTCATTTTTCAGCTGTGTCTGACCCCTTTGGGAATTTTCCTGGCATAAAAATTGGAGTGATTTTCTATTTCCTTCTCAAGCTCATTTTACAGATTGAGGAAACTGAGACAAACAGGGTTAAATGATTTGCCCAGGGTCACATAGCGAGGGTGAAGCCAGATTTGAACTCAAGAAGATGAATCTTCCTGAGTCCAGGCCTGACATTCTAGCTACTGAACCACCTAGCTGCCCTAATGAATTATACATTCGTCTTATTATTTAGACTCATTAAGGTGAGAAGAGCAAGCATAGACAGAGTCAAAAACCAAGACAAAAAGAAAGACAGAGAGAAACGGAATCAAGACAGAGAGGCACAGAGAATATACACTGCATATAGATATAACTCATGACCCAATACTAAAGACTTAAAGTTATCATTGACTAAGTTCCATCTTTTTTCAAACCCTTACCTTCCATCGTAGAATAAATACTAAATATTGGTTCAAAGCCAGAAGAGCAAAAAAAGGCTAGGCAATCAGAATTAAGTTACTTGCCCAGTCTCACGCAGCTAGGTAGTGTCTGAGATCAAATTTGAACCCAAGACCTCCCATCTCTATGCCTGGTTCTCAAACCACTAAGCCACCAAGCTGCCCCTAACTATGTTCCATCTTAGAAGTTTCCCACAAATCATTATTTCTGACTTGTATCCCCATCCAGGGTTTCCTCTGGAAAAAATCATTTGGTCGATTTTGTGCCTATTCAGTATTTTCCCAAGGAATACAAGAATATTTTTTTGTCTCTGGGTCTCCTAAGAAAAATGTGAAGGACTTTCAGGTCCCATGCAAGCATTTTGGCTAAGAGCATAAGAGCATGTTATTTAGGACAGATTTTAAAAACTAAAATTTCAAAGGATATATATGTATATGAGGCGATGAAGTAAATAAAACTCTTCTCCCTTCTTCAGAGGACTTCCACACCTCCCAGGGACCTTTGAATCTATAGAACTACCCCTAGACTTTAATTTTAAATGTTGCATCTTCTGATGCATGTAAAACACAGTGGATTTGCTCGTTGACTATGGGAGTGGAGTGGGAGGAGGAGAGGGAAAGAACATGAATCATGTAACCATGGGAAACTATTCTAAATTAATAAATTAAATAAAATTTTTCAATTAAAAAACAAAAAGATATTTTCTCAAAAATTCAATTTGGGAAAGAACTTGGAATCACGAGTAAGAGAATCAGTCTCTTTCCTTCCAATGAATCCTAACCTTCCCAAAGTCTTATATGGTCCTTTAGACTTAGAGTATCATCCAGGTTGACCCCGACCCCTACCAAAAGGGAAAAAAACCTAGGGATTAGTAGAGTGGAAATGGCCTCTTTCCCTCAGACTTAAATATTCCACATTACTCATGAAGGGCAAGTTTCTGAGTTTCCTCTTCCACACCTTGGCTATTCCTTTCTGCTCTTTGGCACAGGCTCTTCCTTGATTCAGGAACTTTTCTACTTGTCTGAGAAACCCAGAATTATCTAGGAAATCCTCCTCTAGGTCCAAGAGACTTGGTCCAAGAACTTGGCATTGTGAAGAAGATTTGATCTAGGAATTCCTCTACCTATCCAGGGATCTCCTCCATTGAGCCATGTTACTGTTGTTAGTTCAAGGTTTCTACAGTGTCCTCCTTGGCCCAGGAACTCCCTGCCATTCTATCACTGCCATCTCTAGGTTCTTCACAAAGTTCTCTGGAGAGATCACAGAGTCACAGGGTGACATGGTTTTCCATGCAGGAAATTAGCATCTGAACACGCCTCTTCTTTGTTCTCCTATCTTTTCCTGCCCTCTCAGGATCACAGAATTCAAAAGTTGCAAGGAATCTCAGCAGCCAGTTAATCCAAACCCACACATAGGTATTGCCACTATAACACATACATCAAGGGTTCCACCTCCCTGGATTTATGCATGCTGCCCTTCATACCAAGAAAGTACTCCATATCTCTAACTATTGAAATTTATTTTCTTTCAAGCTCCAGACCAGGTACTACCTCTTCCAGGAAACTCTCCCTGATTCCCCAACTGTAAGTGATACCTCCCTCCCTCCCAGAATCTCTCATTTATCTCTGTTAGACCTGGCCTATGTCTTCCTCACATTTCCATTTGAATTATACATATTTGTGCATGTCTTATATGCACAATTATTTGCATTATTAGAGGATGGCCCAGTGGAAAAAGTGTTGTGTCTTGAGTTAAGAAGACTTGAGTTCAAGTTTGACTTCAGACATTTGCCAGCTATGTGATGCTAGTTAAGTCACTTAACCTCTCTTTGTATTAGTTTTTTTTAATATATTTTATTTGATCATTTCCAAGCATTATTCGTTAAAGACATAGATCATTTTCTTTTCCTCCCCCCCACCCCCCATAGCCGACGCGTAAATCCACTGGGCATTAGATGTTTTCTTGATTTGAACCCATTGCTTTGTTGATAATATTTGCATTAGAGTGTTCATTTAGAGTCTCTCCTCTGTCATGTCCCCTCAACCGCTGTATTCAGGCAGTTGCTTTTCCTCGGTGTTTCCACTCCCATAGTTTATCCTTTGCTTATGAATGGTGTTTTTTTCTCCTGGATCCCTGCAAATTGTTCAGGGACATTATACCGCCATTAATGGAGACGTCCATTACGTTCAATTATACCACAGTGTATTAGTCTCTGTGTACAATGTTCTCCTGGTTCTGCTCCTCTCGCTCTGCATCACTGCCTGGAGGTTGTTCCAGTCTCCATGGAATTCCTCCACTTTATTATTCCTTTTTGCACAATAGTATTCCATCACCAACATATTCCACAGTTTGTTCAGCCATTCCCCAATTGATGGGCATCCCCTCGTTTTCCAGTTTTTGGCCACCACAAAGAGCGCAGCTATGAATATTTTTGTACAAGTCTTTTTGTCCATTATCTCTTTGGGGTACAGACCCAGCAGTGCTATGGCTGGATCAAAGGGTAGATATTCTTTTGTTGCCCTTTGGGCATAGTTCCAAATTGCCCTCCAGAATGGCTGGATCAGTTCACAACTCCACCAGCAATGAATCAATGTCCCCACTTTGCCACATCCCCTCCAGCATTCATTACTTTCCTTTGCTGTTATGTTAGCCAATCTGCTAGGTGTGAGGTGATACCTCAGAGTTGTTTTTATTTGCATCTCTCTGATTATAAGAGATTTAGAACACTTCTTCATGTGCTTGTTAATAGTTTTGATTTCTTTATCTGAGAACTGCCTATCCATGTCCCTTGCCCATTTATCAATTGGAGAATGGCTTGATTTTTTGTACAGTTGATTTAGCTCTTTATAAATTTGAGTAATTAAACCTTTGTCAGAGGTTTCTATGAAGATTTTTTCCCAGTTTGTTGTTTCCCTTCTGATTTTAGTTACATTGGTTTTGTTTGTACAAAAGCTTTTTAGTTTGATGTAGTCAAAATTATTTATTTTACATTTTATGATTCTTTCTATGTCTTGCTTGGTTTTAAAGTCTTTCCCCTCCCAAAGGTCTGACATGTATACTATTCTGTGTTTACCCAATTTACTTTGTATTAGTTTTTTTAGCTGCAAAATGGGGATAATAATAGCACCTACTTCCCTGGATTGTTGTAAGGATCAAGTGAAAGAATAATTTGAAAATGCTGCTCCTGACACATAGTAAATACTACATAAATGTTGGCTACTATAATTATTATCATATGTCTTATATACTCTAAGTTCCTTGAGACCTGGGATTTTGTCTAATTTTGCCTCTGTAGCCCCAATTTCTAGAATAGAGCCCTGCTCATAGATAGCATGAATGAATGAATAAGTGAATTCCTTAATCTACTCATTAAATAGCATTTCCCTGATACTTAAGGCAGAAAAAAACCTTAGTTTTTTTCTGGGGGCAGCTAGGTGGCCCAGTGGATAGAAAATCAGGCCTAGAATCAGGAGGACTTGGGTTCAAATCTGGCCTCAGACACTTCCAAAAGAAAGAAGGGAGGGACAAAGGAAGGAAGGAAGGAAGGAAGGAAGGAAGGAAGGAAGGAAGGAAGGAAGGAAGGAAGGAAGGAAGAAGGAAGGAAGGAAGGAAGGAAGGAATAAAGAGGGAGAGAGAGAGATGGAAGGGAAGGGAAGGGAGACCTTGACTATGGCTCAGGTTTGAGGAAGGAGTCTAAGTAACTTAAGGACATCATTAAGCCTTAACATTGTGCCAGGCACTCCCTGTCCTATTCTAATAGGGAGAAAAAGCACATATAGTAGAGTGGTATCCATTAAGAGGATGTTTTCCTCCGGAAAGTCACAAAGATGATGATGCCCAACAAGAGCACGATCAATTTTTATGCTTTTTTCCAAAGTAATGGCAGAGTTGATTTGATTATAATTGGGCAAAAGAGCATGGCTGGGTCTGGGGCAACCTGATACTACAAAAGGTTCTCACAAATCAGAACAGCTTCAGGAGGGAGTTCCAAAAGTCCTCCAGGGCACAGTCCATAGAGGTCCAACAAGAGGGTACAGAATCAGGAAAAGCAGGTTGGGAAATGGCCATGCTGACAGAGTATAGGCTGTGGCTGCTTAATGAGCAGGTGGAGAATTAAACTCACCACTGCCACTATTTTGCCAGTTCTCCTGGGAGGACCCCTCCAGTAATGATTTCCTCAGGAAGCAGGGGTGATGGGAAGGGATAGTGAACACCATGGATTGACAGTATCCTGCTCTTTCCATTGGCCCATACTGCCCTTAAGTCATTAAGACTCTTCCCTCAAACATGAACCACACAGCCAAGGTCTGCCCACCTTCGCATATAATGATGCTCAATATCAGGGCAATCTTCCTTCTATCAAACCCTAATCACTCCTTCTACAGCAGAGCCTTCTGTCCTCTTGCTGAACTCCTGAGAGACAGAGGAGAGCTTGTTGCCCTCTTCACTGCTAGCTTGATAACCTTTTTATAGACTCCAAGACCATTATGAGGTTGCCTTTTCATCTTCTCTCCTCCAGGCCAAATAATCCCAATCCTCTTGGCCTCTCTTCATTATCTCCTGCTTTCCAGCCCTGGGATCAATGTCTGTGCTCTTCTCTGGATCTGTTCCAAATTCTCCACTTCCCTGTGACACATAGAGCCTGGAGCTAGATTCATGAAACCATTGAGGGTCTCTCCAGGGCAGAACTGTAAGAGAGAATGTAATGGGGAAACTTATTCAGCTTCCCTAGACAGACAGGGAAGCCCTTCTTAAGTAAGGCTATCCCTCAAAAAAAGCATAAGATGGATGGATTTGTTTTAGGAACCTCTCACTGCCCCCATCAGAACTCCCTCTCTCTTGGTGCCTATCTTGCTGTCAGTTTCTCCCTATTTTTTTTTTTGTTGAGCTAAAAATGGTTGAAAGCTCTCTATCTTCCCCACCTCAAAGGTATTTGGGGTTTTAATAAGAGGTGCTGGGAAATCTGAAAACCTTCTGGAGCCAAAATGATGACGCTTTAATGGTAGAATTTCAGGCACTATGGCAATTCCTTGGTTTAACTCTTCATGTTATAAAGAATCAAACTTGATCTGCCTAGCCCCAAAGGAAATAACTAGGACAAGTGGTTAGAAGACATTCTCTAGCAACCTTTGCTCAATATAAAGGAAAGTTTCCTGACCATAAAAACATCCAAATACTGGCATAGACTTGGCTTGGGAGGTACTGATTTCCCCATCAGTGGAGATATTCAAATGGAAACTGCTTGACTACTTGCTGAGCATATTATGGAGGGATTTTTTTCTTCTGGTAAAGGTTGGACTAAATGCCCTCTCAGGACCTTCCTCAGGGAGCCTGTGATTCTATAAGGTATTTTTATGTAGTCCGCCTTCCTGCACCTCTCATATCACACAGGTTAGCCCTGATCTTGTGCCAAGCAGAAGAGGGGAAACTATACCCTCCACGACACAAGTTCATATTCCTTCCTGTCAAAGAGGGCCTGGCAGAACTGAGCATTGCTTTGGTAGGGTCAAAGAAAGGCCTGGAGTCTGAGCCTGGGGCTTTGCCAATTCTGCTCTCTACTAGCAGAGACATAACTAGGTGGGACAACTAAGGCTTTGTCCTAGGGTGCTAAATTTAGGGCATGTTAAAAAGCATTTAAAGTCCATTAGCAATAGAATTTAGTATCTAGTTAACATAAGTAATTAGTTAAAAGAGAAAGATTCCAGATGGTGGGCTGGGAGGAGCTCCCACCTCACTTCACACACACACACACACCAGCCTCCCCACAACAGTCTTGTCCTGGTGTTGGGTTTCTCTCTTCTCTTTCCCTCCCCCACTACATCACTATCAACTGAGGGTATACTTCATACTGTTTTCCCTGGGCACAGATCTTGGCATAAACCTCAAGCACAAAATTGCTGCTACAATTGGTTGATGGCTGAGTTGTAAACCAAATGATTGATTCTGGATTGGAAAATAGGAGGTGAGATGGCAAAGAGAAGCCATTAGGACCAATCACTCTGTAAGCATTTATTAATTAAGTACCTACTATGTGTTAGGTACTAGAGGCATAAGTACAAAGAAAGAAGCAATCACTACTTGCAATGAGTTTACATTTTTTAAACCCTTACCTTCCATCTTGGAGTCGATACTGTGTATTGTCTCCAAGGCAGAAGAGTGGTAAGGGCTAGGCAATGGGGGTCAAGTGACTTGCCCAGGGTCATACAGCTGGGAAGTGTCTGAGGCCAGATTTGAACCCAGGATCTCCGGTCTCTAGGCCTGACTCTCAATCCACTGAGCTACCCAGCTGCCCCCAAGTTTACATTTTAACAGAGGAAACAAGCACATATGTAAGCATTTATAGCAAAAATAGAAATGGAATAAATTCAAATAAATATAAAGTAGTTATATACTAGGTGGCATAGTAGATAGAGTTCCAGGCTTAGAATCAGGAAGACTCATCTTCCTGAGTTCAACCTGACCTAAGACATTTACTAGCAGTGTGACACTACCTAAGTCATTTAGACCTGTTGGCCTCAGTTTCCTCATCTGTAAAATGAGCTGGAGAAAGAAATAGCAAACTACTCTAGTGTCTTTGCCAAGGAAACCCCAAATGGGGTCAAGAAGAGTCAGAAATCGCTGAAACAATTGAATAATAGCAACAAGCTAAAGACAAGAATGTGTTGTCCCCCCAAAAAAAGGAAAAGATAAGTTGAAATCATAGCAACCTTAATATTCATCAAAGCCCTGTCAATAAATGTCAAGAATAGGTGATTCCGGAGCAGCTGGGTAGCTCAGTGGATTGAGAGCCAGGCCTAGAGACAGGAAGTCCTAGGTTTAAATCTGGTCTCAGACACTTCCTAACTGCAGGACCCTGGGCAAGTCACTTGACCCCCATTGCTTAGCCCTTACTGCTCTTCTTCCTTGGAACCAATACACAGTATTGATTCTAAGATGGAAGGTAAGGGTTTAAAAAAATAAGTGATTCATATTTGGGAGAATTCACCCTAAATCTTGAGAAATAGTCCCATATAATGACTCCTAAAGAAGGAAATATGTATTTAGTAAATGTCTATATATACTAGATGCTTTATAAATATTTTCTTATTTGATCCTCACAACAGCCCTGGGATGTAGATGCTATTATTAATTTTATAACTGAGAAACCAAGGCAGATAGATAAAAAATAGTTAGTAGGTATCTAAGTCTGAATTTGAACTTAGATCTTCCTGACTCTGGATCCAGAGCTCTATGCACTGTATCATCCAGCTGCCTCTAACCAATTTTCTCATAAAGTATCCTGACCTGAGGGGCAACTAGAGTTCTAGCCCTGGAGTCAGGAAGACCCAAGTTCAAATTTGGCCTCAGACACTTACTGTGTGACCCTGGGCGAGTCACTTAACCACTGTTTGCCTTAATTCACTAGAGAAAGTAATGGCAAACCATTCTAGTTAGCTTGCCGAGAAAATCCCATGTATGATATAGTCCACAGGGTCACCAAGAGTCAGACACAACTGAATGGTTGAACACAACAAAAATTACGAACTGATCTGTTAATGCAGGTGCAAAGCCCAACAGAATTCATGAGGGACCAGATGGGAAACCAGGCAGGTTTTGGAGACGCTTAGGATGCTCTTGTGAGAAGGATGGAGAGTCTCCTATTCTGACCTATGCTCTCTCCCCACTGTGTACTGGCAAGGCTCTGGAGTGATTTGAAGAGGGAGATTGCCCTTCCTCTACAGGAGTCTTCAGACAAAGCTGATAAAAGCTGCCCCTGGCTCATGAATCTCATTGTTCCTGCCTCATGTCAGAGGCTTAGACTCCTTGCAGCTGACAACAAGGAAAAGCCCTAGGATCCAGGAAACAGTAGCGCCAGTCAGCAAGCAAACACACACACTCAGCTAAAGCAAGACCACAACTACTATCAATGGAATCCCGCCATGCTAGCAGAATAGCTTGAGAGCAAACGAGGGCATAGGTCCATGGCAGGGGAGGGGGAGTCACAGAGCTCGTCCATCCTGGACCCTGGGACTCTCCTTGCTGGTGCCTGGAACTTATCTCAGACTGGTGACCTGTCTTTTCAGGTGGCTGAGTGACTTTATAGAAAAGATGGAGATATGGGTGATCCCATGACTGGAATACACACATAGGACTCTGGCTATTGGAAATGCCATCCCTGAAATATCTGCAATCCTTTTCTCACCTCTATTAGTGTGAGTCTATGTTTTACTCTGAGTCAACCAAAGGGGAACTGTCACAATATAGGTCATACCCTTGGGCTCTTAGGAGAGCAGAGACCCAAGATGGAAGGCACAAGTCAATCCCTCCAAGCCACTGATGGGAAGAAGTTGTGGAAATGGCCTGAGCTGGTCAGATTGCCAGCAGAAGCAATATGCCAACTGGTCCCAGATTTGGATAACTGGGCTCTTATAACTCTAAACAAACCCCTTCACATCTATAACTATAGGAAAATAGATAGATGGATAGATAGATAGATAGATAGATAGATAGATAGATAGATAGATAGATGGATGGATAGATAGACAGATGACAGACAGACAGATAGAGAGAGAGAAAGAGAATGAAAGGGAGGGAGATAGAGATATATAAAGAGATCGAAGATAGAGATAGAGATAGAGATAGAGATAGAGAGAGAGAGAGAGAGAGAGAGAGATAGAGATAGAGATAGAGATAGAGATAGAGATAGAGATAGAGATAGAGATAGAGATAGAGATAGAGATAGAGATAGAGATAGAGATAGAGATAGAGATAGAGATAGAGATAGAGATAGAGATAGAGATAGAGATATATCTGGGAAAGGTAACAGTCCTCTCCTTCAACCAATATATTAAAGAAGGGAATGGGGTGGTATAGTTGAAAGAGTACTGGATTGTGAGTCAAAGGACTTGGGTTCAAATCCTGTTTCTGCCACTTTTACCCTGGATAACCTTAGGGAAGTTGGGGAATAACCTTTTCCAGCACTCATTCTCTTCATCTGTAAAATGAAGGAATTGAGCTAGACAATCTAAAATCTCTTACCTATAAATCTCTTATCCTATGAAATGAGATATAACTGGAAGGGGTTGTGGTTTGGGGTTCACTGAAAATTGGATTCACCTCTAACAAGGAGACTCATGCTGGGTTTGGAAATGACAATTCTATTTTTTCTATCAAGTTCAGCTTGCCCTTTTAATTATTAATTAATTTTTAGCCATTACCTGTTTCTAATCGGCCTCCTGCTCTGATGTGCTGGGGCAATGCCAATAAACAGTTGAAGTCCTGGACCAGGTTAAGGCATTAATATGAATATAATTATACTTTTATTGCTTGTATGGTTTTGAATCACAGGGTAATTAGGTTTCTCTCTCAGAGAAGTAAAAGGCAAATGTTTCCATTCAACATCCAGCTCTTATTTTCCTGTAATTGTTCAGTGTTAAAAAACCTTGCCTTATTTTTAATAGTGGGTGTTTATGGTGATTCCTCTCTCAGTAACCACAGCTGAGTGCCCTTCACCAAGGGGAGCATCTTAGTGATATTTAACTTAAGCAAGATTCCATTTAGCCTTATTTTTTCCTAAAGATGGAACCTAGAGTTCAATACAACTTCATTCTACTCCACCAACCCTATAAAGTGTTTGGGAATTAGGCTCATTTAGACCCATGGTCTCTCCAGCCTGTGGATGGCTCTGTCCGTCCCTGAGAGAAGCATCTTGGTATGGCTCATGGAATGGCATCATGACATTTTCTGACATGTGACTCAGATCCTTTGCATTGCTTCTAGGAGTGCTTGATGATACAGAAAGAAGGAGCTTTCCACTTCAGAACATTTGCATGTGAAGGGAAAGTGAAGATGAAATGAACTAAGCTGTAATATTATAAGTTTCAAAACAACATGAGGACCTAGAGATGGTGGTAGTTCCTGGGTTCAAATCTGGATTCAGACACTTCCTAGCTGTGTGATCCTGGGAAATCACTTCACCCCTATTGCCTCGCCCTTAAGGTAAGGGCCTTAAAAAAAGCATGAGAACCACAAAATGTCTGGGATCTGGGATTCATATCAGCATTTGGGGGATCTAAGTCTAATTCACAAGACAGCCTGACCTTGCAATGGATTTACCTTGCAGCCAAGATGCCACACTGTATTGGTTAGGAATTGAAGCTGCCCATTGGCAGTACATTTGAAAGTAGACTTGGTGGCATGAATGCTTTGGAGCAATTGCTTTAAGTTTGAGCCCACTCACTCCAAAGACTGAGGGGTCAGAGGGGAGAGAATAAGAAGCAATGCTCTAGGCTTTGGATTCTTGCTATGTTCGATAATTATCCCTTTATGAAAGTTAACAGATCTTAATTGGTTAAATGACACTAGAGTGCTAATTACCAGCAATTGATAAAGAGAACACACCAGAATAGAGACTCGAGCCAACAGCATCCTCTGAAGGGAAAATGTACCTAGGTACACTCTGAGGAACCAACTTGTTAGCAAAAAATGAAGTTAAACTTTGGGCTCCTGGAGCTTATTTAGGTTGTACAACCAAGAATAACTATAACTTCACCTGAAAAGTTGAATATATTCATAGAAGGGGGGAAATGGATGGTTAATAGAATAAAGGATTTTTAGTTATTCTTGATGAAAAGATCAGAAAGGAGAAGAAAGTTTGAAATGCAAGCACAAGTTAAGATAAACCTAGAAAAGGAAATGCATTTGAACCACAGGTCTTCCTGCCTCTGAGCTATGCCAAAATGAAAATGGATTCAAAATTTTTAATGAAATAGTAGCAAAGGTTTTATAGGAACATAATTTTAAAAGACTACATACACAAAAACTACAAGGGTTTGAATGGAAAGAACAATTAAATGCCAAAAAAATAAAAAATAAGTGTAAAAAATTATAAATATCAGCCAGGACCATAATGAAAAGACATAAGAAAATGTTCCCAGCCTATCTCTTCATAGAAGCAGGAGATCCAAAGGTGTTACATGTTACATATGTATCAATGTATCTTTTCAATGTATCAATTGGTTGTGCTAACTTTTTTCAATCTCTAAAAAAATATGTCATATGCTATGGCTCTCTGGGAAGGGGAAGGATATTTGGAATAATCATGATGCCATAAGAAGCAGAAAATATCAATAAAAAGTTATTTTTAAGTTAAAAATTATATACACTGTGATAAGGTTAGACTTACAAAAGGAATTCAGGATTAGTACAATATCAGAAAAATTATAAACATAATAGACCATGTTAATATCAGAGACAATAAAAATAATGAATTTGTCTATAGATTCAGACAAAATACCATGCCCATTTATGTTTTTTACAAAAACCATTTACAAGCATAGGAATTCATGGTCTTTAATATAATGAATAGTATCTATCTATAGCCAAGAGCCAGAATTTCATGTAATCAACAAATAATTGAGGCTTTTCAATAAAATCAGGGATCAAGCAAGGATATCCATTATCACCAACATCGTTTCATATAGTTGTAGAAACGTAGCTACAACAATGTCAGGAGAAAGAAATAGAGTAAGTGTGAGCAAAGAAGAAACACAATTGGCACTTTTTGCAAATGATATGATGTTCTTATTAGAGAATACTAAAGAATCTAATAAAATTAATTGAAACAATATCTTCAATAAAATAACAAGAGATAAAATAATCCAAAAAATTCATTAATATTCCTTTATGTTCCAGGGGAAAAAAAACAGCAAAAAGATGGTATGGGAAATCCCATTCAAAACAACTACAAAATTATAAAATATTTGGGAGTCTAACTACCAAGACACATAGAGAAAAAAACAAATGAATACAAATATATGATATTCTTTACATAAGTAAAAATAGACCTAAATGATTATATGAATATTAGTTGCTCATGAGTTAGGCTGTGCTAATATAATAAAATAACAGTACTACCAAAGTAATTTACTTATTCAGTGTCATAGCAAAAAAAAAACAAAAAAAACCTAGCTGTTATATTCAAAGCTAGAAAGAATAATAAAATTAATCTAGAGGATTACCATCCTATATTATCCCTTAGTGAAGTCACTCCAGGTTTATACTTTTCTGCATAAAGCAAGCTTTCCTCTTAAGTTATTTTCAAGCTTATTACATCTCAGTTTCAAAAGGATCCTTCAACCTATCAATCACTTAATCAAGGAGCTTTTATTCAGTGCCTGCTAAATGCTAGGGTTGCAAAGACAACAATTAAATAATTTCCCCCATGGAACTTATATTCTTACCTAGCACTTGGGACATCAGGAAACCAGTCTATGTTAGCCATGAAACGGTTATGTTTTCTATTCTATTCTCTATGCCCTTTTAGATGATTCTCAATATTTTACTGAACTCTCTCACCATGGCCCTGCAAAGATAGGACAGATATCCTCGAGAAACAATGATTCTTAAATCTCTTTCCTTTGTTGTCTCACAAAGTTCAGGACTCTTTACTTCATATATAATTTGGATTTCTTAAATCCTTAAATATATTGTCATGTACCTTTTGTATTAAAATTTACCTACCACTTGCCTTCATTTTTGTACGTTGGTAATTCTGGAAAAATTTTCTGCAGTCTAACCCTAACAGCCTGGCTCTTTGCTACCTCAAGGATTATGAGAGAAGGAAGGAATCTTGAAGGTTACAAATCTGCTATAGATTAGGAAAGCTGAAGCTCAAAGAAACAGAATGATTTACCCAAGGCCACACAGATGTCACATAGTGGAGCTAAGCTCAAACTCAGCTTTTTGGACTCAAAACCTAAGGTTCTTTCCACCATGCCACAGCTGTCTGCCTGAAGGCTTAATGTAATCCTCAAGTGTAGACATGTCATTGTGTAATTTATTTCAAACACTTAAAACATGTTAAATAGCACCAATCCCTGATTGAGGTTATTCATTACTATTCCCCATCCAGAGATGTGTCTGTTTATCCCTATAATTTCCTGTCTAAGCCAGTTACTATCCATGCTAAAACCACTATTCAAGTGCCACAGTGACTTCTTTTTTCTTTGGTATAGAATTTCATCAAAGGTCTTTTGAAAAATTAAGTAGGTTATATTGGGAGGTTGCCTTTGATTTACATAGCTATTTATCCCATCAAAGAGCTCTAAAAATTTGGCCAGCCCTAATTTCTCCTTAATGTTGTTTTCTTCATGTAGTCTTTTACCTGTACATTATTTTCATTTAAATGATCATTGATCCTATCCTTTATTATCAGCATCATCACCTTATCCAACTCACAGGTGAGCCTTGGCTTCTGTAACTCCCTGGTTCCTCTCAGGAGCCCTCCTTGTGCACGAGGGTCACATTTACAATCTGCCAAGCCTCTGGCTCCATGGCCATTTGTAATGACTAGTTACAAACTTTGAACATCACATCTCTAATTTCATCCTTGAGTTCCTTCAAAACTCTCCAGTGGCTCTCTGCCAGACTAAGTGATTTATCTCCATTCCACATGCATTTTGTTCATTTAGCTCGGACTGCCCTGAGTATTGACCAGGAGTACCAACCTGTGTATTTTAGGAGAGGATGTAGGAAAAAGAATCTACATAAGACTTTCCTCAGGAAAGAATGAGGGAAAGGATTCTTTTTCTTTCAGACTGGCAGGTATTCATTTTCATTGAGCATATACACTACTTTGCTGTGCTGTCTTTTAGAGCCTGCTTAGATTCTGAGATATGTTTTTTCTGACTAACTGGAATATATATTTAGCTTATGGAGATTTGTTGAAAAATAAACATCTGTTTGTGAGTTTCACAATATATGAGGATGAAAGAATGACAGAATCTCAGAGCTTGAAGAGTCTGCAAAGGCCATAGAACTCAGCTGGCACCCAAGCAAGGATCCCCTCTATTTCATCCCCAAGCTAGTGATCCTTCACTTTTTGCTTAAAGACCTCTATTGACTCTTAGGGTAGCCCTTTAAACTTATGGATAACTTTGACCGAAAGGAAGCTTTTCTTTTTATCAAGCATAAATGTGCTCCTTTTGTAAATCTTGATTGTTCCTAGTTCTGCCTTCTGAGGCCAAGAAGAATAAATCTAGTCTCACTTCCACATGGCAGTCTTTCAAATACTTAAAAATAGTTATCGTGTTACACCTGGTTCCCACCCCCACCCCCAATCTACCCCTTTGAGATTCCATTTCTCCATACTACATATCCCTACTCTCTTTTTTCCTTCATTCCTTCCTTCCTTTGTTTTCTTTCTTTCTTTTTCTAAACTCTTACTTTTCTATTTTAGAATCAATACTAAGTAGTATACTATTTTAGAATCAATATTAAGGTAGTAGTAAGGGCTAGGAAGTTGGAGTTAAGTGATTGGCCCGGGGTCACACAGCTAAGAAGTGTTCAAGACCATATTTGGACCCAGGACCTACCATCTCCAGGTTTGCAATCTATCCACTATGTTACCTAGTTTACCCATCCCGATTCTTTCAACTGATCCTCATATGACTTGGACTCAAGGTAGAATGAATACTGACTCTGGAGTGAGAAGATTTGGGTTCCAAATCCACTTCTGACACTTACTGCCTACATGACCTTATGTGAATCACTTTACCTCCATGGGCCTGTTTTCCTATCTGAAAAATAAGGTTAATAGCCTGGATGGCCCCTGAAGTCCCTTCCAGATCTAAATCTATTACTCCTATGCTCCTAGGATCACTTTGACATACAGGTTGCCCTCTTCTGGATGCTTTTCAGTGTCCTTTCTAAAATGAGACATCTAAATTTGAACCACCACCCTCCAAATTTTGTGTGACCAGGGCAGAATATGGCAGGACTAGCATCACCCTAGTCCTGGATGCTATATATGTCTCTCTCCTTAGATTCAAAACATTGGCTTTCTTTGTTGCCATGTCATAATGGTGACTCACATTGAGTTTCCAGTCCATTAAAGTCCTCAGGTCTTCAGAAAAATTGCTATATAACCATCAGGTGCTTTTAAAGTGGATTTCTTTTTCCTTCTAAATGTAGTTTTACAACATTTAACCTTATTAAATTTCTTGTTAGATTTGGTTCAGCATTCAAAGAGGTAATGGGCAATATAGATCATATAGATACATCTCATTATGCAGTAACATAATTTTAAAAATCAAACTTACTGAATTTCTAAATCAGGAAACGAGTTCCAAATACAAAGCCCATGACTTACTTTGCAGTCTTTTAAGGTCCCTAAGTTGGACTTCAGTAAACGTCCTCCAAATTATTCCATTTACCATTGTGTTTCAAAGAAAGGGTTTTTCCATGTTTCCCTCCCTGACTCTGAATTTCTATTCCTTTTGGGCATCTACAACTCCTCCTACTGTCCAGAACTCATAACCCCACAGTTGTCATATTTACTTGCTTCCCAGACATAAGTCTTAGGCACACACTGAAGATTCCAGGTCCCCTGTTTGAGAACAATAAAAATGAGGAGAGAAGCAAGGAAATGTTTCTGCCCACTGGTTTGGACAGTGATGTGGTCACTGGTATTTCACCTTTAAGCCAAAAGAATCCCTCTATATATTGTATTTCAGCTCAGAAATTCATATTAAGACAAATTGGGATTTTCTGTGTGCACACTTAGACTGACTGACAGCTGAGGAAGGTGATCTTGGAGAATGCTGAGAAAGGGGAGAAGATAACCTGAGACTAAAATCACCCATACATAACCCACCAAGTGGAGACTCCCATGTCAATCAAAGTTTGACCTCTCAACAATTCAGCAGAAAAGAGAGGTATAGATCATAAACATGAGAATATATAACTGACCTTAATAAATAGTCAATAAGACATACATGTACAGATATGTTGCCCTCTTCCTGTCCTATAGTAGGATTCATGGAGTGAGACCAATCTTGGCAATGGGCAGAGTAAGATTTAGCAATTACATTTAAAAATGCAGTGCAACAAGAGAGTTGATTTTATGGTATAAAGTAATAGATCAACTTGGCATTAATGTCACCTACTAGATGGATAATTATTATGGGTAAGTCATGGGTCTCAGTTTCCTCATCCATACTAGAAGGTGAAAAATTACCAGTTTTGAGACTACTTACCTCATAGAGTTGTTTTTTAGTTCCTACCCTAGATACTTAGCTGTGGAACTCTTGGCAACTCATCTAATATCTCTCAGCTTGTTTCCTCATCTGCAAAATGGAAATAATAATGACATCCACCTCACAGGGTTGAAATGAGATCTCACTCAACCCAGAGAGAGATCCCAATCTCACCCAAGAGGAAATTCTCTGAAGTCCTTACAAGGTCAAGCTGGAAATCAGAGTGACATTGAGGAGTCAACTCCCCTTAGTCACCTGCAAAACAGGCTTTCTCTTTCTTCTTCCTGAAGTTGGTTCCAAAGAGGAATCATGAGTATCCCTCCCCCCAAAAACAAATGAAGAGTTACTTTTCTTTCCAGGGCATCATCAGCAATATCTCCACCCATTAAGAGAATATTATATAAAATTTCAAAGACTTGGCTGGAAATCTGGATGACACATATAGAGAAAGCTGGAAGTCATCGAAAACCACGTAATTCAACTTCTTAATCTTACAGATGATCCAATTAACTTCTGAAAAGGTTAAATGATTGTGATCAACATTATTCAGTTAGTTTCAAAGAAAAGATCTGAACCCAATTCCTCTGATTCTAGAACCAGGATTCTTTCTACTCCACTATGGAAGAAAACTAGTTATAAAGAATGACACTTTGATTAGCAATGAAGGAGAACTACATTGGGAAATGTAGATGATGTCAAACCAAAAGACAACCAAAAATTTAATTTAAAAAAGATTTTTTTCTGTGTAGGAACTCAAAGCACATTTTGGGGTGAACTCTCAACTCTCTATTAGATTGGGTAAGAAAGATATATCTCAATTTTGCAAATGGGGAAACTGACGATCAGAGGGGTTGTGTATCTGTTCAAGGACACATAAATGATACTGTAGAGCTATGGGTCAAATACTCTTTCCCTTTAAAATGAACACAGCTCTCATTTAGGCTGAGTCATTCACACAGTTCTACATAATTAAACTTGGCAAGGGTCAGAAGGTAGCCATCTTCCCCAATTTAGGGGGAAGAGGAGGATGCAGAGATGGGCTTCCAGACCACCATACTGTAGGGCAATGGGAGCCAGTAGTGAGTTATGTGCCTTTGAACCTCTCAACTGATGTGATGATCAAACTCATAAGACAATGAAACGATGCCTGTGTGTTAACAAATCTTGGGAAGTTACTAAAGATGTGTTGTCGGCCAAAGCAAGTAAGGCTGAGCAAGAAATAGAAGGGAAGTCTGTCTGTGGGTGGAAATGATTCTTTGGGGAAGAAGAACTATTTACAACATGCCAAACATGTTCATAAGGACACATTTATATCTCCAAAATTCCCCTTCTTTGCACAGAGTAGTTTCACAGAATTGCAGAGCCAGAGTGATTTTAGAGAGTCTAGTCCAATACACACCTGATCAAGAATTCCCCCCTACATCATATCTGACAATGGTCTTCTGGTCTTGGCATGAAGTCATCCGATAAGGTGGAACCTCCCCAGGCAACCCATACCATTTTTGAAAGCTGTAATTGCTGGAAGCATTTCCTTATGTCAAACCTGAAATTGCCTTTTCTGTAGATGCCACCCATAGTTCCTTTGCCTCTCTAAAGCCAAAACAGAAAAAGCCTGGTCCCATCTCCACGTGACAGCCCTTCAAATTCTTGAAGACAATTATCATGTCCCCACTAAATCTTCTCTTCCTCAATACACATCTCTAGATTCATCAAACAATCTTCATGTAATTAGTCTTTCACCATCTTAGTCACCCTCCTTGGACACTTTAAAGGGTTTCAGTGCCTTTCCTACAGGATGGCACCCAGAACTGAATACAATACTCCAGATAAAGTCTGACTACAACAGTCCCTATCACCACCAAATTTTTAAAAAAATATTCTAATGTCCAAAGCGTTCCCTAACCTACTCCATCCCTATCCAGTCTTCTTACATCTTACATCTTTCTTATGACCTAGTGACAATGACATACTTGCTGCCCTTGGGACAAGGCACTCCCATTGCTCAGCTCCAGGCATTTTCATTGGCTTGCCCCCACCACCACTCTGGAAATATTCTCCATCCTCATCTCTACCTTCTGACTTCCCTAAAATCCCCCCTTCTCTAGAAAACCTTTTCTGGTCTCCCTTAATTCTTGTGCTGTCCTTATGCTGATTTTCTCCAATTTATTATGTGTTTGTTTGTTATCCCTCCAATTACATTATAAGTTCTTTCAAGGCAGGGACTGTCTCTTGCCTGCAAATAACACAGTGCCTGGCATATAGTAGATGCTTACTACTTTTTATTCACTGACTGGCTGGAATGCAGCATTACCATTACTTCCTTATTTGGGGGCACCACTCTTCTCTTAATGTAGCCTAAGTTCACAATTGCTCTTTGGGTCAGTCATATCACATTACTGACTCATGCTGATTTTCCTGGCCATTATGTGCCGCTCTCTAGGCACACCTTATTCTGCTTGTACTTGCAAAGTTGAATTTTGAACCCAAGTATAAGACTTTACATTTATCCCTATTAAATGTAATCTAATTCAATTTTGCCATTTTAGTTACAGAATTTAAAAGCTGAAAGAGAGTCTAAGCCCTTCCAATCCCTCTTTCTGCTAATAGTCTAAAAGGCAGGATGAGATTTCAACCACACCAGAAGGCCAACACTCTCTTTTGCTCTTAAAAAATCCTTCAAATCAGCAACTCTTAATCTGGGATCGGGGGAAGTATTTTTTATGTATTTTGCTGCTTTTCGACATAATTATTTTCCTTAGTAATCTTATGTATTCAATTCTATCTATTTTTATAAACATGATTCTGAGAAAGAATCCGTAGACTTCACCAGATTGACATTTTTTTTAAAGTTAAGAATCCCTGCTTTAAATGGAAGAGTCAGTTATCTCTATAGTTAATATCTTAGAGCAAGCAATTCCTAATTCTCTACTTCATTTCCTTCCTCTGAAAATGGGAATATGTATATTTAGTTTCCTCAGGCTCAGTGGGATGACTTAAGCCTTTGAACCCTGCATAGGACACATGATATCAAGGACTGAAGTAATGAGGGCTTGTCTCAATGAAAAGAAAGATTAACAAAAAAGTTTCCAGCTCATTCTGAGTTACCCCCAAAAGCTTAATAAAAATAAAATCCCAATGATTTCTCATTTCCCACTCAAGTTCCCAAATCATCATCTCACTGTAACTTTGCCCCATTCCCCTGTGAATAACCAGTGGAACAACTTTCTCCACCAACCCCTTCAGTTTTGGACTATAAAGCTTATTACTGGGTTTGAACCTCTCCTCTGCACTGAGTAAGTTTTTCCTTAGAATTTCCAGAAAGGGGGGAAGGCAATCTGGGTAGCTAAGTGGATTGAGAGCCAGACCTAGAACTGGGAGGTCCTAGATTCAAATCTTGTCTCAGACACTTCCCAGCTGTGTGACCCTGGGCAAGTCACTTAACCTCCATTGCCTAGCCCTTACCACTCTTCTGCCTTGGAACCAATACCCAGTATTGATTCCAAGATGGAAGGTAAGGGTTTTATGGGGGAAAAAAAGAATTTCCAGAATATGTAAACACAAGACCATTTAGCCTAGTGTTCCAAAAATGTCTACTTCTCCAGTCCAGTAAACATGAAAATGCACAGACGCACACATACATACACATACAATCCACATTTACATAGACATATTTGATCCTTAGAGGTAAGCTAATGTCAGTGATGGATTGCAAGTCTGTCATCCAACCCCCCAGCCTAGTTAAATTCAAGAATACTTACTACTTACTAGTTTTTGCTCTTGGGGGGACACCAGGTTGACTGCAAAGCAACGAATTTTCCAGATTTATCAGTTTCAGAGACCACCTATAGAGACATAAAAGGATCACAATTTATATTAATGAAGAAATTAACCTTGAGGCTAAAAGCCATGAACCTTCTATATAATAAATTTAGACATATGTGTATACACAACACATGCACAGGTGTATGCAAATGCACCAATACCTCATGGGAATCTGTGACCTCACATCCAATGGAACAGATTAAGACCCACCTACCTCTTCTCATCCTATGTAACTCTTGTCCAGGGCTCCTTTAGAAATCTTCCTTAGGAAGTGCACCCTATGTGCTCCAGAAAACACCTGGATATTGCATGGCGATCATCAGAGCACCCAGGCCATCCATATCAGTTAGTTATCTCTTGTAATCAATGATATGACTGACCCACACCCTCCCCTACTGGTCATACATTTTTCTGAGTATAGCATTTATGTCATTTCTCCTACAAATTTTTTCCAGGAATATAATGCAGCCTGCTCATATGCACCATTTGCTTCTCTCATTTTTGTATTTTTACATTTTGAGTTTAATACAAAAAGCATTTCCATGTACAAAGCAAAACACAAAAAAGGATTATGTATCAAACTGTGAATTTCAATTTTATACTACTTTTTTAAAAAGTAAACAAGACGTTTACTCTTTAAATAGGTTGTCTAAGCACTTAAAACTGAACTAAAACATTGGGGACACCCTCTATGTTGAATTCCACACATTTCTTTCTTAATTGTCCTACTCCTCTGCCCTTCCTTCTGTTCCCTTTTGTAATTTTTTTTAATATTCCAATGTTTCTCTTTTTTTTAACATCAGCATTTCTAACCGTCATCTCACCCCCACTCTCCAATTTAGAAAGTAGAATTAATTTTTTTAACCTTATATAACAAATGAACTCAGACAAGTAATATTAAAGTGACACTGTCCAAAAGGGTATGTTTCTGCACTTTTAGGCCAAGACCTCTCTGTCAGATAGACAACATGTTTCATCCCAGGTCCTCTGGAAAGATGGTTGGTCATTGCATTGGTCAGAGTTCTTAAGTTTTCCAAAGTTTTTTTTCCCCCTTTACAATCTCTATTCTTATTTAAATCATTCTCCTGGTTCTATTCAGATTTTGTAGTACTTCATTCCTACTACCCAGGATTCTCTGCAATCTATTCTTTTATCATTTCTCATGTTATAAAAATATTCCATTACATTTATATATCAGTTTATTTAGCTATTTCCCCAATCTTTAGCTACCCCCTTTCAATTCTAGTTTTTTCTTCTTTTTTAAATCTGCATTCTCTTTTTTCTCTGATCCCTTCAGAATAAGAAACTTCATCTCGCTTGATATGTCCTCCTTGATATTTCCTCCTTCTCTATTCTATTTGTTCTTCTATTGAGTTTGATATATTTCTATGTCTATTTATGAGTTTATGTGTGTTCAAGCATTCTTTGTTCATTTCAGATAAGTAGAAGATGATACCCACCACCCTCTTTTCTCTGGGGTTATGTCATAGATTTGAGTAGTTTTCCTTAATGATTGCTTGAAATATAGTGCCCAAGATTTTTTTTCATGGTTTTCAGGGAGTCCAGCAATTCTTAAATTTCTCTCCTTGACCTGTTTTCCAAGTCAACTGTTTTTATTATATTAAACATGCTACATTTCTTATTTTTTCAACTTTTAATTAATATTTCTTTCTACCTCTTAGAATAATTGATCTCTATTTGACCTATTCCAACTTTTAGGGAGAGTTTATTCTTCAGAAAACTTTACAGCTGTCTCTTCTAAGCCATTTATTCTCCTTCCAATTCTTTCTTCAAGAGCTTTTATTTCTTTTTTTTCTTAAATCATTTCTTCTAAGAACTCATGTAGTCCTTATGGAAAATTGATTTTTCCTTCAGATCTTTGCCTGTGGTTATTAGCAAGTTACCCTCTCCTTCATTGGAGTGGGGATAACCTCTCTACATTTTTAATGTATTTTTTTGTTTGTCCTGGCAGGTGCTTTCTTTAATATACTTATCTTTCTAGATTCAACTCCTGACTTAGACCTTTGTGCTAGGGACAGGGTCTGCCTCCTGCTGCATTTTGTGGGGAGCAGTTGTACCAACTTGTTCTTACCCTGAGTCCCCTGAGTTTTTGTACTGACCTTCACCTCCCATGGAAATACTTCCTCCTTGAATCTTTGACATTCAGAACACTAAATCCATAATGTCCTCTGTGGCATCTCAGGGAAGAAGAGATCTTGAAGCTCTGAGTACCTAGACTGTCTAGGAACACTGCCCTGCTGCTCTAATCCCTTCATTGCTTCCCAAAGGCCCCACTATGAGATTAAAAACTTACTCAGTTGGGAAAGGGTCTGTGCTTGATGTCTCTGGTATCTCTGAACCTGCTCTGGTTGCCTTTGTAGGCTATGGGTTTATTTGCCTACACTGGTGCTGGCTTTGCTATTAGCTTTATTTTGTGATAGAGACATGAAGAGAGAGAGGTTTTGCAGGACTTGTGGACCAAGATGCAAGAGAAGATTCCAAGGGAATGTCCCCAGTTGGTGGCAGTTTAAGCTGACAGGGGGGAGGGGACTTTGTCTCTGACTGGAACACACTCTCTCCCTGGAGATTTGAGGCTGACTGAAAGACCTTTGTGAAGCTGATTTGGTTTTTTGAGTTTCTCTGGTTCTGAGCAGTTGAAGTTGACACTGAAGAAGAGATTTCCTTGGTGAAGAAGAAAGAAGATTCAAACAGTTGTCCTCCATCTCCCTAACTGTCTCAGTCACAGTTTGTGCCTGGAATACTTCCTCAAACCTTTCTAAAATTATCCCAGTAGTCTAGGGAAATCCTCATCCCTTTTACCTCAGTTTCCCATCCTGTTATTCCAATAAACCCAGTGACTGAGAAAGCAACTGGAGTATCTTTATAGTTCACTCAGGAGGGAGGTAAGAAGCAAAGGCTTCAAGAAGATTTGGGAGGTGAGGGAGGCAAAAGGGAGAGGTTGGTTAAGGGAGGGAGTGAGGGAGGAAGGGAGTCAGGAAATATATTGAAGAATCAGCCATCAGTAGGGATCAATAGGCAAACCCCAGAGTAAACCCCAGAGCAGTGTCCCCTGTGTAGCAGCATCCCTGTGTGGCAACATCCCTCAGCATTTCTCTGTTCTACCTCCATTACCAATAAGCAGCCTCAGGTTCCCTCAGCAGCCAGAGAACAACGGTCATTGCTGAAGAAACAGGTTCCAGTCAGTTTACCTCTCTATTTCAACAAGTAGTAGTTTACATTCAATTTAATATCATATCAAACTTTCCCATTGCCTTTGAACTGGTGGCCAACTTTGTGTGCAGTTCAGGACTGGAAGAAGTCACTTCCTAGAGTATTTCATGGCATACCTTATCATTACTTGGTCAGAAGCAAATTTCATGCTTTTATTGGAGTAGATGTTAGAGAGGGAGTTGTCTAGATTCACAGGCAGCCATATTGACCAGAAGTCTCCACCATCCATTCATTTTTTTAAATTACTCCTAGGGACTTGCAATGTAAAATTTTGAGATTTTGGTACTCCATGACATTTAATCATTCAATATCTCCATGAGATTACTGATATTAAAAAATATAAATCTTTGTTTCAGCAAGAAATTTGGGAACATTAAAAGGAATATACAATTTTCAATATGCAATTGCACCTGCTTTCCTCTTGCTATTGAATTCTAGATCCATTTCATTGTCCATCTGCTTTATTAGTCCAATGTCTGTTTGCTGATAGACTGGCTCTATGGGCTGCCCAACCAATTGCATACTGTAATCTAGACAACAGGCATTCTTTCCCCACTTGATTTTTCCCATGTGTATAATTTGACCATGCTCTTTTGAGTCATTATGGATTTCATTTCAGAAGCTCTGTAACATTTTGGTATAATTGACACAATGGTGTCTGCAAAGAGAAGCATCTGGAAGACCTCATTATCTTTAGGGAATCCCTCTTCGATTTGGACCCTTAATTAGACATACTCCATACAAACATCTAATGAGTCCACATCTTCTTCTTTATACCTCATTTATATTATTAAACAGAAGGTGACTAAAAGTTTTCTTTAGGATCATATTATTCAAGGAATTAAACCTAGTTTTGGCATATGCATGCAAGAAACCTTGTTGGATACAAACCTTCACTCTACCAAATAAAATGCTTTCTGAAAGGCAACAAAGAATTAGCAAAATTTTTTGCATCTTTTAGCCAATTGTGGAAAATATGTGATTTATTGTAACACATTGAGAAAGCCTCTTGATTCCCCTCTCATACTTTTATCAGGGATGCCTCAATACATGGATAGATCATTCTCATAGAGGTTTTGTAGAGGTATGGAAATGGGAATTGGGACAATGGAGTATATTTTCTTAATCTTTCTTTTCTCTATAAGAATAATGATTTTTCCAGAGATACTGATATCCTTCCACTTTTCAGATATCTTAGGGAACTGATTCTTCAGTGCCCTTAAAATTGCAATGTCTCCAGCATATATATAGGATCACAGGATTTTTTATTTATATCATGAGGGGACCTTCCAGGCCGTTAAAAAGCAAGTCTTCATTTGAAACATAATACCTCTTCCCAGGATACTTTTCCAAAGTTCCATTTGAATTGGCAGCCAAGGTCACCAGAGGGTGATTAACTACCTCTCATCTCAGGGGTTCAGGGTGACCTTAAGCAGTTAGGTCATTTCTGATGCTGTTACTCACAAACTACCATCTAGGGTGCTTCTTCTCTTCCCTCCACCCCATATTGATTATCAACCAGCTAGACTTAATTAGCTTTTAGAAAGGGGTATTTACTGAGATGTCTATAACCCTCAATGCAAGCACTGCCTCCTCCATTGCTAATCTGAGGATGTTGCTACTAACAAAGATGGGAAATCTAAATCCTTTGATCTTTTCAAAGCACATGTTTTTTACCTCTGGTCAAAATGGAGGGGAGGGCAGGAGATAAAGAATCTCTCCTCTCCTTCACAGCCCCCAAGTAATTCCCTCTCCAGAGGCTGACCTGAGCTATTCTCTCCCTAAATTGGCCTGATACTAGAATTTTGAATTCTGAACTGATTTACTATTTTATCCAAACCCCACAAAGCACTGCTAATTCTCTTCAACCAACTACAAAACATTTCCCTATGGGCATTTTTATCTGTTTTCATTCAATTCCTACCATCTTTTCACCTTTGATTGATTTTATAACTCAAAGTAGTGTTCATATTTCATATTAATTGGAGTTGAGGGATATAATGTTGCCTATGGATGAGAAAACTGAGACTGAGAGATTAACCCAGGGTGACATAGCTAGTAAATGTTGGAGATGGCTCTTCCAGTGTCTTCCTGTTACTAAGTCAAGGCTCTATCTACTACTGTTCACAATCTCATACATCCTTGATGTTGTCTAGTTCTTCTTCTTCTTCTTCTTCTTCTTCTTCTTCTTCTTCTTCTTCTTCTTCTTCTTCTTCTTCTTCTTCTTCTTCTTCTTCTTCTTCTTCTTCTTCTTCTTCTTCTTCTTCTTCTTCTTCTCCTTCTCCTTCTCCTTCTCCTCCTCCTCCTCCTCCTCCTCCTTCTTCTTCTTCCTATTCCTCTTCCCTGTTCCTCTTCCTCTTCCTCTTCCTCTTCCTCTTCTTCTTCTTCTTCTTCTTCTTCTTCTTCTTCTTCTTCTTCTTCTTCTTCTTCTTCTTCTTCTTCTTCTTCTTCTTCTTCTTCTTCTTCCTTTTCTTCTTCTTCCCTTCTTCTTCTTCCTTTTCTTCTTCTGCTTCTTCTTTTTCCCCTTCTTCTTCTCCTTCCTTTTCTTCTGCTTCTTCTTCTTCCTTTCTTTCTTTCTTTAGAGCTATTTCATTTTTGTGTACTAGGAGACTAAGAAGCTGGAGTCTAAATATAATGTGGTCCCACCGTCATTGATGGAGAAAAGCATTTGTCATACTAATTTTTACAGATCTTTTCCATTTTCATGTTTGCTGTCTTCCTTACAATTTTAATCTTAAATGCTTTCAATGGTCTGATCTAAGAGGAACTCTCACCAAGCTTTCTAAAAATGTGTTTTCCCTCCATTGCCTCTTGTTCTTTTATAAAGCAACACTACTTATAATTTTCCACTACACACTTCTGTAAGATTTTGTAAATAAGTTCCTATTTTAAATTAGTGTTGCCCTTGGCCATCACATCTTTCCATTTGGCAAGGCAGCTCAGTGTTTGCAGACTGGAGTGGTTTCTAAGCTTTCTAGAAGTTGTCATTTTAATGACCGATACATTTTAGTTAAACTTCTTTAGGAAAAGTGATAGTCCATGTCGACATCTGTTACTTTATGTATTTCACATTTTTCATTATCAACAGCTTATTTATGTAACATAAGGTCAGGTTAGAATTACTTCCACTGCACATCATATCTTCTTCTCATTTTTAATCTTCCACTATAGTATCGATTTTAATCTTTTCTCTAACAAGGCAATGGTCTGATTGAACACAGATGGCTGATTTGAGAATGACTCCTACATCAGTAACCAACCATTTCCTGTCTGTTAAAATATAATCAATTTTTTTCTTTAGTAATGCCATTTGGTCTTCGACAATTCTTCTCCTGAAAAGAACATTCATGACAAAAATGAATGAATAAACCAGACAATGTTGAAAAAGTATTGTGATACTTTATGCACTGAAATTAAATGATTTTTATATAAATAATTAACATATGAGTATGTTTGTATCAAGAAAAAAAGTACTTAAACTAAGTAATTAAATTATGCAATGGATAGATTGCTGATCTTGAAGTCAGGGAAATTCAGATCCATTCTCAAACACTACCTAGCTGTGTGACCCTGGGAAAGTCACTTAACCTTCATCTGCCACCATTTTCTCATCTGTAAAATGGTAATAACAGCACCTATTTCCTAGAATTGTTGTGCGGATCAAATGAGTACTTAGCAGTGTCTGGCACATAATAAACTCTAAAAAATACTAGTTATAATTAGTAGGTTATAGTAGTGATTAACACTGATATAATATATAAACCTTTGAACTTTCTCATTTTTTACTTTTGAATCAATCTGTAAGTTACCTCTCTGCTGTGGCATCAAATACTAAGGTATTTGCTCATTTTATTTATCAAATTATTCATAGAATTTGCCAGAACATGGGTTCAAATCATATCTCTGATACCTATTATCCATGTGACCTTAGGGGAAAAAAATCACTGTGGGCCTCAATTTCCCCCTGTGGAAAATGAGGAGTTTGTACTAGATAGCCTTGATGGCTACTAAGGTCCCTTCCAGCTCTTGGTCTATTTTCTGAGCCTTATTTTCTAGAATGGATATTGCTAGAACAGCCACAATTACTGTCATGAAAGTTTTCCTGCAAATACTGATCATGAGTACCATAATACAAGATGGCCAAGTGCACCATGAAATGATTCTTCTTGTTTCCTTTGGACATGTGTTAAAATCAGCTCGGCCAGTGCCTTCATTTGCCTCTCCAAGAAGAGTCTGTGAGCCATGCTTCCATTTAGCTGCAACTCCCTTTTGTCTCCTGGCTTCACTTAGAGTGAAAATGACAATATTGACATGATTCAGCTCCTACAGCAGTGTTCCCACTAGTTGGCGACTGGACAAGTATTTCACATTTAGAGTACCAGTGTCTAAGTTGCCGCTTATAAATGGTCTAAAAACTGTGATTCTTAGCATCTTCTGCACCCTTTCCCCATCTTTCACTGCAGAAGAAGGAATGAGGGGCAGCTGGGGGCTAGATGGATAGACAGGCAGACCTAGAGCCAGGAGGACCAGGTTTGAATATGGTCTTGGATACTCCCTAGCTGTGGAACCCCAAATAAGTCATTTAACTCCAACTACCTAGCTTTTACTATTCTTCTGCCTTAGAAGTAATACTTAATATTGATTTTAATACAGAAGGCAAGGGGTATTTTTTAGAAGAAGGACCAGGAGAAGGAAGGAAAAGTAGGAAGAGTGAGTCACAGGGGACCAAGGGATATTTTGAAATTTTGTTTCATGAGTTGCCATGGGCAAAGATTCATCACTAAGTGACCAGTCTATAAGGGATAAGCTTTCCCATATTTAAAGCATCTATTCCTTGGAAAGTGGACTAATCCTGTTTATGGATCATTCTTAAAGGATAGCTAAATGGCTCAGAGGGTTGTAAAAGTCAAGCCTAAAGATGAGAAGTCCTGGGTTCAAATCCAACTTCAGATATTTCCTAACTGTATGATCCTGGGCAAGTCACTTAACCCTCATTGCCTAGCCCTTATTGCTCTTCTGCCTCAGAGCCAATACTTAGCATTGATTCTGGGGTGGAAGGCAAAGGTTATTTTAAAAGAACTCACTTGAAGTTATTCCAATATTATAGAACCTTCCAGAGCTTCCATGGCATACCCTTTGAGAAACCAGAGTCTCCTCTACAACATGGTGAGACAGTAGACTAGGACTTTGGACACACAGAAACACTCATTTAACTTGGTTTTCCCTTCTCTTGTACCTGGCACTAGTTCTTGTACATAGTAAGCACTTTTAAAAAAATATTGAGTGAATGAATGGATGAATATGTAAAGGGGATTGTATGCTTTGTTATTGCTTCTGAAAAGAACAGATTTGCATTGCGTTTTGCATATAATTTGCATGTTTCCTTAATGTCATAAGCACAGTACTCTCCAGTGTCAGCCAGATCCTGGCTTTTTCAGCTGAGTTGGGCCAGGCTGGATAGAATGCTGGTTAGGCTGTATTCAGATGCATTTCTCTACTGTCTGCTTCTCCTAGTCACAGGAGTGGCCCAGTGTGACAAAAGTGACAAAAGTGGCCCCTTACTGAAGGACAGCAGCTCCAGGGACTGAGCAGTCCAGCTGACAAACTGGTGAACCTGGAGTCGATAAAAACTGGTTTATAATTCTGCAGAAAGTATAAATGTGAATGAATCTACATGGAAAATAGTGCTTTTCACTTTTTGTGGTCTCAAAAAGAATTGAAAACAAAGTAGATGTCCATCAACTCAGGAATAGCCAAACAAACTGCAGAACATGACAATATTGTAAGAAAAGCTAAACGTGATGAATATAGAGAAGCATAGAAAGATGTACTTGAACTGATGTACAGTAACATAAGCAGAGTCAAGAAAAATAAAAAATATATATAATGACTACAAAGATATAAACAGAAAATACAATATCAAAATAAAAGAATAAATGTAAACTTTAAAAGAACAAACCTGGTTCCAAAGAAGAGATATGAGAAGACATTTCCCCCACAACTCCCACTCCTTTGCAGAGGTAGCCCCATAGGTGTGAAACATTGCATATGATGTCAGACTTTTTTCACTGTATTGATCAATTTTGTTGTTGTTGTGGTTTAGTCATTTTTCTTTCATATCCAACTCTTTGTGACCCCATTTGGGGCTTTCTTGGAAGAGATACTAGAGTGGTTTGCAATTTCCTTCTCCAGCTCATTTTATAGATAAAATTGAGGCAAGAAGAGTTAAGTGACTTGTTCAAGGTCATATAGATAGTAAATGTCTAAGGCCAGATTTGAACTCATGAAGATGAGTCTTTCTGACTCCAGGATCAGCACTCTATCCATTGTACCACCTAGCTGCCTTAATTTTTTTTTATCAATTTTCCTGAGTATTTTTTAGTTTTGTAGAGGTAGGGAAGGGATTTTAAGAATCTTAACAAGATTAAGCTTCTGAATAGGAAAGAAGTAGATGCCAAGATGCTGCTTCATAGAGCAAGGTGGCCAGAGATATTTGAAACATTCCACACTGAAGCAAAGCTCTGATTGCCCTGCCCTAGTTAAAACCTCATCAGAATCTCTGTGAGCTATTCCCTGAATGTGTCTCATCCTATAAACCAACTATGGGAGCACTTAGTCCCATTCATCTCTGCAACGATGCACATCTCCTCAAAACCTGAGATTGAAGGAAGAAGTCAGGTGCCCTTCACTACAAGCAAGGAATTTCTCTAGCAATAAATTTCAGCAATTCCATTTGAGACTCATACAATTTCCTCCTTTCTCATAAACGGCTTTTCCTTTCAGGCATTCCTGAAAGAAAATAGCAAATCACTTATACTTTGACTCTCAATTTTCTTCAGCAGAGACTCGCCACTAGGCACAACCTCACCTTGTGGTATCTCTGTGATTGATTCTCCTCATAAACTTGCTGCTAGACTAAAGGGCCAACACATTGTGAAGGCCAATAGCATGTGAAGGGGGACCGAGAGTCTGTCGCTGATTTGAGGAGAACAGGAAAAGGGACTTAGAACTGAGTCAATTTACCTCTGATTAGAGACCCAACATCTTCCTCCAATGACTTTTGGGTGAATGGAAGCAGAGGTACCTATGGATTGGATCTCATTGCCACATTATTATCCAAAAGAGTCCACAGAAATATAAAAGTAGTTAAAGCTGGAAGGGATAGCAGAGACCCTCAAGGCAAAAGATGAAGTGTTGGAAGGGACTGCCGAGGTCATCTAGTCTAACCCCCCTCACTGTATAGACAAGAAAACTGAGACACAGTGAGGGAGACATATTCACCCAAGATCATACAGTAAGTGGCATTGTTCTGATTTCAAATCCAGTGAGGCTTCCATTATGCCAACCCACTCCTGGCCATCTCTCCACATTGTACTGCTTGTACTATGGACATTATCTCAGTCTCTCCTCCCCTATCTATGCACATCTCATCAGAACCTTGGATTCAACTTGGAACCCAGGGCTCTGATAAGTAAGTTTTTGCCTTATCTTCCCAGAACCAGTTCTCCATTTTCCAATATCCCCATCCCCTGCTTTCCATATCCTCTTAATGCATTGTATCCCTCAATTGGGGTATAAGTTCCTTGAGAGAAGGGGGTCATAGTGGCTTGCTTGTATTTACATCCCCAATATTTGTACCTGGAACAGGATAAGTACTTAATGAATGTCCTATTTATCTATCTGTATATCTGTCATCTCTTTTTTATATAAAGAGATAGAGACAAAGACAGAATGAGATCAATCTATCTAACCACCTCCCCTCCTCATTTTATATTTAGGGAAATTGAAGACCAGAGCAGAAAAAGGTTGTCCAAGATCACACAAAGAATGAGTGGCAGAAATAGGATTAGCCCCATGCAGAGACAAGGCTGTCCAGGGTAAAACTGTCAACCGTGATCACAGAAACACAACCTTTTTCCTGTCTCCCACCCCCATACACTCACCCCCAAAGCAGAAGCATTTTCAAATGGTAACGTCTTGCCAATTTTTTTTTTCCTGCAATGAATCCTTGTATAAGTCATTCCCATGACAACGCATGGAAAGTAGAGCTGGGAGCCAGACACTTTGCTCATTCAGCTTAGCAGAGTGATACCCAACACCCATCTTCGGTGAATGGATTCTGAGAGGCTCAGAAACAACATTGACTTAATAAATCGGCTAATTTCACATCTCAGGGTCAGCCTTGTGAACTGAAAGTTGATAAGTGAGGTCTCCAAATAATCAATCCCCCTTGATGGTAAAATGATAAGAGAGAGAGAAAATCAACAGCCCCTTCTTTCCTCCCAATCCTCCCACCTCCCTCCCAGGGGCAAATGTATTGTCATTTTGCCCCACTCTCCCTGGATCTCCCTCTTGAACTGAGATGATTACAGAGTGGAAGTCAAGGTGCAGAAGGAAGAGTTGTTGGTTTGGAGTCAGAGGTCTGGGTTTGAATCCTGACTCCCCCACTTAAGTATCTGCATGGTCCCAGACAAATTATTTTTCCATATCTGTAAAATCAGGGAGTTGGATTAAATGACTTCCTGGTTCTAAATCTAGGATCCTATGTGCAGTGTAGCCCTCTTAAAACTGTTCTTTTCCACTGTCCAAGATGGAAACCCTCACACTGGCCACCGACCTGGCAAATGACTATCTGTGTGTTAACTTTTGCTGAACCAGGCTAATAAAAATGGATCACTATATAAACCCAGCATGGCCATAGGAAAACAACTTCAGTCACTCATCCCTCCTTACTCCAAATCCTAAACCAAATAATTCCTAACAGGAGGTGATAAAATTGGAGTGGCAGGTTGGCAAGGGGAAGAAATCTATGAGGTGTCTTTGATCATGCTCCCTGGCCTGACACGCATAGATGAGTAATAATAATAATAGATGACATTTATGAGGCATTTTAAGGTTTTCGTGGTGCTTTTTATGTATCATCTCACTTGAACCTCACAAGGATCCTTTAAGGTGGGTACTGTTTTTAATCCCCATTTTACAAAGTTGAATGATTTTCCCATAATAACCCACAGGTGGGATTCAAACCCAGGTCTTCCTGACTCCAGATCAGGCATGGTCTTCAATAGTCTATGTTGCCCATTTCGTCAACCAGTTGGTTGTACTAGTATCCCAAAGAAGCATTCTCAAACCATCTTATATCTGCACCCTGCCCATCTTCTACAAATAGAAATGTTATAATTGGGAGAATGGCTATGGGGGGGGGCAGTAAGTCATCTCCTCCCTGTTAACTCTCCCTCACAGACAACCTCAGTCACAGTAAAATACAAAAAGTCCAGCCAGACCATTTGAGGGCCTGTTCTTAGTGGCCACCAGTCTTGGCACATAAGAGTAGAGTGGGACCAGCTTCTGGAAGCTGCAGGGTGGAGCTTTTCAAAGTCCCGAGTCCCACATGAGTTCCTTCCCTCTCACCGCCCACAGACCCATCACCCTGTACTCTTTAGGGAAAGAGCCAGTCAGCAGCATGGACACTGGCCTCCCCACAGAACTCCTTGTACAAGCCAGGTCTACTGCTTGCATTGCCCAGTCTATAAGAGTGGCTCCAGCTCTGCTCTGTGGGTGACTGTTTATACCCTACTTCATGTGAGAACTGGAGCCCCAACATACAGACAGCTGTCAGCTGGGAAGGTTCCAGCTACTGACAGTTGTATTGAAGAGAGACCAACATCTAGATAAAAGCCAGGTGAGACAGGGGCCCGTGAGCAGTAAAGCCAGAGCCTCGCTGAAGGTGACTTTGGGTGGGGGCCCTTCCCAGCCCTGTGGCCCCTTCCCCAGAGAGCAGCAATTGTTTGAGTTCCTGGGCACAGTCCCATGACCTGGCTCCCCAGAAATATGTCTGTCTGCCTCTGCAGAGGCCACTTTGCCCTGGGTAAAATCAATGTAACCTGTCATGTGTTTAATTCAGCTCTTGCCTTGTGCCTGTCAAGATTCTGCTCAGAGTCTGGCAGGGAAGAAAATTGTCTAAGTTGAACATGTGTGATGTGGGCATTAACAACAGAGGCAAGAGAAATGGTGATCTGCCCGAGGGCCCAGGCTGAGCACTAACCAAGGTTCTATTCAAAAAAGAAACAAGATCCATATATATTATAGGCCTGCCTCGTTATCTGGGGCTGTGGGAGGTAGTATGGCCTGATGGATAGAGTTCTGGACTTGGAAACCTGGGCATAAATTCCTATAGACAAATCACTTCAATGGAGATGACAGTATTTGTAGCAAGTAGATGATACAGTGGATAGAGCTCTAGTCCTAGAATCAAGAAAACCAGTTCAATTATACTCTCAGACACTGACTAGCTGAGTGATTCTGAGCAAATCCTGCTGTCCTCAATTTCCTCATCTATAAAATGGGAATAATAATTAGCACCTACCATCCAGGGTTGTTATAAGGATCAAATGAGATATTTATAAAACCCCTAGCACGCGCCTGGAATATAAGTACTTAATAATACTTGATTCTTTCTTTCCCAGATGAGTACAAGTCTCTTGGCTGAGATAAATTATATGCCAGGATCCTAGAAGATTTAAAATGGGATCAGTGAAAGAAATTTGGTAGTGATCCATCTTTTATAAATCATAAAGAACAGGAAAGGTGTCAACAGGACTAAAGATGATAAACAATTCAACTTTTGAAGACTTGGGTCGTCTGATACAGAGTAAAATAAGCAGAACCAAAAAGAAATCCCATTATATAAAATGGTTACAACAATGTATCTCTAAGTGGTAGCCAACCTCTGAGAAAAGGAAACAATCAGTGATGTTCCTAGAAAAGAAGTAGCAAAATAAACTTTCTCCTCAAAGCAGAGAGGTGGGGTTCTAGTAGGCAGAATATTATTTACATTGCCAGATATAATCACTGTCTTTTCGTTTTTGTTATCTGAGAGAATTCAAACCTAGAGGAGGGAAACCTTCCCCCTCCCCAAGAAAGATTGTGTTATGAAAACAAAAGTTATCCAAAAATCATTTGTCTAAAAAAGAAAAAAAAATCCTAATTTTTAAAATGGTGATGTTCAACCCCAGCAGAATTCTAAACCAGAATATCAAACACTTCCCCCTCCCCAAGAAAGATTGTGTTATGAAAACAAAAGTTATCCAAAAATCATTTGTCTAAAAAAGAAAAAAAATCCTAATTTTTAAAATGGTGATGTTCAACCCCAGCAGAATATCAAACACTTCGTTCCGGAACATTTAGAATAGAATTGATTATCACCAGGACTGGACATGTATTCATTTGCAAGATCATAGAATTTAGAGTCAGAAGAATCCTTAGAGAGCATCTGATCCAACACTCTCATTTTACAGAATGAGGAAATTGAAATATAGAAAAGTAAAAAAGATTTATCCAAGGTCACACAGATAGTAAATAGCAGAGTCAGAATTTGAACCCAGGTTCTCTGACCCCAAATCCAATATTAATATTAAGCTCATTTTTATAGGTCTAGTAGATTAGAAGATCATTCAAAATTTCAGAAAAACCAGATCTCCAAAAAAGTATCAATTAGAAAAATTCCCATTTGTGGTATTTTTCCTGGACACATTGTTCCGATAGTCTCAGAGCTTGGCTAAAAGTAGTGTTGTGTGTATATGACTCAAAGCGCTGGCCATAAGAGCAGTGTCTCCCTTGTCCTGATTAAAGACACATTCTTTTGTGACTGCTTTGGTAGTTCTGTTTTTTCAAGTTGGTTAACACTAACTACTATTCCCACCTAAGTCCATACCTTATTATAAGTGCAAAGTGTCTCTGTGGCATGCTTTATTTTTTTTTTTTTGGTTGTTTGCATGCTTAGAAAACTCTAGGAGAGTCCCAGAAGTCCAGGGACTGAAGTCTACACAACAGGTCTCTGGCAGAAGGAACAGAGGAACATAAGCACCAGTCGAGGGAATTTTTTTTTATTTCTTTCCTTGCTATATCTCCTCAATAAATGCCTCTTTGTAAAAGCTTTTTTTAAAGCATTGATTAATGTCAAACTGGATGTCTTCAGTGGAGTGCCATAGGGCTCCATCCTTGGCCCCATTCCATTCAGTTCTTTTGCCAAGTCCTGAAAAGAAGACATTGATAACATGCTTATGAAATTTGCAAATGACCCAGAGTTGGGAGTTATAGTTAATGCCATGGATGAAAGAATTAAGATTCAAAAAGATCAGCAGGATGAATATAAGAAGATGAAATTTAATAGCGATTAAAATTTAAATTCCAGTACTCAGGGTGAAAAAGTCAAGTGTACAAAAGCAGAATGGAGCAGGGTTGGCTAAACAACTGCTCATGTGGAAAAGGCCTGAGGATTGCCTGCAAATTCAATCTCTTCATTTTTTCATCCATTTAATGATATATGAGCACCTACTATGAGCAAAACACTATTCCAGGTTCAATATCTCTTAACGATGTAAAATGGTCATAAAAAAACAGGCCAGTGCAATGCAGTAATTGGTAGCATTAATAAAAGTCTGGTGGTCAGAAGAATGGATTCAATAGACCTGCTGGTCTCAGCCCTGGTCAGACTCCATCTGACATTTCATCCTCAGGCTTCTGCCCCACATTTAAAGGAAATATGGGTAAGTTCAAGGAAATACAGAAGCAGGTACCTGGGCTGATAAGGTGACTCAACAGCATGCCATATGAATGAATGGATAGAAAAGCATTCATGTTCCAAGAACTGTGTCAAAAGCCAGAGACACAATTAAAAAAGCAAAACTCTAATGGACTTCTATTTTAAAGACAGAGATAACTCACAGGAAAGGGACTTTGATCCTGAAAATTCAAGAGATGATGAGCAAGTCTACTGGGGAGAAGGTGAACATATCCCATCCAGGAACAATGGCAGAATTGCCATTGTTCAGGGGGCAGCTGGTGGATTGAGAGCCAGACCTAGAGATGGGAGGTCCTAGGTTCAAATCTGGTCTCAGACACTTCCCAGATGTGTGACCCTGGGCAAGTCACTTAACCCCTATTGCCTAACCCTTACTACTCTTCTGCCTTGGACCAATACACAGTATTGATTCCAAGACGGAAGGTAAGGGTTTTAAAAAAAGAATTGCCATTGTTCAACCATGACTTGATCATGACTCATGGTACTAGGGAATGAGTGGGCTAGGTGGTTGGTGAGGAAGCAGTCATGGAGGTAAACCAGAGAAGAGTGGAAGTTCTCTCAGGATATGGTCTCTGATTTGTGCCAAGAAGAGATGGTTGAGAAGAATGTAGATGAGATGGCTGGAGAGAAGATGAAGGGAATCATAGTTGAGGCTTTCTTAAAATAGTGTATATGGGGGCAGCTAGGTGGATTGAAAGCCAGTCCTAGAGAAGAGGGGATCTTAGGTTCAAATCTGGCCTCAGACACTTCCCAGCTGTGTGACCCTGGGCAAGTCATTTGACCCCCATTGCCTAGCCCTTACCACTCTTCTGCCTTGGAACCAATACACAGTATTGATTCTAAGATTGAAGGTAAGAGGGTTTTTTAAGTAGTGTATATGAAGACTAGTTAAAGAAAGGTGGGGGCACAGTAGATAGAGTATAGGCCTGAAGTCAGGAAGATTCCTCTTCAAATCTGGTGGTATGATCTTGGGTAAGTCACTTAATCCTGTTTGCCTCAGTTTTGTCATCTGCCAAATGAGCTGGAGAAGGAAATGACAAGCCACTCCAGTCTCTTTGCCAAGAGACTCCCAAATGGGGTCATGAAGAATCAAAACAATTGAAATGCTTAAACAACAACAACCTCAAGAAGAGAAGATATAGGAGACACAGAACTGTTCTTCACAGGTCTGAAGGGCTGTCATGTGGAAGAGGGTTTTGATTGTTCTTTGGGCTTCTAGATGAGTGAACTTTAACAAATAAGGGGAAGTTGTTCTTCAAACCTAGCATTGTGTCTCCCACCTTTGTGTCTTTGACTCCCATAACTGGAATAAACTCCCTCCTGACCTCCATCTCTTAGAATCCCTGCATTTCTTTGAAGATGCGCTTACTGTGTGACCCAAGTTATTAGGACAACCTTCCACCTGGATTTTTTAATGTATTGATTTGTGTCCACCATAGTCACAATATACAACACACCCACCCATGATCTGTGCTTGCCTCTGGTGGACATGTTGCACTCCACTGGTAGAATGCAAACTCGTAGAGAGCCGGAATTATTTCACTTTCATCTTTGTATTCCCAGTACAGAACCTCGTGACTTAAACAGTTGATTTTTAATAGATATTCATGAAACCAAGTTTGATTGTTAAAATTACAGAGGCAATTTTAGTGCACACTGTCTATATTTTTTCTTTTTTACTAAATAATATTTCATTTTCCCCCATTACATGTAAAAACAATTTTCATGTTTATTTTTTTAAGTTTTGAGTTCCAAATTCTCTCTCTTCTTCTGGCCCTCTCGTTCTCCCTCACTGCCCACCCCCCCCCCCGAAAGGGCAAGCAATCTGATATAGAAGTTATGTGTGTAATCATGGAAACATTTTCCATATAAGTCTTTTTGTGGAAGAGTTCTCAAATGAAAAAAAAAGCAATAAGAAAATGGGAGATAGTATGTTTAACCTGCCTTCAGACTCCAGTTCTTTCTTGGAGAGCAGATGGCATTGCACAATGTATCTATAAAAAAGGATTTCTAAAAGCATTTCAGTCCTTAATGATCAGAGTAGTCAAACAATTACACAGGTAGCTTCATGAGGTAATGAGCTCCCCTTCATGAGCAGTATTCAAAGAGATATTGAACATTTATTGACCAAAAATTTTCTAGAAGAGATTCTTGTTTTTGGGTTACAGTGGAACCTAATAACCACTAAGATACCTTTCATCACTGGAATTCTTTGATGCTATGAATTCTACCTGCCTAGAGAACATCTCTACTTAGATATTCTGAAGCCCCATCAAACCAAACTCTCCCAAGCCACCACCTTCACGGCATCCTTACTAACCATCTTGACAAACCCTACCCACCCCTACTGTACCATGTACATGTACATGATTATCACTTGAGAATCAGTCAGCCAACCTTACCTAATAGGATTTTGTTGTTGTTTTAAACCCTTACCTTCTGCCTTAGAATAAATGTTTGGTATTGGTTCTAAAGCAGAAAAGCAGTATGACTTGCCCTGGGTCACATGGCTAGGAAGTGTCTGAGGCCAGATTTGAACCTAGGACCTCTCACCTCTAGGCCTGATCTTCTATCCCCTGAGCTACCCCGCTTCCCCCCTGTTGTTGTTTTTTTGTTTGTTTGTTTGTTTGTTTTTTAGAAAACGCTATTTACCAAGGTAATATAGTAGCCACAATTAATACAAAATAGCCTCTGAAACATCTCTGACAGTTTCCCAAATAAGGGAGTCCTAGGGAAAGTGGGCTCAAGCTTAAGGAACACCTCTGGCAAGAGGGTAACTCATAACACTTGGTTTCTACAAGTCTTTTTCTCCCATTTGTGAGATCCCTGACTCCCGATGCAGATGCTACTATGAGTTGATATGACAATGCCATTTAGGGCAACAATGAGAAGACCTAAATCCAACATAATCCACATCCAAAGGGATGATGGAACATCCCAGCCAACTGGACCAGATCTCTTGTCTGGTGTGATTTCACATGATCTAATATCTTTTAAAGACTTTTTCCACTCTGCCCAAAGTCTATAAATGATGAATTGATTGATATCTGTTCTTACCTAGTTATCAACAGGGTGGAATGATTTCATTCTCATCCTTCACATTCACTCTTCCCTTTTTATTGTACTCAAAAGCCTTCAATGTCTCTTGCTGAAAGGATCATATCCAGATTCTCCATACTGGCATTGAAGTTCTCAGAATCTGGTCCCACCCTACCCATTGGACATGATGTTCTATGGCTTTCAACTCCATATCCAGTATAAAAGAAGACTCGTGTCCTCCAACCTGAGATGCCCCCAATCCTATGGACAACATCCCCAGACAGCCTCCTCTGTAACTGAAGATAAAAAAAGACTGACTATATAATTGATGGAATTCGATGTGAATGAATGAAATGAATGAATGCAATGAAATTTAGATGTTTCTTGCTATTTAATTTAATTCAGTTCAACAAACAGGTGAGTTCTTACCATTTTTGAGGAGTGATGGGGCAGAATATATCTTTCCTATAGAAACATTTAACATAAATGTAATAAGAACAAAATTATGTTTAGAGATTATGCTTAAGCAAGGCAGCAGGGTGGCTTAGTGCTTAGAGAGCTAACCTTTGAACCAAGAACTGAGCTCAAGTCCCCCTTCACCTCCCAGTGTTCTAGAAAATTCTCTTAGTTGTGGAGAAGGTGCTGACCTCTCCCTCTAAGCCCTTTTCCTCTTTCTGATTAGAAGATGCAGATAGAGGATAGGGAGCAGAGAACTTCTCCCAGAATCTTCCATTAAGAAGGGTGCCCAAGAACAGCCATCTCTTTACTTCCCACCAAGCTATACTCTAAGATTTTCCATCATGCCCATGAGCTGAGTGCCTTCCTCATGTCACACCCCTACTCTGACCCTTTTCCGCTTCCTTTTGGATTCTATCTTTCCCCATTTGACTGTGAACTCCTTCAAGACAGGGGCTGCCTTTTTTCTGTACTTCATATTCTCAGGCTTAGCACAGTACTTAGCACATAGTGAGTGCTTAATAAATATGTGTTGATTGGCTGACTGGCCTGCATTAAAAGAGGAATTTCATCCCTGGGAGTTTGCTATAGAAATGAAATCACAAATTCTCTCCTAAAAAGTTGCATTTGTCTCTTAACAGAGATAATTATAAAATCATACAGTTAGGTTCAAGAAAATCATTTCACAGGAACAAGATGGGGAGATGTGATTAAGCAGAAGTTGTCAGGAAAAGACTTAGGAGTTTTAGCAGCCGGCAGACTCACTAGGAGTAGACAGTGTGATATAGCAACCAGAGAAGTGAATATGATCTTGGATCAGAGTAAGAGGAGCATAGCTTCCAGGAATGAGGAGGAGATACGATCTGTAATCTCCTCTTGTCAGTGTTCTATTCTGGGCACCACAGTGTAGAAAGGAAGTTGATAAACTGGAGACAAGGACAGCTTGATGACTCAGTTGATAAGGAGCTGAGCTTGAAGTCAGGAGGTCCTGAGTTCGAGTGTGGCCTCAGACACCTCCCAGCTGTGTTACCCTGGCCAGGTCACTTAGCCCTACTTGTAGCTAGCCCTTACCACTCTTCTGCCTTGGAACTGATGCTTGGGATCAATACTAAAACAGAAGGTAAGTGTTTATTTTAAAAGAAAAAAAAATAAGCTAGAAACCATCCAGAGGAAAGTGACCAGGACTGGGTAGAGCTGAACTGAGTGAAAATTTTCTGGTTGGCCCCAAAGAATAGAAACACAAATAATAAGTAGTTGTAGAGACAAATATAGGGAGAAAGGGATAGAAACAAGCACCTATTATGTGCCAGGCACTATGCTAAGTGTTTTGCAAATATTATCTCATTTGATCCTCACAAAAATCCTGGGAGGAAGGTGCTATTATTATCCCCATTTTAGGGTCAAAAAAACTGAGGCAAAGAGATGTTAAATGGCATGGCCAAGGTCATACAGCTAATAAGTGTCAAATCTTCCTAACTTCCTAACAAGCAATCTCAGTCCTCAATAAGTCACAATAAGTCAATTTTTTTGTTGTTTATGTTTTATGAAGCATTAGAATAATAGTCATATTGTCAGCAGCTGGTACAGGGAAGCCTCAATGAATTTAGGTTTAATATAAGGGGAAAGGGTTCCTTATTATTGTTAACTTTCCAAGAGTAGAATGGGCTGCACAGAAAGTGGTGGGTTTTCCCCTCACTGAAGAACTGCAGGATAATCATAAGATGTCATGTTGTTGTTCAGTTATGTCTGACTCTTTATGACTCCACCTAGGGTTTTCTCAAAAAAGATACTCAAGAAGATCTGAATTCAAATCCAACCATAGTCACTTCATAGCTGTGTGCTCCTGAGCAAGTCACATAACATCTGTCTGTCTCAGTTTCCTCCAAAATGGCTTGCTCTTTCCTTCTCCAGATCATTTTACAAATAAGTAAACTGAGGCAAACAAAGTTAAGTAATTTACCCAGGCACACAGAGAGAATAAATGTCTGAGGCCAGATTTGAACTCACAAAGATGAGTCTTCCTGACTCCAGGCCCTCTGCTTCACCTGGCTACCCAAGGAATATCCTAGAGAGATTTTTTTTTCAGGAATAGATTGATGTGATCCCTAAATGGCCTTAGTCAAGTCTCTTGGTTCTCTCTCCTCTGTAAAATGAGGGGAATCATCTAGAATATGCATCTGGTACCTTCCTCCTCTGAATCTAGGAAGCTCTGGTCCCACGGCCCCTTTACACCCAGACAAAAAGTTCACCAAGACCGACCTCAAGGGGCTTTTGGAACAAATGCTTGAGGGGAAACAGAAGCCAGGCCCCTGGTGATTTTCTCCTTCCAAGAGTACAGAGGCTGCACCTGTCAGACAAAGGCCCAGGGAAAAGACTCGAGCTTTCCAGTCATGGGACTGGAATTATTCCATTATTAACAAACTGTTTCCCCCTTCTTCTTCTCTGCAGCCCTGCCCATCATTTCCCCATAGCCAGTGATAATTAAACAGTGAGTGGAGTCTTAATGGCAGGCTAATGAAGAGCTTAAGCATTCATTTACAAGGGAACCCCTGGGGTCTGCTCACTTACATTTATTGAGTGGTCCTGTTGACCCAGGGAGAGGATTGTTCTAATGAGGAGATCGACTGAGAAGCTGAACCTGAGCTTGGGGAATGCCTGGAGAAGGAAGGAGTAAGAAGCTAGATTCCTCTAGAGTGGGCTGTCTCCAGAGGTAGTGAGCTGCTCATCACTTCTGGTATTCGAGCAGAGGCAAAAGAACGACTTGTCAGAGATTGCATGGTGTGATGTCTGAGCCTCCTTCCTTCTCAGAGGTTTGTGATGCTGTGGCCCTCTGGTGTCCAGCAGGGGCTGGCCATGCTCAGATCTAGTCAATAATAGATACTTACTGGCACTCCATCCTTCTACCCCAATTCCAGCTCTTCTCATAGGACCAATAGACAGGAAAGAGGTTATTCAGGGAAGACAATAAGAGAAGATGAGATGGGTTCCGCCTCCAGAGAGGGGACACCAACACGATCGACAGGAAACTCGTGTCCTGGAAGCCTATTTCTAGGTTCACTCAAGCCAGGCTTCTCAATCAGTCAATCAATCAATCAGTACTTCTAAGTGGCCACTATGTGCTAGGCACTAGACTAGGGATACCAACTGACCCATCAATAAATGTTTATAAAGTGCCTTCTATATGCCGCCATCATGTTAAGTGCTGGGAAGGCAAAAGACAACCTTTGCCCTCAAGGAGCTTACATCCTGGGGCGAGGGGCTGGCAGAGGAAGTCAGAGATAAGTGGTCATAGATAAATCAATACAGAATTCACTCAGATACTCCAACAAATCAATGTCCATCTAGAGTTGGCTCCAAAGACTGCATCTAGTTGTCTATTCCTTCCAGTGACACAGATTGCAATCCCATCCTGCCTATGCAACTCTGGTCCATATCACCCCACAAATCTGCCAGAGGGGTCTGTTCAGTGTGCTGGAGGCAATCTGTCATTTTTCCTTGCACCCCAAAGATGCCTGTGGAGCCCTAGATCATATCTATCCCATAAACCTTTATAAAGAGCAACCTTAGATTCTGCTTTAGAATCAATACTGAGTATCGGTTCTAAGGCAGAAGAGTGGTAAGGGCTAGGCAATGGGGGTTAGGTGACTTGCCCAGGGTCACACAGCTGGGAAGTGTCTGAGGTCAGATTTGAACCCAGGACCTCCTGTCTCTGGGCTAGCTCTCTATCCATTGAGGCAGCTAGCTGCCCCCTGTAACCCTTCCTGATCTTGCAACAAGCCGGGCTTATTTTCTTTTTGCACTCGTACGTTGCCCTGAAGGCATTGTCCATCCCAATTCTTCTTCCAAGTTCTTTATAAACTTATATGTTGAGGCCTCTTGGAGAGGTAAGATATGGGTGTAAAGAGGCCTCAGATCCCATGGGTTTCATTATCATCTTCATGTCGGTGGCTTGCAACTCTACGTAATCAGCCCGAGTTTCTCTTCTGAAGACCAGTTCAACATGCAAATTATTGGACATTTCCAAAAGGACATCCCAAAGATATCTCCAACCCAACATGTCCAAAACAGATCTCATCATCTTTCTTTCCCATCCCTCCCCACTACCAAACTTCCCTATTCCTGCCAGGGGCATCGCTATCCTTCCAGGCAGCCAGAATCATAACTCGGCATTAGCCTCAGTTTCCATCACCCCACGTGTCCAATCAGTTGCTAAATCTTGCTATTTGTGACTCCTGAACATTTCTTGCACCTGACTATTAGACTTCCCTGGAAGAACAGGCAGGTGAATGATTTGTTCCAATGGCCACAAAGACAGCTGAAGCAGACACAGCGGAGTGCTTAGAGCTTGTTCAGGCATGGAAGACACCAAGGTCATCCACTGCATCTCGGGCCATTGCCAGTCCTCCTGACTTTTGTCCTGCCACTGGAAGAGAGAGTGTGGCTGACAATTCTGTGCAACTCTGCCCCACTTAAATTCCATTCATGCACAAGTCAAGATGTTATCCCATGATGTCATGGGTCCTCTTCGAAAACAAAGGATGAACTGCAACAACATCTCTCACAGCTACCACCTTAGTTCAGACCCTCATCATCTCTGACCTGGAATTTTACAATCTTAATCATTCACCCTACTCCACACAGATGAAAAAAAGATTTTTTTCTATGTCACTCCCCTACTCAGTAAACATCAGTGGTTCCCTATTACCTCTAGAATAAAATATAAGAAATCCCTTCAAAATGTAGTACCAATATATGTTTCCATACTTTACTGGAGCGGGGCAGTATGTGGGAGGGTTCCATTTCCTGTTTCCAATATTGGTAATCCCTCATGCTTGCTGGATAGCACACCCTCCTCATCTCTGATTCAGCAAATTTAACTCTTCCTTCTAGATACATTTCAAATGCCACCTTCTACATGATGCCTTTCCCAAATTCCCCAATTGTAAGTGCCCTCCCTCTAGCAGCTAGATGGTGTGGTAGATGGAACACTGGACTTGGTGTCAGGATGACTCATCTTCTTGAGTTCAAATCTGGCCTTAGACACTTCCTAGCTTAACAAATAGCTTAACCCTTTTGCCTCAGTTTCCTCATCTGTAAAATTAGATAGAGAAGGAAATGGGCAAACCATTCCAGTCTCTTAGCCAAGAAAATCCCAAACGGGATCACAAAGAATCAAACACAACTGAAATGACTGAACATCAACAGAAAGTGTCCCTTCTATATTTAATTACCATGCATTTATTCTATGTAAAAAAATAATAACAATAGATGGCATGTATACAGTGTTTGCAAAGCACTTTATAGATGCTATCTCATTTGACCCTTACAACTCTGTGGTAGATGCTATTATTATTATTATCATTATTATTATTATCTTCATTTCACAAATGAGGAAACTGAGGCTGAGAGAGATTGTCAGTCAGTAAACATTTATTAAGCACCTACTATGTGTCAGACACTGTACTAAGTGCTAGGGCTTACTCAGAGTCACACTGCTAGTTAGAATCTGAGACAGGATTCAGACTCAAGTCTTCCCGAGTTCAAGCCCAGCATTCAATCCTCTGCACAGTCTCATGACTCCAAGCTGTAAATGCTTCCATAAATACTTTCTGTCTCCTCGATAGATGCCAAACTCCAGAAGGAATTCTTTTCTTTTTTTGTCTTTGTGAGCCTGGTGGTTAGCATAGTGCCTGGCTCAGGGTATGTATTCAATAAATGTCTGTTGATTAACTGATTGTGATGTGATCAGGCAATAGATATACTTCGTCTGTAACGTTTTTCTAGATGGAGAGGGTCAGGCCAAACCCTTTTGAATGATCACAGATCTCTTCTAGGGAGCTCTATGATATTCTGGTGCTTTATGCAACCAGCAAAATGTCATCTGCAAACAAGAGCATATGGAGAACCTCACCATAACAATAATAATAACAATAATAATAACAACAGCAACATTTTTCTAGCTCATTAAGGTTTGCAAAGGGCTCTCATGTACTATCTCATTTAATCGTCATAGAAACCATGGGTTGTTGTTGTTCAGTCATGTCTGACTCTTGGTGACACCATTTGGGGTTTTCTAGGCAAAGATACAAGAATCGTTTGCCATTTCCTTTTCTGGCTCATTTTACAGATAAGGAACTAAGACAAACAGGGTTAAGTGATTTGCCCAGGGTCATACAGCTGGTGTCCAATGACAGAGTCAAACTCTGGAAAGTGATATCTTCCTGACTCCAAGCATGACACTATCTATTGAACCACCTACCTACCCAAGAAATCCTATGAGGGAGTTATTATTAGTATCCCCATTTTGCGTATGGAGAAACTGAGGCAAAAGTCCAGTGACTCGTCAAGATCACACAGTTAGTAAGTGTCTGAATGGGAATTGGAAATCAGGTCTTCCTGAATCAAGGTCCAATTCTCTATTCCTGACACCATCTAGCAGCCTAGCCACAGGGAATCCCTCTCCAATTTGTACTCCACCCTGAATCTTCATCTCTGTGGCAAATACCCTTGGCATGAATTTTCCCAGTTTTATGCCTTGCCTGATATTTATGATCAGAAAGTCATCAAAAGCAGTTATCTCTCCGGTTATATCTTTCAAGGAATCTTGAATCATTTTGATGTATGTTTGGGAGACACCTTGTTGGAAGAGAGCCTCTAAAGCGATGTTTTGCTCTACCAAGTCAAATGTGTTTTCAAAGATAATCAACAAACAATAAGCACAGTGGGGTATAGTATTCTCTAGTGATAATAAAGATGGAGCTGACTGCACAATATCACAAGAAACACGGAGCCTCCCTAATCCCCCCGTGGAGGGTGTTCCTTGATATGCATGTATATGGTTCTCATAAAAATTTTAATACAGATGGGAAAGTAGGCATCTAGGTGAGTAGTCAATATTTTCTTAGTCACATTCCAATTGATCACTATTAATAGGCCCTGGGATTTTGTTGCTATCTTCTCTTCTTTCAGCTACCTTGGGAATCAATACCTCAATGCCTTCAATACTGTATCCCTTCTACTCACATTTGTTCTAATACACTTGCTTTTGCCATCTTTGCTTTTTCTTCACCCTGGAAGCTCACTCCACCAGCTGGACCATTTCTCACACTGAAGTACTCCTCTTCAACCCTGAGGCTTCAACTTCTGATCAAACTCATCCCCCTCCTCATTTAAAAAAAAAGTCTTTGTCCCTAGGCTATACTGTTGACTCATCTCCCTAGATCTTTCTCTATGGTTTGGGTACCTTCTCTCCCTCCTTTTTCAGCTCCCTTTTATGCATCCTCTTCTCATGTCATGTCTTCTCATGTCTCATGTCACTGAGCTGGGTGGCTCAGTGGATTGAGACTGGAGGTCCTGGGTTCAAAACTATCCTTAGACACTTCCTAGCTGTGTGACCCTGGGAAAGTCACTTAATCCCCATTGCCTAGTCCTTACTGCTCTTCTGCCTTGGAACCAATACACAGTATTGAGTCTAAGGTGGAAGGTAAGGATTAAAAAAACTGTAAACTCCCTGAGGGCAGGAACTATCTTTCTACTTCTATCTGTAATCCCATTGCACAGTACACAGGACATGTTTGTTGTTCAGTTATTTCGGTTGTATCTGACTTTTTGTGACCCTGTTTTGGATCTTCTTGGCAAACATACTGGAGTGATTTACCATTCCTTCTCCATATTATTTTATAGATAAGGGGATTGAGGCAAACAGGGTTAAATGACTTGCCCAAGATCACACAGCTAATAATTGTCTGAGGCCTGATTTGAACTCACAAAGATGAATCTTCCCAACTCCAGGCCTGGTGCTCTATCCTCTATTCCAGAAAATATTTTATAAATGCTTGTTGACTAACTGACTGACTTTGGAACCTATTTTTACATCCTCAATAAATGTATCTGTGATTGTGGTGTTAGATTACAAGTCTGGTGCCTCTTGCCTGTAGTGGTTGGAAAAAAATTTCCATGAAAATGTTTGTAATCTTTTAATTGTTTTTCTTTTCTTCTTGTCCTCCTTCTATTTTCATCATTAAATGTCCTCAGGTGACTTTTCTTAGCCCACACCATCACCTTCTAATGCATTGTTGTAACATGGTTATGACCCCAGATTTTCACAAGCTTAAAAGATTGGCAGATTCTACCATGCTAAAAAGAGTCGCAAGTACAATTCTATTAAGAGATCTGCATTCATTTTTTAGGTACCAACCTGAGGCCCCAAGAGCTCATCTCTAGTAAGCTTACCATTTGGTGAGATTCCCTTTAGCCATGGTAACCCATGAAATAAAGAAAAATATAAAATGGTCCTTAGTCTTCTAGAAGACCATTTTATATTTTCCTTTATTTTCTTTCTTTATTTCTCTTCCACTTCTGCCATGATGACGACTAAGTAGCAGAAAGGGGGTCAGAAGATGCTAAGTATCACCTAGTTTTTAGGCTATTTCTCAACTTTAACTAAGTTCTTATTCAAAGGTAAGATCTTTTTTTTTTTTAAGTCCCTCAGGTCTGAGGCATTTCAATTTTATTTTTATTTTTTTTAATATATTTTATTTGATCATTTCCAAGCATTGTTCGTTAAAGACATAGATCATTTTCTTTTCCTCCCCCCCAACCCCCATAGCCGACGCGTGAGTCCACTGGGCATTAGATGTTTTCTTGATTTGAACCCATTGCTTTGTTGATAGTATTTGCATTAGAGTGTTCATTTAGAGTCTATCCTCTGTCATGTCCCCTCAACCTCTGTATTCAGGCAGTTGCTTTTTCTCGGTGTTTCCACTCCCATAGTTTATCCTTTGCTTATGAATGGTGTTTTTTTCTCCTGGATCCCTGTAAGTTGTTCAGGGACATTACACCGCCCCTAATGGAGAAGTCCATTACGTTCGATTATACCACAGTGTATTAGTCTCTGTGTACAATGTTCTCCTGGTTCTGCTCCTCTCGCTCTGCATCACTTCCTGGAGGTTGTTCCAGTCTCCATGGAACTTCTCCACTTTATTATTCCTTTGAGCACAATAGTACTCCATCACCAACATATACCACAGTTTGTTCAGCCATTCCCCAATTGATGGGCATCCCCTCATTTTCCAGTTTTGGGCCACCACAAAGAGCGCAGCTATGAATATTTTTGTACAAGTCTTTGTGTCCATTATCTCTTTGGGGTACAGACCCAGCAGTGCTATGGCTGGGTCAAAGGGTAGATATTCTTTTAGCACCCAAAGGTAAGATCTTTTGTCCAACAACCAATTGATGGGCATATTACAAGAGGGACTGAATCATAATAACTTTGAGAATCCTCCTATATATGAAATCAAAAGGAAAAAGTTTAATTGAAAGAATGACTCAGATTCCTTAGAAAATGTGAACTAACTCCTTAGTTTAAGGAAGAAGAAAAGAATTGATGGACTTCATTTCATCATATGCCCAAAGGGAACAAGAAATATTATTTCATGAAATATTTTGTCATCTTAAATTGCATAATAAATATTTGCCCAAAGACTCTGTGAAAATAACTAGCTTTTGTATCTATGCCCACCTCAGAGGATAAAAAAGTAAAGCAGAACCCTCCCAACTCTGTGATAGGACCCACTACATTCAGATAACACGTTCTTTGGCACTCAATGATCTTAATGCAAAGTTGGTAATAATAGGTGAAGATGGACAAAAATATAGTAGAAAACACCTAGAGACAGCTAGATGGTGTAATGGAGAGAGCATCCTGAATTTGGTGTCATAAAGAACTGAGTTCAAATCATACCTCTGCCATTTCATAGCTACATGACCCTGGGAAAGTCAATTAAGAGCTTTATGCTTCAGTTTCCTCACCTGTAAAATGTAGATAACAATAGCACCTATCTCCAAGGCTTGTTGTGAGAATCAAATAAGGTAATACTTATAAAGTACTTAGCATGATGTCTTGTAAAGAAGCATGCTCTTTTTTTTATAACCCTTACCTTTCATAATTCTTAGAATTAACACTGAGTATTGGTTCCAAGGCAGAAAATCAATAAGGGCAATGGTGGTTAAGTGACTCACTCAGGGCACACAGCTAGGAAGTGTCTAGAGGCCACATCTGAATCCAGGACTCCCAGTCTCTGGGCCTGGATCTCATTTCACTGTGCCACCTAGTTGCCCCCATAAGTACTCTCTTACTAAAAGCTTCTTCCCTTCCCTGGAAAACATAGATCATAAATACAGAGAAGAATCAGCAAGCACTGTATGGGGAACACCAAATAATACCCTAAAAATCAAATTAATTATACGTTAGCTGGCAGGAAAGAATTAATTACCAATATGAAAGTTATTTTAGAATCAGTTCTCTGTGTATAATCAAACCATCATCTTATTAGACTAAAGATTAAAATAGATACAAAGTTAGAATAAAAAATAAAATGAGAAAATACAATTGAGATGACTCGATCCTGACCTATTCAAACAAGCCATTGATAATAAAAAAAAATGGGTATTGGATACAAGAAAGGATATAAACACAGTCTATAATAATTTCATACATAAATTTAGCCAATGAAAATCAGTTGATATAACAAGAAAACTGAAAGACCCTTCAAAAATCACTTTAGTCAGTGAATACTTGATTTGCTTGCCAAGTAGAAAGAGAGAGGGCAGTCAAGGGCAACCTTGATATAAAATATAAACTTGCTTGTAAAACCTTATGAAGAAAGATGATTCAAGATTATGAGCAGTATCACCTCATAAAGCAGAGAGAAGCAGTGAAGGATAAAACCAGTTTAGAGAAAGTCTTTCCAGCAAACTAACTAAGCAAAGTCAAGTGTAGGATAAATAGAAAATAAATACCACTTTATTTCAAGGAAAATGGTAGAAACTAAAGACTAGAGGAATCAGGAAAGGTCCCTTGAAGGAAGTGACATTTGAACTGATCCTAGAAGAGAGCTAATAGTCCCCAGAGGCAGAAGTGAGAATTTGCTCCCACCTAACATTTCTTCAGAATATTTGGCTTGTGTCTAGTTCCCTTCAACAAAAAAAAGGAATAGGTCCTCAGTTCTAGTGCAAGCACTTAAGATAATGGAATATAAAACAGGTTTTATTTCACCCAGTAGAAAAAAACAAGGTCTGACTTTTGAATTTACAATCAGAATAACTTTCCTTCCATCTTTAGTGGGCCTCCAGGATACCTACATATAACACAATTCTCAAGACTTAAGATACTACCTTATGATTAAAGTCCCCACAAAGGGAAAAAACTTAGGGTTGGTAGAAAATCAAATTATCTCTCCCCTCCTATGGATCCCATGACCCCCAGGGGCTTACATAGACTTGAATTCTAGACTTATAGAACTACCTTGGAATTGTAAAGGAAAAAACTATCATGTTGACTCTTACCCTTTGGACCTTCACAAATCATCACACAGTATAGTACCAATGAAAAGCAAAAGTTCAAGTTTGCTCCTTCAAATCCTAGTTGTGTCCCTTGCTCCTTCTCAGCTCAAGGTCATATTTGGTCTAGGTACTCCTCTCCTGAGCCCAGGAGAGGAAACATGGTTCTGGAACTCAATAATCCCTAAGAACTTTTTCTTCAGATTTAGGAGATTACTCAACTTTTCCAGAATGCCTCTATCATTCTATAATTTGCTACTCTACTACTGTTGCTGGTTCACATTTATACAGATACTTGTTTGACCCAGGGATTCCTTGATTATCTACCACCAGCAGCAGACCATGCTATTCCTTGACTGGGTAATTCTGGGATGGATATAGAATCTCAAGAAAGCACACTAAAGGCAGAGGAAACTCCAGAAAAACAAAGTTATTACATATCTGATGGACTTCCCCCTGGCCATCCCAGCCCTACTTGTTTCCAAATCTGCCCTCTGGATCTTATTTTAGAACCCAAGTGCAAGGGCTTAACGCTAATGTCACAAACTCAATCAACCACTATCAAATATGGTGTTAAATGGGCAAGAGGAGTATGTAACCAGGGCCAGACACATTCACATCTTATAAAAGAGTTAACCTTCCCAAGAGAATTTTGCCACCTTAAGGATACACAAGAAGGATTCAGGAGGACATTAGAAATTGTTCCTAAACAATACTTATCTACAGACTATAAAGAAATAAATTTGGACCTCACTCTTCACTAGTGTTGTGTGTTATGTGGACTGTGAAGGTCCAGAGAAAGGGGCGAGCAACTCTAGCAAATATTTTCCCCAGGCAAGAGGAACATCTATATTAGGTTAGTTCTAAAGTCTAAAAGACTATCTAGGTCCTCAGTGGAATCTAAAGAAAGGGGTCTAAAGATACTAACAACTCCTATTTCTTTCTTTCTTTTTAAAGCCTTACCTTCCCTACTATACTGTGTATTGATTCCAAGACAGAAGAGTGGTAAGGACTAGGCAACAGGGGTTAAAGTGAATTGCCCAGAATCACACAGCCAGGAAGTGTCTGAGGCCAGATTTGAGACCCAGGACCTCCTGTCTCCAGGTTTCATTCTATCCACTGAGCCACCTAGTTGCCCCTCGTTTATTTCTTTTATCACAAGGGGCATAGAGAAGGGGTTTAACTCCAACTAAGTGTTTTCTCCTTTAAAGGGAAACTTAATCTTATTATGTGGAAAACTGTGTACAGTAGAACCTCATTTTACACAACCAATACATTCTAGGACCTCCTCACATAGGTTGAAAATCACCCACAATAGAGAACCCTATTATTTAATGCATATTCCTTATACAAACATACCTAGGCACTTTATGACTTTTCTTAGGCTTGTCGGATCTGCCAGCATCACTACTCATACTTTGAGGCCATTATTAATAACTAAAAAGCATTAATGAAACAAAGAGAAACATTGCTCTGACTTTGACACATCTTGTTACAAGTGTGAACTCCTGACAAAGACTGATGCAAGAGCTGATGTTTGGTACAAAAAAAAATGTAATGAGTCATACTTACGCTTCTTGGAGCAAAACTGAGCATGATTGGGTGAACTGCTGTGAGACTTCACACTGCTTGGGGAAATGGCACAGATTTAGTACATAATTAATTTTTTTCTTTACATATTTTTCTGCCTTAATTTTTTTGATTGATAGTTATGTATGCCTGCATTCTCATGTGTTGAGTTTACATGAAATGGGGTCCAACTATATATCTCTGAGGGAACTAGAACTCTCTGTAGATAGGGGGTTACTTAGTACTCTCTGGTTTTTAGTTCAAAGTAATCATACAAAATGGGTGCTATAAGTGTGGGGGGGGGAATACTATACAGGTTCCTGGGCAAGAAGGAGATCCACCAGATAAGAAAGGAAAGTTGTTTTGACTATTTGTGGGCTCGGGGTGGGTCATTTCTGTTTTGTGTTGTTAAATTTATTTGTGGTTGGACTGATAATATATTATTAATTAGGTGGTCACCAGGGATTTAATTTCTAAATCCCAAAATAAATTACTAAAGTAAATGGAAATTATGGTAGTTTGTTTACAATATTTACAATAGAAGGAAGATATTAAGGAATGAGAGAGAGAGAGAGAGAGAGAGAGAGAGAGAGAGAGAGAGAGAGAGAGAGAGAGAGAAAAACTCTAGCTTCTCCTGATACCAGTTAGAATTTCTAAGCCCCAACCAGGGGAAGAGAGTCTAAAGAAGTTGGGCCTTTCCTGGAGGCTTCACATGTCCAGAAAGGTGGGGTCACTAAGTCAGCTTTTCACTCACCAATAGAGACAGTCTTAAAGAAGTCTGGGTGTTTGCCTTCTGGTTGCTCCTCTGAGTCAGTGCCCAAATCTCCAAACGACTGTTGGTCTTCTCTTCAGCTCCAAGTGACTGATCCTTCACTCCAAGCCCAGGTGACTGAATATTTATTCAGGCTTTTTTTCCCTCTACTTAAAGACCTTTTTCTCTTGTGTCACCTCCTCTAAATTTTCACGTCTACCAATCACAGCAGACACTTTTCTCCAGGGCTGTCCATTCTTTAGTTCTCACCTTCTTTGGATAGATTTTCTCCAGGACTGCCCACTCTTTAGTTCTCACCTTCTCTGGTTAGATTATATCTTTTGGGGTTACTTAACACCTCTTTTTGTAAGTTCACCTTTGTAGTTACTAAACACCTTTTGTGGTTAATTCTAAAAATAGATTGTAGCTTACAATTCTAGCTTTACTATAAAGGAAAAGCTAAGAACCTTCATTGTTACAATCAGGAGATTACAATTTTATCTCTACAATAAAGGAAGAGCTAGATATCTTGTTATCTTTACAATAAAGGAAGAGCTAAGTATCTGATTGTTGTTACAATCAGGAGATAGCTAAATCAAATATTCACAGTGTGTATGTTTTTAATGAGGTTACATAAAGCCTGACCCATATTTGATGCCTTGTTAGTATGAATACTAGTAGGGGAACTGAAGGTTCATTCCCTTTTATCTCTGAGACCTAAACAAGAGCAAATTCTGATGTGTCCAGAAGAAATCCTGAATGGGGGCATGAGTCAAAGAAAGACTTGGGGTAGGGGAAGACTGAAGGTTTGACCCTGGTCTATGATTCAAAAAGGAGCCTACATTTAGACCTGAAAGAAACCTAGAAGGTCATCTAGTCAAATTCTTTCCTTTTACAGATGAAGACTAAAAATTGTTTTTCAAAGGTCACATAGGTAAGACACAGGTAGCAGCTCCAGGATTTGAACATAGGTCCTCTGATCCCAACTCCTATGCTTTTCCTACTGCTCCATGCTTCTTCTTCCCAGTCTACACAATGAAATGAGATGTAGAAATAAAAACCAATTAAGAAATAAGATTGTCTCTAATTCAGTGAGGGATCAGAGGCAACTCACTTTCCCCACCACCACCACTGGACTCATTGTCATTCCTTCCCTTTGTAAAATGGGACAGTATTGTACTAAATGATCTCTAGAGTATCTCACAACTAAGTCTGGTGATATAGCTAGGTGGCATAGTGGATCAAAAACTTGACCTTGAATCAGGAAGACCTGAGTTCAAATCTTAACTCCAAAACTTACTAGCTTTGTTGCTCCAGGAAAGTCATTTAACTTTTCTCATTCTAAATGGAGATAATTGCAACTACTTCTCAAAGTTGTGAGGATAAAATGAGATGTTTATAAGGTGCTTTTCAAACCTTAAACAGATAGATATAGATAGACAGATAGATAAATAGATTAGATAGATAGACACACAGACAGGCAAATTAGATAGACAGGAAGATAGATGGAGAGCTAGATAAATGAACAGATAAATATCTAAACAGTAGATAGACATATAGATAGATAAATGGATAGCTGGCTAAATAAACAGGTAAATAGTAGATAAATAGACAGATAGCTGGATAGATAAATCAGTAGATGGTATATGGACATGTAGGTAGGGAGATAGATAGATAGATAGACAGATAGATAGATAGATAGATAGATAGATAGATAGATAGATAGATAGATAGATGGATGGATGGATGGATGGATGGATGGGTAAATAGATAGAGAGATAGATAATTCATATGCATGTATAGACATGTTAGCTTCTCTTGCTCAATAACTCTGATAAAATTTCTATAGAGTGATATGTGGCTCAGACTCTAAGGTTACCAGTGGTGGAAAGAGGGGAGATGGCTTAGGTTGAAGATTAATTTCCCTTTCCATTTTTGCTTTCACTCTTTTCTATGGCAAACTATCTACAGAACTTCATCTTACTGACAAAAACAAGGCCCCAGTAGTTATCCTCTCGCACCGGGGAAACACGCTAGCCCAGTGCTAAACTTAAAGGAAAGATCCACCAACAGGTGGAGTTGGAAAATGGAGGATGAGCAGGACAAGATCTATTCTTGAACCTCATTGATTAGATTTCTGTGGTTGATAGGCCCACAAATAGTTTATATTCCCTGAAATCTCCCTTGATGGCCACTATTCAATACACATACACAAAACAAATACAAACATAAAACTTTTGTCTCTGGAGAAACAGGAGATTCCCTTCCAGTGGAAATAAAAGCCAGGCAGTTTAGATGGAGTTAAATTGAGACCGATCTGCTCTGTCCTCTTATTTACTGTGTGTGTGTGTGTGTGTGTGTGTGTGTGTGTGTGTGTGTGTATGTGCATTCAAGTATGTATTTATTGTTGACATTGCTCAGATGATGCCAAATAAAACTAATCCATCCAGGGAGACACAACTACTCTTTCTACCTCCCATGGGGTGAGCCTGAGAGCTAGAGGGAATAGAGGATAGGTGTAGGGAATGGACCTGTGATTTCATTGCTATAGAGAAATCTTCAACATGGAAATTCAGCCTACCAATGCAATCTTAGAAGTTTGCTGAGGAGTTCAAATCTGACCTCAGACACTTCCTAGCTGTGTGACCCTGGGCAAGTCACTTGACCCCCATTGCCTAGCCCTTACCACTCTTCTGCCTTGGAGCCAATACACAGTATTGACTCCAAGATGGAAGGTAAGGGTTTTAAAAAAAAAGAAGTTTGCTGAGGAGGCAGCTAAGTGGTTAAGTAAATTGAGACCCAGGCCTAGAGACAGGAGATCTTGGGTTCAAATATGGTATCAGACAGCCATGTGACCCTGAGAAGTCATTTAACCACAATTGCCTAGCACTTACTTCTGCCTTGGAATCAATATACAGTATTAATTTTAAGATGGAAGGTTAGGGTTTAATTTTTTAAAAACAGGTTGCCTAGATTACTGAGAGTTTAAGTGACTTGCCCAGGGTTAATGCAGCCAGAATATGTCCAAGGCATGATTTGATCTCAGGTCTTCCTGGATTCAAGGCCATTTACTATGCCAGAGTGTCTCTCTGAAGGAATCAGATCCCCTTGTTTTACAGATTTTTGTTGTTATAGTTCAGATGTATTTGATTCTTTGTGACTTCATTTAAGGTTTCCTTGGCAAAGATACTGGAGTGCCTTGTCATTTCCTTCTCCAGTTCATTTTACATATGAGGAAACTGAGGTAAACAGCATTAAGTGACTTGTCCAGGGTCACATAGCTAGGCCAGATTTAGGTCTGAGGCCAGATTTGAATTCTGGAAGATGAGTCTTCCTGATGCTAGTCCATCTACTATACTATCTAACTTTGCTTCTTAGCATTTCCTGATATCCAGGATGTAAATGCTCACACTGAAATTTTAATAATGGCTCGCCCAAATAAATACAAGCTTACTCCAGCACATCCCTGGCTCTCCTCTCCTCCCATTTGGGAAATGATAGAGGCTAGGTTCTCCATGGTCTCAAGTAGATGAATATTAGAGAGCTTCTATCCTCCAACATCCAGATACAAAAAGAATGGGTTTGATGTAATCAGAGGGTAACCCATGCCCACACCAACCACCCCTCCCTGGCCATCACACACACAAAATGGAAAGTGATTCCTAGAAGCAGCAAATAGTACCTGCAGGAGCTAGAACTGAAGTCTTCTGATTCTAGACAGCAGTGTGGATAGAGCACTTGGCTTATAATCAAGAAAGAGTCTTCCTGAGTTCAAATCCAGCCTCAGATCCTTAGGAGCTATGTTACTCCAGATAAGTCATATAACCCTTTTTTGTCTTAGTTTCCTCATCTGTAAAATGAGCTGGAGAATAAAATGACAAACGACTCCAGTATTTTTGACAAGAAAACCCCAAATGAGGTCACAAATAGTCAGACACAACTGAAGAGCAACAACTTCTAACCTATAAACAGAAGTCCTTAACCTGGGGCTTGTGGACCTCTAAGAGAATTATGGATAGATTTCAGGGTGCAAAAACTTGAATGGGGAAAAATTCAACTTTCCTTGGTTTCCTTTGTAATTCTATAGATTTTATTCTATGCTTTTAAAAACATGAGAGGTTCACAGATTTCACCAGACTGCCCAGGGGACCCAGGACATAACACACAAAATAGGGTTTAAAAGACCCCTGCTCTGGAGTCAGAACTTATACCAGCATACCATGCTGTTTCCTCTTCTCATTCTCAATTTTTCCCCTGGGCTGGCTGTGTCCCAGGACAAGGCTGTGTTTTGAGCATCCTGCCCACCACTCTAAGCAGGGAATTGACAGCCTCAATGCTGCCAGCTAGGCATCTGGGGCCAGGGCCTGCCTCACTGATGATGGGTTGATTTCTAAACTTCCAAAGCTCATCACAGGCAATCAGCCCCCAGGGGAGCTGCCTATTGGGGGAAAATGGTTCTTCAAAGAAAAGAGAAGAGAACTCTGGGGCTTGACCCATCTGGGGGTAAATTAGATTAAATTGGGAGCTCTGGTGTTGGCAAGAGGGATCGTGTAATATTTACTGAGACGTAGTAATGTGCATACACAGCTCAGTAAGCTGACAACCTGGAAAAGAGAAAGGCATGAATAAACTCTCCTGTAGAACCATCACCCAACAAAGCTTGGAAGAGAGCTTAGAGGCCATCCAGTCTTCCTCCTTCATCTCACATATGATGAAATTGAGATCTAGGGGAGGAAAGAGACTTACCTAAGGGCACATTGTGAATAATAGTCTTGTAACTAGGATTCCCAGGCCCAAGTTCTTTCCATTCAGGGGCTATGATCCAGTCTTGACTGAGTCTTACCAAACCTATCCTGTGCCTTAACAACCAGCTAGGCTCCTGTCCTGTCCATTGGCAGTCTGCCACTACCAAGGCCTCTATTGAATAAGGTCTAACCTATCCATGTACTTCAAGTGCCCAGTAGGTACATCCTGCCCTAATTCCAAAGACTACCGACTACCATCAGCACTCCCTCCACCTTCCAGGCTCACCTGATCTGCAGAAGTGAGGATCCATTTTTAGCAAGTCAGTTTACCTTTTTTAAATTTAATTTTTAATTATTATAGACTTAATTAAGCAAGATCTAAGTTTAAATGGAAAGTTAAAAGGAATAGGCAAATAGGAAGAAATAGGGAGGAATATTTGAAATCCAAGCAGATTATCAGCATGCAAGAGTCAAAGTTGTCAGAGAGCTAGTAGACACAGTTTTATGGTAAACTCTCATCCTAGACCAGGGGCTGCCTACTCTCTGCCCTGTTTTGCACTGCTCAATGGGTGTGAAGATCCCTCCTCCTACATTTGATTTGTAGAGAGCAGTGTTAAAATTAATTGTGGTTGGACTCTGAAATATATTAATTCAGTGGTTTTATTAGGTGGTCGCTAGGGATTTAATTTCTAAATACCAAAATGAATTACTAAAGTAAATAGAATCTATGGTAATTTACAATATTTACAATAGAAGGAAGATATTAAGGAATGAGAGAGAGAGGGGGAAAAAAACTCTGGCTTCTTCTGATACCAGTTAGAATCTCTAAGTCCCATCCAGGGAAAGAGTCTCAAGAAGATAGGCCTTACCTGGAGGCTTCATGCCTCCAGAAAGGCGGGGTCACTATATGTTAGAATTTCTAAGCCCCAGCCAGGGGAAGAGAAAAAGCAAGTCCAATAAGTCAGCCTTTCACTCACCAACAGTGACAGTCAAAAAGAAGTCTGGGTGTCAGTCTTCCAGTCATTCCTCCAAGTCAGTGCCCGAATGTCCAAATGCCCAAATATCCAAATCTCCAAATCTCCGAATCTCTGAATGTCCAAAGGTCCGAATATCCATCTTCCCTCCAGCTCCAAGTGACTGATCCTTCACTCCAAGCCTGAGTGACCAACTCTTTCTCTTCAGTCTTTGTTTCCTCTATTTAAAGACCTTTTTCTCTTGTTTCACTTCCCCTAAATTTTTACGCCTACCAATCACAGCAGACACATTTCTCCAGGACTGCCCACTCTTTAGATCTCACCTTCTCTGGTTAGATTACATCTTTTGGGGTTACTTAACACCTCTTTTGTTAAGTTCACCTTTTGTAGTTACTTAACACCCTTTTGTGGTTAATTCACCTTTTGTAGTTACTTAACAACTTTTTGTACTTAAAATCTAAAAATTGATTGTAGCTTACAATCCTAGCTTCACTATAAAGGAAGAGCTAAGTACCTTCTTTGTTACAATCAGGAGAGTATAATTTTATCTTCACAATAAAGAAAGAGCTACAATCAAGAGATAGCTAAATCCAATCTTCACAGCAGCAATGGGAATTCTCTTAGACTCTGTCCTAGGCCCTGCCCTCTTTTCATTTTCTCTGTCTCTTGTCTCCTAACTGCTCTGCTTGCCTCCAGTCCAGCTGCCAAAATAAACCTCCTGATCCACAGATAGATAGATGGAGAGCTAGATAAATGAACAGGTAAATATCTAGATAATAGACACATAGATGGATAAATGGATAGCTGGCTAGATAAACAGGCAGGTAGTAGATAAATAGACAAATAGATAGCTGGATAGATAAATAGATAGATGTAAATAAATAGACAGTTAGGTAGATAGACAGACAGACAGATACATAGATACATAGATAATTCATATGCATGTATACACATATCTCATTCCCCTGCTCAAAAATCTTCTGTGACTCCCAATTACCTTTAGGATATTCAAGGCCTTCTCCAGGCTAGTTCCAACTTATATTTCCTGATTTATTGGAACTCATTCTTCACATACTCTGTGTTCTGAACTGGGGTCTACTAAGTGAACTTGAATTTTTTGATAAAGGATGGAAAGGTTTGCAATCTTGTGTTTCCCTTAGCCAAAATCTTATATAACACTTTCCACCACCAACCTTGTTGCATTTGCACAATTAGTGCAAAAAAAAGACCACTTCCTAGAATATGGTCCCTTGACACCTCTATATCTCTCTATTTCCTTACCTGATTTCAAGGCTTAGCTCAGGCTACCACCTCTTCCCTGACACCTTCTCTCTCTCCTCAAATTTTCCTTTGGGTGAGTCTCTCCTTTGAGCCCATCATAACTAAACTCATATCCCCCATTAGAATAAAAACTCCTTCAGGGCACAAATATTTGAAATTTGTCTATATATCCTGAGAGCCTAGCACAATCAGTGCCTTGTACAGATTAGTTCCTCAGAAAAGGTACACTGAGGTTGAAGAACTCCAGAGCATTCTGGGTAATGCCCTCCATGACTGGGGCAGAACCAAAAATATCAGGCAAATAGCTAAGCTATTTGTTGTTGTTGTTTTCCAGTCTTGTCTGACTCTTCATGACCCCATTTGGGGTTTTCTTTTTGAGATATTTTATTTTCCCAAATATCTGTTTTCAACATATAGTTTCTGAAATTATAAGATCCAAATTATCTTCCTCCCTCTTTCCTTCCCCCTCCTGGAGATAGTAATTGATTTGAGTTACACATATATGATCACGCAAAATATCCTTCCATATTGGTCAGTGTTATAAAAGAATACTCATATAAATCCAAAAGCATTTGGAGTTTTCTTGGCAAAGGTACTAGAGTAGTTTGTCATTTTACTCTCTAACTCATTTTACAGGTGAAGAAACTGAGACAAACAGGGTTAAGGCACTTGTACAGGCTCACACAGCTAGTAAGTGTCCAAGGCCAGATTTGAACTCAGGGAGAGGAACCTTCCTGACTCCAAGCCCAATGCTCTGTGTACTATGGCACCACTTAGCCACCCCTTGAGCTAGTCTTTAGAGCTCTTTAAAATAATTTCCCTACACTATCTCATTTGATCCTCACAGCAATTCTGTGAACTTGGTACTAATATCATCCTCATTTTACAGATGAGGAAACTAAGATGAAAAGAGGTTGAATGACTTGTGTAATGGAGTCACATAGAAATTATCCAAGCGAAAATATGAACCAAGTCCTCCCTACATCCAAGGATAGTCTTCTATCTAGTGTACCCCCTCACTGCCTTTGTTAGCTTCCATGGAAGTGAAGTCTTTTCCAAGATTAAATAGAAAAACAGTGGAAAGTTCAGAACTAGGTCTTAGATCTCCTGACTTGCATCCTGGAGCCACTTATAGTTAATTCACCTTTACTAAATTGTGGTCCAAATTGCAGCTTGTATGTGAGTAAGTACAGAGGAGCCATTGTTCCCTAATCGACAGCCAACAAGTGTCCTTGATGCACTGGAAACCCCATGCCCAGAACTTCACAGGGAGAAATTAGCAAACACTTTGGATCTTTCACCAAGGTTTGAGACACCAGCCTCTTGGTTTCTTATTTCCACAAGAGCCATCACTAAAATTGTTTCCTTAATTAGGTCAATTAAATTAAGCTTTTCCTCCAGTGTCCCAAAGAGGCAGGAGGGCAGAGACTTGAAGACCAGCATCACACATAATGACCAAGTTCCACAGAGGCCGCCATGTGGAGATATGATTAATCCACAGAGGAGGCCTACTTTGCTCAAGTGACCAAAGGCAAATTTGGGCCAATCAGCAGAGTTCATGTCTGTGAGGACTCAATAACTCATGTCTCTCACCATCCACTCCATCCTGGAGATCTGTTCAAGTAAGGTTCCTAACTCACAACTCTTATCTTCATTCCTTTGCCCTAAAATGGGGCCATCTCCAATGCTCTCCAGTAGAGGCAGTTGGGTGATATATATAGTGGAAAGACCCTCTGTGTCAGGAAGATCTTAATTCAAATCCAGCCTAAATGAATTCTCACAAGCCTCAGACATTTTCTAATTGTGTGACCCTGAATAAATCACTTAATTTCTACTTTCCTCAGTTTTCTCAATTGTGAAATGGGGATAATTAATAGCATCTACCTCTAGAGTTGTTGTGAAAATCAAATGAGATAATATTTGTAAAGGGTTTACTTGGCACATAGTAGGTGTTATACAAATACTTGTCCTTTAAGACATGGAAGTAAGGCAGCTAGGTGTCTAAGAAGTGGATAGAATGCCAAGCCTGGACATCCTGGGTTCAAATCTGACCTCAAACAATTCCTAATTGTATGACCCTGGGCAAGTCACTCAACCCCAGTTACCTAGCCCTTACTGCTCTTCTGCCTTGGAATTAGTCCTTAATACTGATTTTAAGGCAGAAGGTGAGGGTTTTTTTAAGAGGCAGAGGGGAGGAAGCAGTTCATCCTGGGCATGAGAGATAGCTTGTACAAAGAAGTCAGGACTACAGATGGAATATTGTAAGTGAGAAGCAATAAGGAAGCAATATTCCTGGGAAAGTGGGGTTAAGCCACCTGCAGAAGGATCTCAAAGTTTAAAAAAAAGGAATTTATATTTTAACATTGAAGTAATAGCAAACTGCTAGAATTTCTTGAGCAGTTATCCAATATGGTCCCATCTATGCTTTAAGAATGTCCATTTGCCTTGGCCTCAGAAAAATGTATTCAAAAGAGGAAACATTGGTAGCAGAAAGACCCCTATTCTCTGGAGGTTATTGCAGTAGCCCAGGCAAGAGGTTATGGAGCCCTAAACCAAGGTTATAGCTGTGTGGGTGAGCTGGGAGAATGGATGTGAGATGTGTCACTGAGATGGAACTGACTAGGCTTGGCAACTGATAGGCCAATCGGAATGAGGAAGAGTGACACATCAGAGGTTACATACCTCTGTGGCTGGAAGGATGGAAGAGCTTTCTAAAGGAACAGAGCATTTAGAAAGAGCAGTGGGTTGGGGGAGAAAGATTCCTAATGTAAACTACAATGCTCTGGGGTTCCATTGCAAGGAGTATGCCTTCTTATAAGAGGCTGGATCATACTCAGGCCAGTCCCTTAACACCTTAGGTCCAAAACTGGAATAAAATGAGACACTTTTGAGCCATAAAACAGATAACAAAAGGAGAATATTTAAGCATAGCTGCAAAGGGATGTTCAGACAGGAAAGAGAGAAGCCTTAATTCAATTGAGCACAGCATCCAGGCTGACTCCTGCTGCTGGTCTGTGGTCTGAGACCCCAGGTCGAGGCCCCAACCCCTCCAGAAGCTATATTATTGGTCAGAGCCTTAGTTCTCTGAACCAATCAAATTTCAAAGACAGTTTCAATACCTTTTAAGGGAAAACTAACCTAACCTGAGGAGGGGAGAGGAGGAACTATTTTGGACATATCCCATCCCTATTGATTCACTCAAAATCTCTCTAATCCAATCCAACAACAGAGTAGTCAGTCTTCAAGAGTTCATATGATTAAAAAATGAATGATTCAGTGACCAACCTGTGAAGATTATTCTGTTGTTTTTCAGTCATCTCTGATTCTTCATGAACCCCTTTGGGGCTTTCTTGGCAGAGGTACTAGAGTGATTGACTATTTCCTTCTCATGCTCATTTTACAGATGAGGAAACTGAGTCCAACAAGATGATGAAGTGATTTGCCCAGGGTCACACAGGTAGTAAGGGTCTGAGGTTGGATTTGAACTCAGCAATATGAGTTTTCCTAACTCCAGACCCAGCAATCTAGCAACTGCACCACCTAACTTCCCTAGGGTGAAGATTATTCTCCACCTTTACCCAATTTGATCCTCAGTCAACCAACAAACATTTATTAAGCACCAATTTTGCCAGGCACCATGCTGAGCACCGAGGATACAAAATACAGTACAAAAAATACAATCCCTGTCCTCAAGGAGTTTATAATCTAGGGGGAGAGGACAGCCCATAAAAGGAAGCTGAAAAGGGTTGGGGTGGGGTGGGGATGAGGCACCCAAGTCAGGAGCATGACAGAGAAGTTCAAAGGAGAACAGCCCATTGGGAAATGAAGAGATGGACATCCTGGGCACCCTCCTTAAACGGAAGTTTGAGGAAGAGCTGCCCATTCTATTCCCTCATCAGAGGGGTTCCAGGAGTAGAAGATACCTAGAAGGAGTGAGTACTAAAGCTGATGGATCCTGCAAGATGACAACGTGCCTGAAAAGGAGATTCCTAAGGGGTATGATGATGAAATCCAAAGGAACATGAGCAGAGACACACCCCATGACCCAACCTGTACTCAAAGTCTTTCCAATCAGAAAGAACTGATAGAGCTATGAAGAGTCCAGGACCATCTCCTTGCTAAGAAGAGACATTGTATGGGACTCCAGGCATGTCACCTTTAAAGTGCATACAAACCAAAATTGTTATTCTCATTGGAGTCAGGGTTCATATCCCAGTTCTAATACTAGCTGTGTGACCCTAGATAGATTATACATCCTCACTGAGTCTTAATTTCTTCATTTAAAAATGTTGATGGAATTGTGTTTTCAACTTCATAGAATTGCAGTGAAAAAAGTGCTTAAAGCACTGTAGAAAGGGAAGTGATTGCTATAGGTCCTCCAAACATCCTTCTTCACTTGGCTTTGCATGTAGATGGCCTTCTGACCTGAGGACAAACCCACTTGAAACACTGAAGAAAAGCTTTTAAGTGGCTATCAGTACTTATCAATCACCCAATGGGAGAAACTGAGGCACATCTCAACATTGCAGTGTTGGTGGGGGGAGTATGAGAGCAAATTTCCAATCTTCACAACTCATTTCTTCATTCCACTGATCTGCCCACTTGGCTATAAAACCAGAGTTTCCTCAACACAATTACTTATCCCAAAAAAAATTCCTTCATATTAGATTGTAAAGACTCACCAGACTAGAATTTAGTAATCTTTCTATTTTTGTCATAGAAGTCAAGTGAAATCTATGGATCCCTTCTGTGAATCTTAAAATTTCTCAGACTCTACCTTGGAACATTATCTTAAGGTTATGGTTAAGGTTATTCCCCATTTAAACAATGGAGGAACTTGATCAGGAATGTATTGGGAACTTTAAAATTACTCCACCCATACTTGGGCATACTTTAGGGGAAGATAAAGTTGTAAACTCCTTACTGAACAATGAAAGAGTACTTAACCCATACTTATAGTGAGGCAAAAGCCCTTAAGCTAGGTCTATTTTTAGATCTAATACAAAAGGGTGCTAAGTACCTATGAAGGTCAAATTAATCACTAAAAGGTCAGGCAACTTGCAAGGGGCAACCTTAGCAAAGAGGTGTGAAGTACTCAGAAGATATAATCTACCCAAAGAAGGTGAGAACTAAAAACTAAGAATGGGCTGTCCTAGGAAAAGTGTCTACTGTGATTGGTAGACGTAAAAATTTAGGGGAGGTGACGCAAGAGAATTTTTTCTTTAAAAGGAAGGAGCTGGAGGGCTCTGGAGTTTAGTTCAGCTTTGGTAGCTGAATTGGAGGTCAGGAGTCAGAGGAGGCTACTGGGTCTCTGAACACTAGAGTTTTGCTTGGAAAGATCTTGTGGTGAGTGATTAAAGACTGACTTAGTTTCTCTCTTAAAGAGAAAGGCCTAGGCCATTGGCCTAGGCCCTAGCCTTTTCCTGCTATTTCCTCTAACTCTGTCTCTTTCCCTTTCCTTAATTCCTTCATTTATATTAATTAAAATCTCCATAAAAACCCAGCTAACTTGGGTATTTCATATTTGGGCATTTTTCCCATGGCGACCACTTATTTTTGATATAAAATCAAGATGCTAAAAATTATCTTTACAGTTTGGGCAATTCACATTCTTGAAACCCATATTTTCTCAGTCACACTTCCCAGAATAATGTTTTATTTTTATTTTATTTTTTATTATCCTTATTTTCCATCTTGGATTCAATACTGTGTATTGGTTCCAAGGCAGAAGAGTGGTAAGGGCTAGGCAATGGGGATTAAGTGACTTGCCCAGGGTCACACAGGTAGGAAATATCTGAGGCCAGATTTGAACCCAGAACCTCCTAACTCTAGGCCTGAATCTCAATATACTAAGCCACCCAGCGGCTCCAAAATAGTATTTTTAAATGAACAAAATAAAATATTTTGGATTACAAATTGCAATTACAATTTGGATTACAAATTACAAAGGAAATCAATTTTATTGGAATATATTTTTCAAAAAAATTATGTTTCGGGGTAGCAAGGTGGCTTAGTGGATAGAGACCCATGTCTGAAGCCAGGAGGTCCTAGGTTCAAATTAGGCCCCAGACACTTCCTATCTATGTGACCTTAGGCAAGCCACTTAACCTCCATTGCCTAGTCCTTACAGCTCTTCTGTCTTATAGACAGATATAAAAGATAAAGGTTTAAAAATGTTTATTTTTTAATTTGTGGACTTTAGGTGAAGAATTTTTGCATTAGACAATAGGCTCCTTGAAGGAAGGTACTATTTCACTTTGTCTTTGGTTCACTAGTCCCTAAATGCTTGTTAAATTAAATTGAATTAAACTGAAGGCAAGAGACTGGCCATTTTTATCTTTTCATCCCCCACATAATGTACAATAAGCTGAAGGAACTGACTTTTTCAAGCAGTGAACTTTTTCCAAAATCAGACCACTACATATCTATGACTTGGGAGCTAAGTCCCAGGGAGTAACCTGAGGTGACTAAAAAGTGTCAGAAACCTGTTTGAACCCCAATCTGCCTGATTCCCAGACTATAACTCTTTCCACTATGCCACACTTTGCACATTTTTAACTGGTCCAGTGATTTTATTTGCCTGGCAAAGGGAATTTCTCTCTATCTAATGCAAGTCAGGAGCAGTTGCTCCTCAAATAAGGTTCTTAGAGAGTAACTGAGGCACTAAGAGGTAAAGTGACTAGCCCTGATTTATGCTATGTGCTGAAGGAAGAATTTGAACTCAGGTCTTCTGCCTCAAAGATTGCTCTAAATCCACTATGCCCTGCCAGCTCTACTAGGTATTTAAGAAATGTTGGTTGGATCAAATTGCATTCCTCTGGTCTTTTGAGCCTTGAGCCCACTGTTGAATACACAATGAACCAATAATTGGAGGCCCCCATCATAACAGCCCCTTGAAACTAAAACTGTAGTATAATGATGGAGCAAGTTTCCACACTCCTTCTTTTCCCTTTGGGGACACCAAATGAAGACAGCTGATCACAAGAAGAGATGATCCTAGTTTCTTTAAGTTGTTCGCTCATACGAACAGTGTAACAGGTATGGCCACACTTAGATCACATTAGATAGAAGCACCCACGTGGGAGCTGCTTGGGACCTACTTCTGGAAGACAGGAGAATAGGCTCCTTGGTGAACATTCTGGGTTGTCCCTCCATGTGGTTGGGAGCAGCCTTTTGCCCTTTGCAAGTCTTCATCTTTACATTTTCCAAATAAAGAACAGATATTCTTTCTGGTGTGTCCAGGGGTGAAGGACTCATTCTCTCAGAGCGGTGACACGTTCATTAAGGGATTCAAACCCTGCTCTAACTCTATGTGGTCAACTACCACTGACAGTAGATGACAAGGAACTCCTACCCATAGTCTGGTGAAGTGGCCTCTGCTGTCTATGCCTACTTTGATATCCTAAAGGGGATACCACATCAGTGTCCAAAAAAACCCATTAATTTGCAGAACTGTAACTAGGGGACGGAGACTGGAGCTTTGTCTCAGGGGGCCAAAATTGGAATACAATGATAGTACCTTTAGTCCTTCAGTAAAGCTTGGATTCTAATTAGCAAGAATAATTAGTTTTAATATGAAGTTACCATATGGCAGGTTGGAGTGAGTTCCTTCTCTGACCTATGTTACACCCCTTCTGCTGCTTGCCCTCAGTTTAATTTGTGGTGTCAAGCAAGGTAAGATGTATAAAATACTTTGCAAACCTGAGAAAGACAATGAAGGACAGGGGGAACAAAACCGGCTTTGGATGTAAAGCCCTGAGTTTGCATCTCTTCTTGAATGCTCGTGATGTGTAAAGACCTTGGGCAAGTGGTTTAAACCTCAACCAGGATCAATTTCCTTAGATGACTGGGCAATCATTTACCTACTGCCTATCTCAATTTCCCCAAGTGTAAAATTGGGTTTCTAATAGTACCTATCTCCCAGAGTGTTGTAAGGATCAAGTTAGATAATATTTATAAAGGGCTTATTAAGACCATCTTTCTACTTATAAATAATGATATTTATAAAGTACCTAAAGAATAAATGCTTGTTTCCCTCCTCCCAACTCTAAATCTGTGATCTAATAATCAATAAAGGTAAAAAGGTCAATTAATTATCCCAAGAACAAAAATTCCTCATCTCAGCTTTCACTCCCCAGAGAAGTGCTTTTTGGTTAAACAGATCTGAATCCTCCTTCAATTCCTCCTTGTCAGTTCTCAGGTTAAGCCAGTCTCACTCTTTAGAATGGGGTCTGCCCAGCCTCTCCTCCAACCCCACCTCCTTTGGTACCCCCCCCAGTGCCTCTGCCTCAGGGACTGCGTTCTGTTGGCTAAGATGAAAGGTTGGTGCAGTGGCCTCCCATGCCAGCTCGCCACTCAATTGCTTTTAATTAATTCTGCTTGATTACAGCACATGGGAACAGAATCGGCAAGATAAGAAGGGCTCTTTATATTCTGTCTTCATTAAAAAGTTGGAATCTTGAGGCTTTTTCAAAGAGCTCCATATTTTCTTTAGTTTTTGTCATTTTTAATTGAGGTGGGTGTGGGGAGCTAAGTTGAGTCTTTGGATGCTAAAGAAAGTACAAAGAATACAAGGACCTAGGACCCAGAAGATCCCGGGGCCCTTCTTGAGGGAAAGAGAGCCCCTAAATAGACCAGCTAATTATTCTGGTGGTCAGCCCATATTTATCTGGTTGGTGACCAGGAGACCTGGCAAGGAAAGCCCATGAGATGATGTCGATTGCAATGTATTCCACCACCAAATGAAAGAAACCTGTAGTATTGGGGTAGGGGGAGAACTAAGTAAGATTGATTTGTTTTTTAAATTGTCTTCCAAACCTGGGGAGCTAGGTTATTCACCAGTGTACAATGGATGGAGATAGGGTCTAGACCAATAATTTCACTGACTAAAGGGAACTCTCAAATAAGAAAAGTCCCTGTAATGATTCAGGGCAGCACTTCTACTCTTAGAGAGCTGCCCAGAACACAGAGAGATTCAAAGACTTAATCAGAGTCACATAGCCAGTGTGTCTCAGAGGTGGGACAGGAACCCAGATAGTTTGGGACCGTCCAGCTTTCTATACACTAAGTCATGCTGCCTCTCATCTCTCTCTACTCTGGAAGTGGAGGAGGGTGGCAGTGGGTTCTGTAGTTGGGTTGTACATTCTTGCCTATTCCAGATTCACAATCACCAACAACAGGAAAAACCAAGGCTGAGCATCTGTCTCCTTAGAAAGAGACATGGGAGAATCCACAGAGCCCTTCGTATCCTGAAATATTCACAAACCCAATTCCCAGACTGCCACAGGGCTGCTCTTAACAATTCTATCTGCCCTGACATTTCAATCATTTGTGGTAGTTTTCTCTGGGTCAAACAATTAACATGAAGGCATCATTTCCCAAATATATAGCATGGGAAGAGTAAAGAAGATGTCCACCTTTTCCAGCTCTCATTCATTTTTTAATATTATTGGAGACCTGTTGGCTACAAGAAGGAACTTGGGGAAAAAATAAGGAAGAGAGTATGATATTAACAAATGACAACAGAGAGAAGATAAAACTACTTGATTCCTATGACCAATTCAATCCATACTCAATAATAAGTGTCTATATGATACAGACACCAGGGATTTGAGCAGAGGGAAAGGGAAGAGAGAAGGAAACCAAATCTATTATGGCACTGGTACAGAAAGCTTGCAATGAAAAAATCCCGACTACTGATATAGACATATACCTGCTTCACAGTTTTTCTTTCAGCAAAATTTTCTTTTTTCCCCAGTTACATAAAAGCACTCTTTAACATTCATTTTCTCACATTCTGGGTTCCAAAATTTTCTCTCCTTCCTCTCCTCTCTTCCCAAGAATGTAAGCAATTTGCTATTGGTTATACATGTACAATCATGTAATCAATATTTCCATATTCATCATGTTGAAGAAGACACATATCACAAAATTCTTGAAGAAAATAAAGTAGAAAAAATGGTTCTATCTTTACTGAGACTCCATCAGTTCTTTCTCTGGAGGTGGATAGCATTTTTTCATCCTTTGGAGTTGTCTTAGATCATTGTATTGCTGAGAATAACTAAGTCATTCACAATTGATATAGTTTTGTAGTTACGATGTACAATGTTCTCTTGGTTCTGCTCATTTTACGTTGCATCAGTTTATATAAGTCTTTCCAGGTTTTTCTGTCATCATTTTCTATACACAATAGTATTACATTACAATCATATAACAAAACTTGTTTAGCCATTCCCCAATTGATGGAAATCCTCTCAATGTCCAATTCTTTGCCACAACAAAAATAGTTCTAATGATAAATTGCAGGTATAAATGTTTTATATAATAAATAAAATGCAAATTTAAATATTTTTGTACAAATAGGTCCTTTCCCCCTTTTTTTAGATCTCTTTGGGATGTAAAACTAGTAATGGTATTGTTAGATCAAAGAGTATGCAGTTTTATAGCCCTTTGGGCATGATTCCAAATTGCTCTCCTAAATGGTTTTAGAGATTTGCTAGGAGCAGTGAAAAGTATACACAAGGTCACACAGTCAGAATGTGTCAGAGTAATGACTTGGATCTAAGACTTCTTGACTCGAAAGCCAGTTCTCTATCCATTAGGCCACATTGGCACTGGGGCACTAGCTATATAGAAGCAAAACAGTCCCTGTTCTCATCTCTGTCCTTCAAACCAAACCAGTAAGATCAAACTATTTCACATTCTCCAATCTTGTCCTCCACTTAACAATTCTGTCTTTGTCTTTACCTGTGCTGCCACCTGTCTAGAATGCCCTCCCTTACCATCCCTCCCACAGGAATCCATATTTTGAAATCCTTACCTTCCTTCAAGGTTCAGTTCAGGTATCATATCCTCTCCTTGAAACTCCAGGCTCCAGCTATAAAAGACCTCTCCAGCACTCATGTGATTTTATCCAAGGTGTTCCAAAAGTCTTAGTGAAATCTTAAGTTTTAAGAGCTTGCTTTTCAGGGGAGCTATGTGGCAGAGTGGATAGAGTGCCAGGCCTGGAATCAGGAAGACTCATCTTCCCAAGTTCAAATCTGGCCTCAGACACTTATTAGCCAAAAGACCCTGGGCAAGTCACTAAACCTGGTTGGCCTCAGTTCCTCATCTATAAAATGAGCTGGAGAAGAAAATGGCAAACTACTCTAATACCTTTGCCATGAAAACCCCAAATGGAGTCAGGAAAAAGTCAGACGAGACTAATTGACCAAAACAAAAGAAAAAGATTTGCATTTCAGTTATCTGCACATTTATCTTCTTTCCCCCATGGACTGTAAGCTCATGGAGCACAAGAAACATACAATATTTCATCTTTTCATGCCCAGCACCAAACACAATGCTTTATACAAAGTAGGTACCTAATAAATTTGTGGAATGAAGTAGCAATCCAAGAAAGTTATGAAGATAATAAAAGTAGCTGAATTCAAGTCTCTAGATCCAGATGAATTTGCTATCTACCCTAATATTTGGAAAAAACTGGCAGATGGGATCCATAGTAGAGAGGCAGGCCAGTCTGGTGAAGGGAGGAAAGAGATCAACCAGGGAGTCAGGAAGGCCAGTGACCAGAGTTCATGGCTTCACAGATTTAGAGAGAGAAGGAACTTTAGAAATCATTGATTCCAATCCCTTCCCTTTACAGATGAGGAAACTGAAGCCCAGAGAGATTCATTTATTAGGGTCACAGAGCTAATAAGTTCTTAAGGTAGGATCAGAACCCAAGTCTCATTGACTCCTATTTCAATGTCTTATACATTGTACCATGCTGCCTCTGATATGTACTGGCTGATTATCAATCAGTCGGGCAACAAACATGTAGCACAATGCCTAGAACATTGTAAGATATCTACTGACAATGTGACCCTGGGCAAGTCACTTAAACTCTCAATGCTCCCTGGAAACTCTATAGGCTGATAAGTTTCAGAAAAAGTGCTGGCCTGCATTGAGAGAGGGAGTGCCTCACCTGGTAATCCCTATATCCAAGAAATCAAAGGTCTAATTAAAAAATAATAATTAACAGTAATAATAATAGCTAGCATTTGTGTAGCACTTTATAAATGTTATTTCATTTGAACCTCACAACAAACCTAGGAGGTATGTGTTATTATTATCTTTATTTTATATCTAATATGACTGAGGCATAAAGAAATGACTTGCTCAAGGTCATAAAACTGGTAAGCAATTGAAGTGAGATTTGAACTCAGTTCTTCCTGACTCTAGATCCAGTATTTTATCCTTTGTGCCATCTAGTAGTCTCTAAAAATGACTATTGGCCGTTTGAAGAATTCACCAAATTTGAGAAAGATGCCAAAAGAACGGCAATTAGCAAAAGCTTTTCCAATTTACAAGAAAAGGAAATGGCAAATCTCAAGAAGTATTGGTGGCCATTTCAATATTTTCCCCCCAGTAAAATTCTGAAAAGCTTTATTAAATATTTAGAAAAGATTCAAGTCGTGACCAGGAGTCAATATGGGTTCCCTCAGGATAGGTCATGGCAAACTAACACTATAACCTTTTCTGAAAGGATTATTAGATGGATGGATCAGGGGAAAGCATCAAACATAATATATCTTGATTTCAACAAACACTCTGATAAAACCTTCAATGGTATATCATGCTTGGATATTTCTTGTGTAATCATAATATAGCTTACATTTCAGTTATTAGTGTAACTTGTCTCATCTTCCCTATTGGAATATAAGTTCTAGGCAGTCAAGGAATATGTAAATTTTGATCTTTTCATGCCCAGCACCAGGGATAGTTCCCACACAGCGAGGCAGTGCAGTGGAAGCCTCAAGTTCAAATTTGACCTCAGCCTTTTACTAGCAGTGTGCCCCAAGGCAAGTCACCTAACCTCAGTTTCTTTCTCTGTAAAAATGAAGATAATAATGGCAATATACCTTCTAGGATTATTGCAAGGTGAAAATGAAACAATATTTGTAAAATACTTCTTCAATGCACTTTAAATTAAACCTTAATGCACTATACAAATACCAGCTAACATTATTGCCCAAAGTTAGGGCTTAATAAGTGTTTGTGAAATTGAATTGCAGACAAGCTAAAGTCATAAAGGTTTGGTGACTATAGGGGTCACACAGCTAGAGTGTTAATTGGCTGGTTCTGTGTCAGTCTGGAGGCAGGTCAATAATGGGGGAAGGCTGATAGTTCCACCCTTGGCTCTTCTCTGCCCAAAGCTTTGAGGTTGCGGCTGTTGTTACTGTCCTAATCAATGACTCAAATGAAGACAGAAATGGCATGCTTCTCAGAGGTGCAGGTGACACACAACAGGATTGAACAACTAATATGATGATGGATGACCAAATCAAGATTTTAAATGATCTCAGCAGACAATGAAACTATACCAAAAACCAAGATCAAATTCCATGGAGATAAAAGTAGAGTCCTACACATAGGTTCAGAAAATCAATCACACAAGTGCCCAGGCACCTTGCTGGGGATAGGAGAGGAGAGAGTGAGGGAAGAGAAGGAGAAGGGCTAAATCATCTCATAAAGTCCCTCCCAGGTTTTATGAGTTTTTGTGGAACAAAAATATGTGGATTTTCTCAGAAACCTAGGGCGGAAAAAGAGCCTTTAGAGGAAGGGTATAGAGAATAGAAAAAGAAGAGGGAAGCTGGGGCTAGATAGAAGGAAGTGTCAGGGATGGCAGATGAAGGAAGCCCTTGAAAGGTTTGGGTTCCAGTCATGAGAGGACCAGGAGAACCACAAAGGAAGTGTCAGGGATGGCAGATGAAAGAAGCCTTTGAAAGGTTTGGGTTCCAGTCATGAGAGGACCAGGAGAACTGGTTTAAAACCTGTCCTCCAGAATTGTCTTAGAGCCTCAAGAGGTCTAGAATATTCCAGATAAGCCTTAAGGGGAGGGGTCTGGAAACATGACCTCGTAAGGTAGGGAAGAAGTAAAGCATGTATGTGTTCCATTGGTAGAGATGCTAAGATAATTGTTCAGTCGTTTTTCAGTCATATCAACTCTTCATGACCCTATTTGGGGTTTTCTTGGCAGTGGAGTGATTTGATATTTCCTTCTCCATCTCATTTTGCAGATGAGGAACTGAGGCAAACATGGTTAAGCAACTTGGCCAGGGTCACCTGGCTAGTAAGTGTTTGAGTCCAAATTTGAACTCAGGAATATGAATCTTCCTGACTCCAGGACAAGCACTTTATCCACCTAGCCACCCCCAAGACACAGTAAATTGTAGCAAAAAGAATTCTAGATCTGGAGTTTAGATGGCCTGGGCTTCAATCCAGACTGCTATTCACTACTTGTATGGCCTTAAGCTAGTCATTTAAATTCCTTCAGCTTTAGTTTCTCACTTATGAATCAATCAGCAAGTGCTTATTAAGTACCTACCACAGACAGTGGAAAGGTACATGGTGGGTATGAGCAGATGGTAACATATAATATATGAGAAACTCAAACAAGGAATAGATGTCAAGGATGTCATCACAGATTAGAAAGAGAAGATGGGCTGGTCATATAGCTAGAGCCAGAGGGTGAAGAGAAAGGAAGGAAGGAAGGAAGGAAGGAAGGAAGGAAGGAAGGAAGGAAGGAAGGAAGGAAGGAAGGAAGGAATGAAGGAAGGAAGGAAGGAAGGAAGGAAGGAAGGAAGGAAGGAAGGAAGGAAGGAAGGAAGGAAGGAAGGAAGGAAGGAAGGAAAGAAAGAAGGAAGGAAGGAAGGAAGGAAGGAAGGAAGGAAGGAAGGAAGGAAGGAAGGAAGGAAGGAAGGAAGGAAGGAAGGAAGGAAGGAAGGAAGGAAGGAAGGAAGGAAGGAAGGAAGGAAGGAAGGAAGGAAGGAAGGAAGGAAGGAAGGAAGGAAGGAAGGAAGGAAGGAAGGAAGGAAGGAAGGAAGGGGAGCTTGGTGGATTGAGAGCCAGATTTAGAGACATTTGGTCTTGGGTTCAAATATGACCTCAAATACTTCCTTGCTGTGTGACCCCAATTATCTAATCACTCACTGCTTTTCTGCCTTGGAACCAATATGTAGTATTGATTCCGAGACAAAGGTGAGGGTTTAATTTTTTTTTTAAGAACCTACTATGTGGAGACAGCTAGATGGCTCAGCAGAATGAAAGCCAGGCCTGGAGGCAAGAGGTCCCAAGTTCAGATCTGACCTCAGACACTTCCCAGCTGTGTGACCCTGGACAAATCACTTAACTCCTATCTCCTAGTCCTTACCATTCATTAGCTTTGGAACAAGGACTTCGTTTCAATTCGAAGACAGAAAATAAGGGTTTTAACAATACCTGCTCTGTGCCAGTCACTGCTAAGCACTTTACAAATAGAATCTCATTTGACCCTAACGACAACTCTGACAGGGAGGTGCTGTTATTATTATCCTCAGTTGGAAGAAGCTAGGGCAGACAGCAGGTAAGTGCCTTGCCAGGGTCAAACAGCTAGTGTCTGTGGCCATATTTAAACTGGGAGCGCCGCCCTCCACGCATCGCACCCCCTAACTTCCCCAAAGGAGGTTCCTCTTCAGGGCAGGTTAGAGAAGTGTCTGGAATGGGGCAAGACTGGCCCGACCCCTGCTGTGTCAGGGCCCCTTTCCTCATTAAAGTGCTTTGCAGCCTCACAGAGAGCCTCACCAAGTCGTTGTTGTAAAGGAATGCGCCTGGAACCGGGAAGGTGGGGGGGGGGGCGTCGCTTTCATTGTATAACTTTTAAAGCAGACAACAGTCTCTCGGCTTTTCCAATCCTGATGACAGGCGCCAGGTCCGCGAGCCAAGCAAAGGCCTTCTGCAAGGCTGAGTTCAATGAGGGGCTTGATTCCATCTTGCCACCCCCTCTAACACAGCCCCTCCCTCCTCAAAGCAGCAGTCTGTGCAGAAACTCCTCTCGGTTGTTTTCAGGGAGAGAGACCTCTCTGCCCCGGAGCTGGTCCTACATCCTGCAAAACACACTCCATCCTCGATTTCTTGTCCCTCCTTCCCCCAAGGAATAGTGCTGGAAAGACAAAGTCACTTTAGTTATCAACCCGAGTCCAATAGAAAGGAGAAGGGGAGCCAACCTCGGCCGCCCAGTGAGCAGCGATCAGCCTTCAAATGCTATCCTGGGTCACAGACGTCAACAGGATCATGGGATTTCCAGCCTTCAAGGCCATCCAGTCCAGGGTTGCTTAACGGTGTTTGTGCCATGGGCCCCTTGGGCATCCCAGTGAAGCCTAGGACCCCTTTGCAGAACCGTGCTTTCAAATGCATAAAATAAAACACATTAGATTACCAAAAAATCTATTGAAACCCAATTGTGAAAAAAAATATTTTAAGCGCTTGTTTTCTCAGGCATTTTGTTCCTCTCATCTCCCCTCTGAACAAGAGCTTCTTTTCATCTCTCCTGGACAATCCGCCAGCTTCCTGAGGCTTCTAGGTTAAAAAATGCAATACTAATGATATCATATGTGGTCCAACATATTGCCTGCCTTCTCAAGGAAGGAGGAGGGAACAAAAAATGAATGTTAAAACATTTCACATGTAATTAGAAAATATTTAATGAAACAAGTAAATATATATGTATATTTCAGATCTTTACCTTCCTTCTTGGAATCAATATTGTGTATTGGTTCCAAGTCAGAAGAGTGATAAGCGTTAGGCAATGGGGGTTAAGTGACTTGCCCAGGGTCACACAGCTAGGATGTGTCTGAGGCCAAATTTGAACCTAGGACCTCCCATCTCATAGTCTGACTCTCAATTCACTGAGTCATCTTGCTGCCCCCTAAAAATACATTAAAAAAACAGAAAATATATGCAATGCTGAACCATTCAAGCATAGATTTCAAAGTAGAATGTGATCTAGTTTAACCCTTTCATTTTACATGTGAGGAAACTGAGGTCCAGAGAACCTAAATATTTACCCGAGGTCATATAACCAGTGAGAAACAGAGATGAGATTCAAAGCCAGGTCTTTTTATTCTAAAACCAAGCATTCCTTCCTCTGTATCTTTCTACTTTTGTATCCTGATTGTGCTTCTCCACTGCAGGGAAGAGAGCATGATCCTGCCCAAATCTGATGACTATGGCTTCACTTACTCACCAAACTGTTATTTTTTAAAAGGTCCTACAGGGTATCTTTGCTATTTCAGAAAAGCAAGTCTAACCCCAAGCTTTCTCTGCACCAAGGTGTAAGAAATCCCACTACCAACCCAGGGCAGGGCTAAGGAATGCCCTTTCCTAAGAAGGGACCCAAGAACTAGGCTCAGGCAGTGACACATTTAGTCTCAGAAGGGGAGATTCTCTTTGTCTCATTGTGTCTTAGTTCTTTATACACTTTTCCCTGGAGCCCTTGGGGAAATGATTTAAAATATAGCTTTAGCTCATATCCCCTCCTCACTAAACAAGCACTTCCCTCAAAGTCTTCTGGAAAACTAGTTTATGTCTTGGGTTCACCATCTTGTCAGTGGGCATCTTTTCAGAGAAAGATGTTCATTGTAGACCACTTCTTGATGCTGGTTAGTTCTAGCGGAGGGACCCAGGAATTCCTGACTTCTTGAACTCACAAGGTTGTCACCACAGCTGAAACGGCTATCTTAGGATTACTATTCAGTCACCTATACTAAGGGAAAGAAAGACAAGCAGAAGAGGAAGCCAAGGAACCAAGGTCCAGGCTCAGGGTCACCCAGACAAACATTAGCCTAGTGTCTTGTGCAGGCAGTCACTCTTGCTGCTGTGGAGAGAGGGACCCCTTTTCCTTTACTTCCCCAGAAGTCCAAAAAAGACCTTCTAGAGGGTCCCTACACACTCATCCAGAGAGAAGAGACAGAGTGACAGAATGTGGAGTTAATTCTCTACTAGCAGCAATGCAATGATCCAGGACAATTCTGAGGGACTTATGAGAAAGAATGCTATCCACATCCAGAGAAAGAACTGTGGGAGTAGAAACACAGAAGAAAAACAACTACTTGATCACATGGGTCAGTGGGGCTATGATTGGGGTTGTAGACTCTAAGCAATCACCCAGGTGCAAATATTAATAAGATCGTGATCAATAACATGTAAAACCCAGTAGAATTGCTTGTTGGCTACAGAAGGGGGGTGGGAGAAGGGAGGGAAAGAACATGATTCACAGAACCATGGAAAAATATTCTAAATTAATTAGTTAAATAAATAAACTTGAAAAAAATAATATGGAGTCAATTCTTTTAAGATTCTCTGATTAGATTACTCTTCCTGGATCAGTGACCAATTCTGTCTCTTAGAGCCCACATCCTTTCCCTCTAGGTGAGTCAGAAGGCTAAAGGATAGCTAACTCATCCCAACTTCCTTTGATGCTGAGTACATATGTTCCTGTAGTTGGGGGAAAGTGTTGGGGGTAGGAGGGGAAGATACTGAGAGGCAGCTAGGTATCACAGTGGTTAGAGCTCCAAGCCTAGAGTCAAGAAGACCTGAGTTCAAATCCAGTCTCAGACATTTATTAGCTGGATGATCCTAGGCAAGTCACTTAACCTCTGTCAGCCTCAGTTTCCTTATATGTAAAATGGGAGTGATAATAATAGTACCTGGCTCCCAGGCTTGTTGTAAGGATCAAACCAAATAATATTTGTAAAATATTTAGCACAATGCCTGACCCATAACCTATTACACAGTAGGTGGTTAGTAAATGTTTCCTTTCTCCCTCCCTTCCTTCCAGAGGAGCTCAACTCAACTCCATACATTTTCCATGAGAGAGCTCCAATTCAACCCCAAGCATACAAGTAAGTTGTTTACTTTGTCTTCAGAAGAAGATGCAGTTAGTGGCAGAAGAGGCTACTAGTCCCTCTGGAAAGAGAGAAACAGAAGAAAATGACAGAATTCATCAGATCCTAGGATTTCAAACTGGAAGGACCCTAAACCTCTTATTTTATATAGGAGGAAACTAAGGTCCAGACAGATCTACTCACATTGGCAGAAAACAACAGAACCAAAATCTGAACTCGGACCCTCCTCTCACTTCCAATGCAGGGCTCCTCAGGTACCTGAGCCCTCTGGAGTGCTGTGTTATATGCTGGCCACCCACCTCCCCTTCCCTAAGGCCACTGACAAGAAGAACCTCCAAGATGATGAAGGGACTCGAGACCAGGGCATACAAGGATTAGTTAAAAGAACCTGGAGATGTTTGATGTTGGGAGAAAAAAAAATGGCTTTGGCACTAAGCGATTCCTATTTCCAAATCTTTGAAAAGGCTACCAGAGGGAAGAAGAGTTAGAACTGATCTGCTGGCCCACCGACCATACTGCCTAGGGACAATGGGAGAAACTTGCCAGAAAGTAGATTTTCATAGAAAATATTCCACATAAAGGAAGATTTCCTAACAGGGAGAGCTACCCAAGAATGGAATGGAGTATCTTATAATCTCACCAGGTAGAGTGAGGAGAACTCCTCCATAATCACACACCCCACATCTTTCGTCTAATTTTATAGAAAGGAAAATCAAAACCCAGAGGGGAAAGGGATTGGTTTAGGGCCTCGATGTCCAAAAAGTGTCAGGGTTGGGTCTAGAACCCAGGACTCCCAGCTCCCAGTCAAGGACTCCTTCCCCTCCACCCTCACTACCTCATTTCTCGCTACCCAGCCAGCAGGAAGGTGACATTCATCTCTGAGTACAGAGAAAAAATCAAATCAATTTAAAAATTAAAATGCCACTACCAAGAAACCAAGTTCTCACAATAGCCACAGGCGTTCTTGTCAATTTTCTCTAAGAACAAAAACTTCACCTCCCTACTGTGTCCTGAAGTATCTGCGGGAACCTCAGGGAAGCAAACTGGGGACACAAAGCTGAATATTCCACTGAGGTGAAGCCCCCAGGTCTGGCCTTAATCACACAGAGCCCTCATGGGCTCCTGCCATTCTCTCAGACTCCCATTGGCCTAGAATTAATCAAAACTTACAAGCCTGAAAAAGGGAGAAATGGTCTCTGCTCAGCAGGGCCTTTTAACAAGTCACAATAAGTCCCACGTCTAATCACATGGATTTGAGGAGGGAGACAAAGAAGCTGTTTACTTCCTCCTGGCCACCCATGACCACCAAGGGAAAGGGGGGACATGCGCTTGTCCTGTTTATTCTGGGCTTTTGTCTGAAAGAGGAGAGTATGCAAATGTTCCTGGAGTCTGAGCTAAATACTCACTGATCTAAATAACCAAACTAAGCAGGGACTCTGGAGTAGAGGGATAAAATGTTCTGCTGATGTCTGGAGCACCTGGAGGGTTGGAAGAAGTTTTGGGGTGATGAAGAAACTTTGTCTCTGACTTACAGGCCATGCTTCCTCGCTCTGGTTCAATTTCCCCCTCTGGAAAAGTAATGAAACTGATTTTTATGGTCATTTCTCCTTCTGACATTCTGTGAGTTTGTGCTTCAGTGATTACAAAGGTCCCTGGCTGCTCTAATATTCTAAAATTTTCTGGTTGTGATGTTTTCCAATTCTAACACGTTAGCCTAAAACAGGTCCTCTAAGGGAGTCTGAGCTTGACCTCAGAAGGGAAGGACATTTCCTCCTCCATGGCCCTACCTGAGTCAAGTGAGCCTACATGTAAAAAGATGGTAGATGGGAGGCCCTCAGGACATGGAGCTGTTTTGCTTTGTTTTGTTCTGTTCTGTTCATTAGTAACTTGGGGAAAGCAGTAGGTAGTATGCTCACAGAATCTGTTTAAACTACCTACTAGGTGCCAGACCCTTTATAAATATTATCTCACCCACAGATGACCCCAAAAGAGAAGAGAGAGCTAATATATTGGAAAGAGGAGAGATGTTGATAGGATGGAACTTTGGGTCAAATAGAGTAAGATAAAAATTTGATAAGGACAAATATAAAGTCTTAAACTTGTATTCAAAAATCGAGATGGAAGAGATATAGCTAGATGAGACCCTTTTTTTTAAGCCCTTAGCTTTTGTCTCAGAATCAATATTGGTTCTAAGGCAGAAGAGTGGTGAAGGCTAGGCAATGGGAGTTAAGTGACTTACCCAGGGTCACACATCTAGGAAATATCTAAGGCCCAATTTGAATCAGGACCTTACATCTCTGGGCCTGGCTCTTAATCTATTAAGTCAACTTAAGCTGCCCCCTAGATGAATCCTTTTTTTAAAAAATAAAAATCTTGGAGTTTTAGTACAAGCTAAATGCACTGCAAACTCAAAAAGAATCAGTAGGATCTCCCAGATAAAAAGGTGAATGTGATCTTAAGCAGCTTTAAGAAAAGAACAGTATCCAGAATGAGAGACACAATGTTTTTTACTGTACTCTACTCAAGTCAGGTCACATCTGAGCAATTGTGTTCAGTCCCAGGAGCCATATTTTAGAAAAGTTATTGATAAGCTGGAGAGTATAACAAAGAGGGCAGCCCGGATGATGCAGAGCCTTGAGGTCATATGAAAATTATTTGAAAGAAGTAGAGATGTTTAAGAAGAGAGGAAAGTGATGAGTAACATGATAGCTGTCTTCATGTAATTGATGGGCCATCACCTAGAAGACAGAATCAGCTTATTCTTTTGTGCCCCTGAAAGAAGTACTAAGAACTGTCAGTGGATGGTGCAAATGTGTGACTTAAGGCTTACAATGGGGGGGGGGACTTCCTAACAACAACAGCTGTACAAAGATGGAATGGGATGCGTCCAAAGGCAATGAATTCTCCATCACTAGAGGTCTTCATCATCAGTTAGAAGCTAGCTTCAGAAGGGCATCTTGTACAGGTTCAGACTATGCCAGATGGCCACTAAGGTTGCACCCTCTGCTGAGATTCTGTGTTTCTGTGATTCTGTGATTCAATTGATTTTTCAGACTCCACACATACATATACACACAGAGACAAGTGTCAGACTGTTCTCTTTCACCTTCTCCCAAAAGGAGATGCTCCTCTTTCCTTAGGGCAGAAAGCCTAGCCTTCAGATAGGAAAAGGGATCTATCCATCTGGAGATTACTAGCAAGATAAAATGAGATGAGTAGATCTCAACAGATAATTGGATTGTGTCTTATCTCTTTATGCATCCTAAATAAAATAAACCTGACCTCACAGCAGAGAACAGAGTGCCTAGAATATAGGGAAGTAGTGAAAGATATCTATAGATACAGGGTCAAACAAATTGGGCAGATCTCATTAGGCAAATGAATTTTATCTGGAGTCTTGGTGCCTTTTATGCTTGCTTCTTTTGTACTTGGGTGTTATTTGTTCCTGCCTGCTAAATGAAGTAAGCCTCCATATATGTCCCTGGTTCTACTAGCACCATGTAGCATCCGTGTATGCACAAAATCCAAGTTGGTCCCAGTCCCAAAAGAAAAAGTGGAAAGAACCAGAGGAATCTTCTCTATTCTACAAATCCTCAGAGATAATAAAGTGTTCATTGCATAGGAAGCCTTTATGAACGATGTCAAGCAAAGTAAGCAAAACTAGGAGGAAAACATACACAATGGTTACAATCATCTAAGTGTCCAGAAGGGACAGCTAGGTGGCACAGTGGATAAAGTGCTTGGTCTGGAGTCAGAAAGACCTAAGTTCAAATACAGTCTCTGACATAATATCTGTGTGACCCTACATGTCACTTAACCCTACTAGCCTCAGTTCCCTCATCTGTAAAAATGAGCTGGAGAAGGAAATGCTAAACCACCAGTGTCTTTGTCAAGAAAACCCCAAAGAGGGTTACAAAGGATCAGACACAACTGAAATGACTGAACAGCAAGAACAACAAATGTTAAGAGGCAACTGACCTCAGATTAATTGCAAAGACCAATCCTGGTCTTAAAGAATAGATGATGGAACAAACTCCCTTGCTCTTTTTAAAGAGGTAGAAAACTAACAATTTAGAATGATTTATAGGACTGACAAGGTAAAATAAAGATAAAGCACAAAATTCAGTTTAGTGTAAAAACAAGGACCAGTCAGATTCTATCCTGTGAACACGGACTCCATCTTGTGCTACAACATGTATTCTCCTCCATTTTGTTGTTTGGGGTTTTTTTGGTTATTTGTCTGAAATGGAAAACTGGATTATATAAATCATCTATTGTTTCATATATACAGGCAGATATAATTAACTAGCACATTTTATGAATAGAGGACTCCAAAATTTGCACGTCCCTCTTCCAAATGGACTGAACCTACTCCTTCTCCCTCCCAATTTAGAAAGCCCCTAAACTTTCCTCCAATTGGAAATTAGATTACCTAATTTTGTAACCTGAGTTGTATCCTGGTTAATTGTTTTTGTTATAATTAATTGAACTTTTGGACTTCTTTGATAATTGTTTTTTGTCTATAAAAATTGCTTTATTCTATATTGGGGGTCTTTGAACTGATTAGGGAGTCCATTGACCCATTGCTTCCTAACAGCCAAGCCAATAAATAATTTATGCCCAAATATTTCCTCGGCTATTATTATTTTCTCATTACAGGGTGTCCTATATTCCCAAACTTGCCCATTAGTTTGGTTTAACTGTTTTTCTCTATAACAAGAATAAGATAGAAGGGAATAATTGGGGACATGAGGTGGGAGGGGGAGTATATATGAGGAAATGACTGATTTTAAAAACAAGAAGCATCAAGAACTTTTTAGATGAAGTATTCTTTAGAAGAATGAAAGTGATTCAAAGGAAGGACAAAGGGGGAAATTAATAAGAAAGAAAATTCTCAACTATCAATGGTAAAGAGGTTGGAGAGTAAAATAATGACCCAGAGAACAAAAGGAAGAAGGACCACTAGATATCTGGTGCTATCTAACCAGTGTGAAGCTCTTCCTCTTGAGGGAAGAATTGGAGCATTGCTGGAAGAAGTGATATCTTGTGTTCTGCAAAAAGATGAAATAATAGGTGCTGGCCAGAGAAGAGATCATCCAGTAATGGTCTGAGGAAGAATTCACTAATAATGGAGGACCAGTAATTGGCAGTGCTAAAAATATCCAAGATAGCTATTTGTCTACCTGATATAAACAACAGAAGAAAGTTCTGTTGTCCTCTACAGACTTGTGTCTGTACTGTGTCACAGATAGCCTTCGGGAACTGTCAAACTTGACAACCACTACCTACTTTTAGTGATTCATGGAAGGTTTAGGAGGAAACATATCACCAGGATGAGCCTTGAAAGCATTGCTAAGGATTAGGAAGCTTTGGGCAAAAATCTGAAAAGTTTAGGGGTACAGGTGGTGTTTTCTTTGCTACTGCCAATCGAAGGCAGGAGATTCAGAAAGGAAAGGCAGATTTCAGAAGTGAACAGCTGGCTAAGGAAATAGTGTCTGAAAATGAGATTTGGATTTCTGGACCAAGCCTTAAAACATAGGGAGGATGGGCTCTTGGCCAAGATGAAGTTCTCCTAACAAGGGATGCTAGAAATATTCATTTGATCTTAAAATTTTAATTAAGAGGTCTTTTAACTGAAAAGACAGAGGGACAAAACTACTCATGTGGGTTTCCCAAACTGATATGCTACCATGAATTGCAAAAAAAAAAGGCCAATAGTAGAAGAGGATTAATAAGGTCTTCTTTTGGATAAGACAGTACCCAAGAAGATGGTCAACAATGAAACCTATGACCTCAGATGTCTATGTACCAGTGAACAAAAAAGTATGGGTAATAAACAGAATGAGATCCTAACACAAGGAAGCAAATTGAATTCATAAGTATCATCGAGATGTGGCAAGACAAAGTCCATAATGATAAAATGGTTCTGGAAAGGTATACTATGTTCAAGAGGGACAGGATGGATAAAAGGAAGCCTAGAGTATTATTGTATACTAAGAAATTATACTCATGTAATGAAATCCAGGAACCATGAGAGAAGAAAGCATAGAACATGATAAAATGTTCTAGAAATGAGAGACCATTTGAGTGCATATCAACACAGGAAAAAAACAGTACTTTTGTGAGGAGTATACTACAGATTAGCTGAATAGAAGGAAAAATTTGGAGAGGAGCTTGAGAATCAAAGTATCAAAAAAAATTGACATGGAAGCAGAATATGATACTGATGAAGAACTATAACTATGAAGATGTGATAAAGCTCTCTTTCCTCTCTCTCTCTCCCTCCTCTCCATCTCTCTTTTTCCATCTTTCTCTCCGGCAGCTGAGTGGAGTGACTGGAGTGAAAAGACTTAAAGCAGAAAACCCAATCAAGTTACTACAATAATCTTTGACTTGAAGTGACGAAAGCTTGAACCAATATGGAGCATCTATGAGTAGAGAGAAAGAGACATGTGAGAGGAATGTCAAGAAAAAAGTAATGATAGGAAAAATACTGGATATGTAAAGTGAAAGAGGGGAATTTGAGGATGAATTAGCAAGTCTGGATATCATAGTGGTACCCTTTATAAAAGACAAGAAAAAGGAATTTATCTGCAGATCACTAGCAAGATGACCCAAGGTGGATAGAACTCATTCAGTAATTAAACAACATCTTGAGTCTTTGTGCTTCATCTCCTCCTGTATCCTAAATAGGGAAGTTCAGAAGAGGGGACAGGAGGACACAGGGTAGTGGGAAGGTAAGAAGTTCTGTTTTAGACAGTTTGAGTTTGAGCTTTCTATAGCAGATTCAATCAGAGGTATCCAATAGGCCATTGGAGATGTGAGTCACTAGGGGTCAAGAGAAAGGTTAGGGCTGGATAAAAAAAATCTGAGAATCTTCTGCATAAAGCTAATAATAGAATCTATGAGAACTGATAAGGTCACCAAGCGCGTCAGTACAGAGGGAAAAGAGAAGAGGGCTCAGGACAATGCCCTAAAGACACTCAAAGTGGATATAACATAGATGAAGAACCAGAGAAGTAGACTAAGAATCAGTCAAATAGAGAAACTTGGGAGGAGAGAGTGTCCAGATGAGAAGGTGATTAAAAGTGTCAAATTCTCATCAAGTAGAATGTGAATTGAGAAAAGAACTAGATTTTGGCACTTAAGAGACCAGTTAGAAGTAGCTAGGTGGCTCCGTGGATAGAAGCACCAGACCTAGAGAAAGAAAGCCTTGGGTTCAAATTTGGTTTCAGACACCTGGGCAAGTCATTTCACATCTGTTGCCTAGAGACCTTGCCACTCTTCTATCCTAGAACCAATACTTAGAATTGATTCTAAGACAGAGAGTCTTAGGTAGGGTTCTAAAAAAAGAGAGAGAGACTATTTGGAACACTGGAGAAGATATTCAGTTCAATAACAAGTTCAGAAGCCAAACTACAGAGATTTTAGAAGAGTATGAGAGGAGAGGAAGTGGAAGGTCTGATTTTATATGACTTCCCCCCAAGGAATTTAGCCAGAAAGAAGAGAAACAAAATAGGGAAATAGCAGGATTGAAGGAGGATATTTTAAGGATGAGGGAGAGATGATCACAGTTCCTTCAGGGAACAAGGGGACAACTGAAGATTAAAGGAGTATAGATGATAGAAGGAACAATCTACTGGAGAAATTAGGAGACTGTGGAATCAAGGATGCATGTGGAGCAACCAAGCGACAAGATGCAAATGATGAATCTACGAAGGAAACTTAGTAGTTGTCAGATAGATAGGAAGAGTGCCAAGAGAAGATAACATCAGAAAATCTCAGAGAGTAGAGAATATCCAGGAGAAAAGGGTGGTTGACTGTTTCAAAAGAAGCAGAAAATTCAAGAAAGATGAGGACTTAGAAAATACCACTAGATTTTTGCAATTAAGAATCATTGGTAAGTTTGGAGAGAAGAGTTTCTATTGAGTGATAAGATTACAAGACAAAGTGCAATAAGTTGTGAATGAGAAGAAATGTAGACAATTTTTTCTATAGGTCTGACTGAAAAATTCAGGAGTGATGTGAAGGAATGGTAGGGTCTAATGAAGATTTTTTTAAGGATTGGAGATTAGAATTTTGAAAGCAATAGGGAAGAAAGCAGTAGTTTAGAAGACCATGGAAATGATTGAGGGAACAATCTGCTGGTGAAGAAACAAAATGATGAGAAAGACCACTTCATTATCAGATACTAGATGATAGAAGGAGAAAGCAGAGGATGATTTCAAAGAGTTTGGAAATAAAGAGAAGGGAAGAAGAAGGAGTTCATCACAAATTATCTAAATTTTCTCAGTAAAGTAAGAAGCAAGCTCTTCAGCTTTGAATATAAGAAAAACAAAAAGAGGAAATGGAGTAGGTTTGAGGAGAGACCATTTGGAATATATTTTGTGAGGGATGAGATAGGATACTAATTACTGAGAAAAAAAGCATTGTTTTGGAACAATGAGAGTATTGGAACAATAAGGTTAGGTAACATGAACCTATAGTGTATATAGGCATCATAATGGTGACTTCTTCCTCTTTTACTCAGAATGAGGTTCTGTTGGTAATGAGTGCTTAGGACAACAATTGGATAATGAGTTTCGGTTTTTGGTTTTCAGGTGGGCTGTGTTTTTTTTTATTAATTTATTTAGTCAATTTAGAACATTATTCCTTGGTTACAAGAATCATATTATTTCCCTCCCCCTACCCTTCCTGTAGCTGACACACAATTTCATTGGGTATTACATGAGTCCTTGATCAAAATCTATTTCCATGTTGTTGGTGTTTGCATTAGGATGTTCATTTAGAGACTACATCCCCAGCCATATCCCCTCAACCCATGTAATCAAGCCGTGGTTTTGCTTCTGTGTTTCTATTCCCACAGTTTTTCTTCTGAATGTGGATAGTGTTGTTTCTCATGGATCCCTCCAAGTTGTTCAGGATCACTGCAATGCCACTAATGGAGAAGTCCATTACATTCAATTATACCACAGTGTATCGGTCTCTGTGTACAATGTTCTCCTGGTTCTGCTCCTTTCACTCTGCATCAATTCCTGGAGGTCATTCCAGTTCCCATGGAATTTCTCCACTTTATTATTCCTTTGAACACAATAGTATTCCATCACCAACAGATACCACAATTTGTTCAGCCATTCCCCAATTGAAGGGCATCCCCTCATTTTCCAATTTTTGGCCACCACAAAGAGCACAGCTATGAATATTCTTGTACAAGCCTTTTTCCTTATCATCTCTTTGGGGTACAAACCCAGCAGTGCTATGGCTGGATCAAAGGGCAGACAGTCTTTTAGCGCCCTTTGGGCATAGTTCAAAATTGCCCTCCAGAATGGTTGGATCAGTTCACAACTCCACCAGCAATGCAATAATGTCCCAACTTTGCCACATCCCTTCCAGCATTCATTACTTTCCATTGCTGTCATGTTAGCCAATCTGTTAGGTGTGAGGTGATACCTCAGAGTTGTTTTGATTTGCATTTCTCTGATTATAAGAGACTTAGAACACTTTTTTTATGTGCTTATCAATAGTTTTGATTTCTTTAACTGAAAATTGCCTATTCATGTCCCTTGCCAATTTAGATTTGATTTTTTGTACAATTGATTTAGTTCTTTATAAATTTGAGTAATTAGACCTTTGTCAGAGGTTTTTGTTATGAAGAATGTTTCCCAATTTGTTGCTTCCCTTCTAATTTTGGTTGCATTGGTTTTGTTTGTACAAAAACTTTTTAATTTGATATAATCAAAATTATTCATTTTACATTTTTTTCCTAGCTCTTGCTTGGTTTTAAAGTCTTTCCTTTCCCAAAGATATGACATGTATACTATTCTATGTTCACCTAATTTACTTATAGTTTCCTTCTTTATATTCAAGTCATTCACCCATTCTGAGCTTATCTTGGTGTAGGGTGTGAGGTGTCGATCCAAACCTAATCTCTCCCACACTGTCTTCCAATTTTCCCAGCAGTTTTTTATCAAATAGTGGATTTTGGTCCCAAAAGCTGGGATCTTTTGGCTTATCATAGACTGTCTTGCTGAGATCACTTACCCCAACTGTATTTCACTGATCCTCCATTCTGTCTCTTAGCCAGTACCAAACTGTTTTGATGACCAGAGCTTTATAGTATAGTTTGAGATCTGGGACTGCAAATCCTCCTTCTTCGTGGTTTTTTTTTTCGTGATTTCCTTGGATAGCCTTGATCTTTTGTTCATCCAAATGAACTTTGTTATAGTTTTTTTTTCTAATTCAGCAAAAAAGTTTTCTGGTAGTTCAATAGGTATGGCACTAAATAAGTAAATAAATTTAGGTAGGATTGTAATTTTTATTATGTTAGCTTGTCTTACCCATGAACAATCAATGTTTTTCCAATTATTTAGATATAGTTTTAATTGTGTGGAGAGTGTTTTGTAGTTGTGTTCATATAGTTCCTGTGTTTCTCTCAGCAGATAGATTCCTAACTATTTTATATTGTCTAGGGTGATTTTAAATGGAATTTCTCTTTCTAATTCTTGCTTCTGAGATGTGTTGGATATATATAGAAATGCTGATGACTTATGTGGGTTTATTTTGTATCCTGCAACTTTGCTAAAGTTGTGTATTATTTCGACTAGCTTTGGTTGATTCTCTAGGATTCTTTAAGTAAACCATCATATCATCCGCAAAGAATGATAGCTTGGTCTCCTCATTGCCTATTTTAATACCTTCAATTTCTTTTTCTTCTCCAATTGCTACAGCTAGTATTTCTAGTACAATGTTAAATAATAGAGGTGATAATGGGCATCCTTGTTTCACTCCTTATCTTATTTGGAATGCATCTAGTTTATCCCCATTGCAGATGATGTTGGCTGATGGTTTTAGATAAATACTGTTTATTCTTTTTAGGAAAGTCCCTTCTATTCCTGTACTTTCTAGTGTTTTCAATAGGAATGGGTGTTGTATTTTGTCAAAGGCTTTTTCTGCATCTATTGAAATAATCATGTGATTTTTGTCAGTTTGCTTGTTAATATGGTCAAGTATGTGGATGGTTTTCCTAATATTAAACCATCCATGCATTCCTGGTATGAATCCTACCTGGTAATGGTGAATAACACTCATGATCACTTGCTGGAGTCTTTTTGCTAGTATCCTATTTAAGATTTTTGCATCTATATTCATTAAGGAGACTGGTCTGTAGTTTTCTTTCTCTGTTTCTGACCTGCCTGGCTTTGGAATCAGTACCATATTTGTGTCATAAAAGGAATTTGGTAGAACTCCTTCTTTGCTTATTCTGTCAAATAGTTTGTATGGTATTGGGATTAGTTGTTCTTTGAATGTTTGATAGAATTCACTTGGGGGGGGCGGGCAGCTGGATGGCTCAGTAAACTGAGTCAAGCCTAGAGATGGGAGGTCCTAGGTTCAAATCTGGCCTCAGACACTTCCCAGCTGTGTGACCCTGAGCAAGTCACTTAACCCTCATTGCCTAGCCCTTACCACTCTTCTGCCTTAGAGCCAATACACAGTATTGACTCCAAGATGGAAGGGTTTCAAAAAAAAAAAGAATTCATTTGTGAATCTGTGTGAACCTGGGGATATTTTCTTAGGGAGTTCTTTGATGGCTTGTTCAATTTATTTTTCTGATATCAGGTTGTTTGGGTATTCTATTTCTTCCTCTGTTAGTCTAGGCAATGCATATTTTTGTAAATATTCATTCATATCAAGTAGACTGCCATATTTATTGCCATATAATTTGGAGTAATAGCTTTTAATAATTGCCTTAATTTCCTCTTCATTAGAGGTGAGGTCTCCCTTTTCATCTTGAATACTGTCAATTTTGTTTTCTTCTTTCCTTTTTTAAATTAGATTGACCAACACTTTGTCTATTTTATTTGTTTTTTCAAAGTACCAGCTTCTAGTCTTATTTATTAAATCAATAGTTCTTTGACTTTCAATTTTATTAATTTCTCCTTTGATTTTTAGGATCTCTAATTTAGTCTTCATTTGAGGATTTTTAATTTGTTCACTCTCTAGTTTTTTAATTTGCATGTCCAATTCATTGCCCTCTGCCCTCTCTAATTTGTTAATATATGAACTCAAGGATATAAATTTCCCCCTGAGTACTGCTTTAGTTGCATCCCATAGATTTTGAAAGGATGTCTCATCATTGTCATTTTCTTCAATGAAATTATTGTTTCTATGATTTGTTCTTTTACCAGTTTTGGAGAATTGTATCATTTAATTCCAATTATTTTTTATTTGCCTCTCCATGTACCCTTACTAATTATTATTTTAATTGCATTGTGATCTCAGAAGGCTGCATTTATTATTTCTGCTCTTTTGCACTTTTTTGTAATATTTTAATGCCCTAGTACATGGTCAATCTTTGTGAATGTACCATGTGCTACTGAAAAGAAGGTGTATTCCTTTTTGTCCCTATTTATTTTTCTCCACATATCTACTAACTCTAATTTTTCTAAGATTTCATTAACTTCTCTTACCTCTTTCTTATTTATTTTTTGTTTTGATTTATCTAGTTCTGATACAGGAAAGTTCAGCTCTCCTACTAGTATAGTTTTTCTATCTATTTCATCCTTGAGTCCCACTAGTTTCTCCTTTAGAAATTTGCATGCTATGCCATTTGGTGCATACATGTTGAGTACTGATATTTCCTCATTGTCTATACTACCTTTTATCAGGATGTAATTATCTTCCCTATCTCTTTTAACTAGATTTATTTTTACTTTTGCTTTGTCAAATATCATGATTGCAACTCCTGCCTTCTTTTTATCAGTTGATGTCCAATATACTTGGCTCCATCCTCATACTTTTACCCTATGCGTGTCTACCATCCTCATGTATGTTTCTTGTAGACAGCATATGGTAGTATTTTGGATTCTAATCCACTCTTCTAATCTCTTGTGTTTTGTGGGTGAGTTCATTCCATTCACATTCAGAGTTATGATTACCAGCTGTGTATTTCCCAGAATTCTGATTTCCACTCCTAGTCCTGCCTTTTCTTCTTTCACTATTTCCTTCTACACAAATGTTTTGTTTTTAATCAGTTCCCCTAATTCCCACCCTTACTTTGTTTCCCTTTCTACCCCCTCCATTTTTGTTCCTCTCTTATTTTCTTAACAGTCTTTATTTTTTTAATATTTTATTTGATCATTTCCAAGCATTATTCATTAAAGACATAGACCATTTTCTTTTCCTCCCTCCCCCCCCATAGCCGACATGTAAATCCACTGGGCATTACATGTTTTCTTGATTTGAACCCATTGCTATGTTGATAATATTTGCATTAGAGTGTTCATTTAGAGTCTCTCCTCTGTCATGTCCCCTCAACCACTGTATTCAGGCAGTTGCTTTTCCTCGGTGTTTCTACTCCCACAGATTATCCTCTGCTTATGAATGGTGTTTTTTTTCTCCTAGATCCCTGCAAATTGTTCAGGGACATTACACCGCTACTAATGGAGAAGTCCATTATGTTCGATTATACCACAGTGTATTAGTTTCTGTGTACAATGTTCTCCTGGTTCTGCTCCTCTTGCTCTGCATCGCTTCCTGGAGGTTGTTCCAGTCTCCATGGAACTCCTCCACTTTATTATTCCTTTTAGCACAATAGTATTCCATCACCAACATATACCACAATTTGCTCAGCCATTCCCCAATTGATGGGCATCCCCTTGTTTTCCAGTTTTTGGCCACCACAAAGAGCACAGCTATGAATATTCTTGTACAAGTCTTTTTCATTTTCTTAACAGTCTTTTTAAACTATTCCCCCACCCTCTCCCTCCACTGTACTGTTTCCCCCACCATCCATCCGTCCATTTGTTACCCTTCTACTTCCCTATGGGGTACAAATAAACTCTCTGCCCCAATGTATTTGATTATTCTTCCCTATTTGAGACAATTTCAGTACACGTAAGAATTGAGAATTTCCTATCTCCAACATCTTTACCCTTCCAGTGTATTGATGTTCTAACCCCTCCCACCATGAGCTTCTTTATGACATATAAATTTACTCCATTTTGTTTCTTTTCCCATTTATTTTAGTATTAACCTCCTTTATACCTCTTGCTATATATACACATATAAATGTATTTATGCACACATATATCTACATACATATTTATGTCTTGGCATTTCATCCTATACAGTTTGTCACTGTTCCTTCTAAGTGTAATTCTTCTAGCTACTCAGGTGATAATAACAATTTTTAAGAGTTATCAATGACCTCTTTTCTTATAGGGATACATATCATTTAATTTATTGGGTCTCTTTAAAAAGGGGGGTGGTTTTTTATTTGTTTTATTTTTTTTTGGTTTTGCTTTTCTTTTTTCCCTCTTTCTTAATTACCTTTTGATGATTCTCTTGAGTTCTGTGCTTGGGCATCAAATTTTCTCTTCAGGTCTGGTCTTTTCTTTACAAATACTTGAGATTCTTCTATTTTGTTAAATGACCAAACTTTCCCCTGTAAGAATATAGTCAGTTTTGCTGGGTAGTTGATTCTTGGTTGTAGACCTAGTTCCCTTGCTTTTCAGAATATTATACCCCATGCCTTTCAGACCTTCAGTGTAGATGCAGCCAGATCCTCACTGTGGTTCCATGGTATCTGAATGACTTCTTCTTAGCAGCTTATAATATTTTTTCCTTGGTCTGATAGTTCTTGAATTTGGCTGTAACATTCCTGGGTGTTGTCAGTTGTGGATTAAGTACAGGAGATGATCTGTAGATTCTTTCAATCTCTGCTTTTCCCTCTTGTTCTAGAATATCATAGCAATTTTCTTGGATAATTTCCTGGAACGATTTTCTAAATCTTCTGTTTTGTGAATTAGGTGCTTCATATTTTCCTCAATTTTTTTCATTCTTTTCATTTTGTCTTATAATGTCCTGCTGCCTTGTGAAGTCACTTTTTTTTTCTAATTGTTGTAGTCTGGTTTTTAAAGACTGGATTTCTGGATTTCATTCCTGACTTTTTGGTCATCCTTCTCCTTCTGGTCTGATCTTCTTTGGAGGTCATCTTTCATCTTCTTTGCCTCATCTTTAATTTTCTTTGCCTCATCTTTCATCTCCTTTGCCTCATCTTTCATCGCCTTTGCCTCATTTTCAAGCTGATTAAATTTGACTTTCAAGACACTGTTTTCTGTTTCCAGATGACTTATCTTGCTTATTAAGTTCTTTTCCCAGTTGTCTTCAACCTCCCTTAATTGTGTTTTGAATTTTATTTTAAGTTCTTCCAAAGCCTGAATCCAATTTGCTGGGGTTTCTGTTTTTTTTGTTGTTTGTTTGTTTGTTTGTTGGTGTTCCCTCATCCTTCTCTGTTCCATTTGCTCTTTGTTCATTGCCTGTATAGAAGCTGATGATTGTAGTTTCTTTTTTCTTTTTTCTGTTGTTTGCTCATATTTACCTCTTCTTTACTCCCTGCAGTTGCCTGTGCTTTTGCTCCTCTCATTTCTTGGTTGGATCTGTGGTTTGGGGCTTTTTTGTCAGCCTTCACCCTTGGAGCTTAGTCAACAAATCTCTCAGTGCAGTCTGTGGGGGAGGGGTGTTGGAGCTTGAGCTTCCCTGCCCTCTGAAGGATTTGATGGGATTAAATCTAGCTGGGTTGAGTTGGATGTGCCCTGAGGCCAAAACCTCAGGAAGATGGGGGGGTGCAATATGGAGAGTCTCCACTGCCACAATTAGGCTGTCCACTCTGTGCTTTCTCTCCAACTGCTTCCCCACCGCCTGTGTGGGACACTCTGAGTCTGGCACAGTCTTGCCCGCAAGGTACTCCCTCCAGACCAGCACTCTTGTCCACCCAGAGGTTCCAGCTCTGACTGGAGGCTCAGCACTCTAGGTGAGGAAGGGTTTCTGGGACCTTCCTTCTTCTTTCCCCTTAAACCCGAGTGTTCTAGAATTCAGGCTTTTGGGGAGTGTACCTTTTAATTTTGGTCTAGCAGGAGGGCTCCTTGGCTATGTCTTGTTCTTAGGTTTGATTTTCAGTCCTCCAGGAGCATTTAGTTTATAATTGATAAGGAAGGGTTTTCAGAGGACTGGACTTTTGTTGTCTGTATGCCACCATCTTGACTCTGCCTCCAGGTGGGCTGTTTTTTGTTTGCTTGTTTTGCTATGTTGCAAATAATTTCTTTTTTCATGGAAGACATTAATAAAAATTATTATGATAGTAGAATAATATTCCCTCCCTTCATAATAAACTACCAGTCAAGTAAAGTAGAACCATCAAACTTAAACCCTAACATGACTATCTTGACTCTGCTTATAAGGAGCTAGAAATGGTAATAAAGAAGGGGAAACAGGAAGGAAACATGCATTTATCAAGAACTTGCTATGTACCAAGAACTGTACTAAGTGCTTTATAAATATTTTCTCATTGATAAAGAATAGGAAGATGAGAATTGCAGTTAGATGTAACCCAATGTACATAAATGGGGTCCATGGAAGAAGTGACACAATTGTAAAGACATCAAGAAATTGATACAGATTATCTGAAGGAGAAGAAAATATCCCGGTATGGAATAAATCTTGAACCTTATTAATAAAATAAGGCAACTGAGAGAGTGTCAATAACTAACAATCTATGTGCCTATTCTCCTATTTATATAAAATCCATATGAATTTGTATGAGTTTGTACCTGCATGGAGGGCACTCCTAATGAGGATGTTAGTAGGGGACAAGCAGACAGTCATGAGTGTTATTCAACAAGAGATCACATCTGTGCCATTTCACAACTGATGGAAAGATGTAGGAAAAAATAAATCCCTTCTGTGCTATTGTTTGTGAACTACAAAAAAAATCATTTGATATAGTAGAACAAAACTGCCTCATAGTCTCTTTTTCAATAAAATTTCCCCTGTCTACCTATTAAAATCATTCAAGATTCCTTGAAAAATCGAAAAGTAATAACCCTATTCAGCAAGCTTCTGATCATAAAAAGCAAGCAAGACATAAAAAGGGAGATGTATGCCTACCAAAGGTATTCATTCACCACTGTAATGGAGAAGATCCAAAAGAGTCCAAGTTAAAAAAGATTTCCAGGAATGACTGAGATCCTCCAGATGATCCTAATTAGGGGTGGAAATTGTGCTGATTTCATTCATATCCATAATCACCCCCTAAACTTTGACCTTTGATCATCTACAAAGGAAAGACCAAGGAGATACAGACTGTCTGTTGTTCAGATTGTGACATGTGTATGACTGGACAACCTATAGAATCTGACCATTGGTATGTATATCTGTAATAGACTGTCTAAATGGATAAGTAGGACCCATACTTAAGTGAAAGGAGAATGGGCAAGTTTGCCTTCAAGAGATTACAAAGCTCCTTTAATGACTCTGAGCTTCCCATGAAAGGAAAGGCCCATCTTTTAGTATCAACATTCTACTCATGTTGCTGCATGACAGTAAAGCATGGAATATAAAGGTTCCAAAGACTAGGCACAAAGGACAATGGAAAGACATTTGGAGAATGTGATATACAATCAATGAGGAACTTCTAAGAACAAGATAAAAGATGTCATTAAGATGTATGATAGGAAGAGAAATTGGGCTAGTTGTGTGGTAAGGGCAAGGAATGACAGATGGAAAGACACAATCCTTCACTAACGCCCTCATGATGTTAGGAGAAAATAAAGGAAGACTCTGACACATTGACTAGTCTGACTATGACAAATTACAAGAGGATGAGAGTTGCATAGAATAGGCAGACATTTATGGGCTGCAACCTGCATCAATGAAGAGACCACAGATCTATTTGAGTATTTGGGGGATAAGGAGTTTCAAACAGGAAATGGAACTACTGCTTGAGATCAAGATGATGTTTATAGATAATGAGAAGTCTGAAATGTGAAATTTTATTTTGTTTGTTTACAACTCTGAATAATAAAAAGAATAATCTTTGGAATAGAAAATACAAGGTAAGTATGAAGGTAGGCAGAAATCACCTAGTTTCCCTTGAGTTCAGGTCATTTATCATATCTGAATAAATCACACCCAAGATTTCTGAAAGAACTAAAGGTGTGTTTGCTGAGGCACTGTCATTAATACTTGAAACACCTCAAGGAATAAGAGGAGTGAAGAATGACTAGAGAAGAGTAAAACAATTGTCCTAATATATTTTTTAAAAAACAGAAAAAGGGTAGAATTGTGCAAAGTTAAAGACTTTGATTTCTATTTCTAGCAAAATTTCTGGTCAGCAAAGTTCTTCAATCCATGCCATATAAAAGAAATGAGACAGGAGGTCCTAGGTTCAAATCTGACCTCAGACCCTTCCCATCTGTGTGACCCTGGGCAAGCCACTTGACCCCCATTGCCTAGCCATTGCTACTCTTCTGCCTTGAAACCCATACACAGTATTGATTCCAAGACAGAAGGTAAGGTTTTAAAAATTAAAAAATTTTTAAAAATAAATGAAATGAAAATGGTTAGCCTAGAGAAAATAAGAAAAAGGGGGAATTGATAGGATCATAGACTTAAAGATGGAAGATACCTTAAAAATAATCAATTGTAACTCCCTCATTTGACAAATGAGGAAACTACAGCCAAGTTACTTATCCAGGATCACACAGCTAGGAAGTATCTGAAATCCGATGTGAACCCGGACTTTTTGATCCTAAGCCTACTGCTCTGTCCATCATACCTTACTGATCCTCAAGTACATGAACAGTTTCCACATAGAAAAGGGATTATACTTGTTTTATCTGGCCCCAGAGGGAAGAAGCAGGAATGAGGGGTAGAAGTATCAAGGAGGCAAATTCAAGCTCAGCATTAGGGAAAAGTTCATAATGATTTAGAGTGGCCTAAGAGTGGCATGAACTACCTTAGAAAGTCAGAAAGGGATTTCTTTGGGCTATGAGTTGGATTAGATGTCTAATGAAATCCATTCTAATTCTAAATTCTGTTTTTCAGTGAAAATTCTAGAATACATTATTAAAAGGTTGGTTCATGAATACATTGGAGGGGGAGCAGTGATTGATTATAAAAGGCCAGTATGGATTCATCAAATATAGGTTGCATCAAATTAACTATATTTCCTTTAATAGATAAAAAATATATACTCTAGCCATAAAATACTTAGATCTCAACCAAACATTTTATAAAGTTGATATTGCTAAACTTCTGGGCCAATATGAAGACAAGAGGGCTGGATGATGGCATAATTAGATGAATCAGAAACTGTTTGAATGCCTGAACCTGAAGAGGGAGGGAGGTATCTAAGGGAGAGCCCACGGAATCTTCACTTGTCCTTATGTTGTTCAACATTTCTATCACAGATTTGGATGAAAGCATAGGTGGCACACTTGTCAAGTCCTTAGATGACATAAGGCTGAAAGAGAGAGCTTAAATGTTTAATGAAAGAATCCGGATCCAAAAGACCTTGACAGGACAGAGAAGTGAACTGAACTGAGTAAGATAAAATGTAATAGAGCTAAATTATAAAGTTCTGCACTTGGACTGAAGAAAACTCAGCCTCAAAACATGAAGGAGATCTGACTAAGCAACAATTTTTGTTATAGATAAAGATCTGAAGGTCTTCGTGAATGGAAAGCTCAGTACTATATGAAATTGCAGGGTGATATTGAAGCCAAAAAACCTAATTTTTTCAAGGATGCATTAATAGAATTGTGCAATCTGGTTAGCTTAAAGTCTTTCTCCCAGTGATGGGGACACATAGATGGAAATGGCTAGAATGATTATGAGTCATTCATGAGTCACTCCCAAGCACAGGTTCTAAAATCCAGGGATTCTTCCATCTCTGGTCTATTGATGATTAGTAAATTCCAAAATGGCTAGAAACATTACAGTATGGTAGATTGAGGGTTCAACTTAGAATCAGGAAGACCCAAGTTCAAGTCTCACCTCTGACATTTACCATGTGATCATGGTCATGCCACAACCATTCTACATGTAGGCAACTCTCTAAGCCTATAAATTAAAGAGAAGGTGCTGGTCTCTGTTGGTAGAAGGAATTTCCTCATCAATGACTTCCCTGAATCAATGAAATCACAGATCTAGTCCCTATTACCATCCTACCCAGGCAAAGTTATGAAATCCAAATGGGATAATATATATTGTGATAATAGCATCAGCTGATAATTATTGTCTTTCATTGGTACATTTGTAAAGAGCTCCATTTCCTTTGCCTAGCACATTTAAATCCTCACAGAGCCTAACTTATCCAAATTTAACCAGAACATTAAACTCATTAACCCATTAAACCAATTAAAATCTGGTTAGGGGATGGTTATCTAGGGCTAGGGTAGCTAGGTGATACAGTGGATTAAGGAGGACCTAAATAAGAATCCAGTCTCAGACTCTTATTAACTGAGAGACCCTGGGCAAGGCATTTGACTTCTAAATGCCTCTGTTTCCTCAATTATACAATGGAAATTATAACAGTAACTACTTCACAGGATTGCTGTGAAGACAATATATCATATTTCATATCAAATGAGATATTTGTAAAGTGCTTAGCAGACAGCCTGGCATATAGTAGGTGTTATACAAACTTTTTTTTATTATTATGAGTTCCTTTATCTCTCAAAACCTGAACCAATATTAAGACAATCTTATAACCTGGATCACTGCCCTGCCATGATGGGAGGGGCTTGAAGGGACTTGCATAGCTCAGTGAAATTATGATCTACATTATTCAGGTTTACCCCCAAGAAAAACAGGGCATAGTGGACAGTTCTCACAAAAGGTGACCCACTGGAGAAGGAAATGGCAAACCATTACAGTATCTTTGCCAAGAAAACCCATGGACTGTTAAAAATGATAAAAGGAATTACCCTGGAAACTGAGCCTCTCAGGTTAGAAGGTGTCTAACATGCTACTGGAAAAGAGCAGAGGACAACTACAAGAAGCTTCAGAAAGAATGAAGTATCTAGGCCAAAGCTGAAAGGAAGCTCAGCTGCAGATGTCTTGTGATGAAAGGAAAGTCTAAGGTTGTAAATATCAATATTGCATAGAAACATGGAATATAAGATCTATGACCCAAGGTAAGCTGAATGTGGTTAAACAGGAGGTGGAAAAATTAAACCATGACAAGAGGTGAATTTAATTTAGGTGATAATTACGTATGCTATTGTGGGCAAGAATCCTGTAAAAGAAATGGAGTCGTCAATAAAAGGATGTAAAAAAGCAACACTGTGGTAAAATCTCAAAAATGACAGAATGATATCTATTCAAATTTAAGGCAAGCCATTCAACTCACTGACCCAAGTCTATGCTCCAACCACTGATGATGAAAAAGCCCAAGTTGATCAGTTTTATGAAGACCTACAACATCTAGAAATAACACCCCCCAAAAGTTGTCACATTCATCATAGATATTAGAATACTGAAGTAAGAAATTAAAAAATAATTGGAATAACAGGAAAGTTTGGCCTTAGAATACAAAATGAAGCAGAGCAGAGACTAATGGAGTTTTATCAAGATAACTTGCTGGTCATAACAAACACTCTTTTTCAACAATCCAAATGGCAATACTAACTCTGGGATTTTTATCTTTGTGTTCCCAAGTTCTGTTATAATGATTTGCCTATGTAGTTGCTTAAGAAAAGTTTACAAAACTGAATAGAATTAGAAATAGATTTGGAATTGAATTGAACTGAATGGAATTAGGGATGGGATGAAACCAAATTGAACTAAATTTAATCCAGATGTATCAATAAAATCTTATAATTAAATCAAATGAGAATGAAGCTCTTGATTTTGGAATCCAAGGTTAGAAAGGCATAGCATCCAGATCAGGAAACATGGTTTTCCCATTATGTATTCGGTCCTATTCAGACCACACATAGCATACTGGAGTCCACCAGAAATACCACATTTTAATGAAGGAAAATATGGAAGTCTTCGTGATGGCCAAAATATAGCACCAAAGCAAGGATTTGCTTTCCACACAGATATCAGTCAATGAGACATCAAGAATTTATTTAACATTTAGTATGTTCTAGGCACTCTACTAAACATTAGGGATTAAAAGAGAAAGGCAAAAACATGGTCTCTGTCTTCAAGGAGCTTACGTTCTAATAGAAGAGACAACATGCAAACTGTACGCACTAGTCATGCCTCATGTACATGGGAGTCAATCTCAGAGGGAAGGCACTGGCAGCATGAGGGGAAGGCAAGATGAAAGGTTTCCAGAAGAAGATGGAATTTGAGCTAAGCCTTGACAGAAGCCAGAGAAGCCAAAAAGTGGAGATGAGAAAGGATAGAATTCCAGAAATATGGGATGACCTGTGCAGAGGCACAAAATAGGAATATGGGAAATAGATGCTAGGGAACTACAGGTAGGCCAGAAAGGTTGAATTTAGACTATAAAGAGGCCAGCAAGCTAGTAAGAAATTGGAAAGGTAGAAAGGGGAGAGGTACTGAAGAGCCTTGGTCAACAAACAAAGCATTTCACATTTCATTCTGAAAGTATGGGGAACCACTGAATAAATACAGATTGGAGATGAAATAGTCAAACCTGCTCTTGAGGGAAATAATTTTGAATGAAGAATGGATTGTGGGGTGAAGACATTTGATGTAGGGAGATCAAACTGAAAGCTACTGCAATAATCCAGATATAAGGCAATGAAGTCCTGAATCAATCAAATAACCAATAAGCCCTTATTGGGGCAGCTAGGTAGCAGAGTAGATAAAGTGCCAGGTCTGGAGTTGGGAGGACCTGGGACCTCAGACACTTCCTAGTGTGTGGCCCTGGACAAGTCATTTAACCTAGTCCTTACCACTCTTCTGCCTTAGAATTAACACTAAGACAGAAAGTAAGTGTTTAAAATAAATAAGCAAATGTTCATTAAGTGCCTATTACATTGAGGATATGAAAAGAGGCAAACGACAGTCTCTGACCTCAAGGAACTTATAATCTAATGGGAAAGACAGCATGTAAACAAATAAGTACAAACAGGTCATATATAAGATAGCTCCAGAATGAGAGTGAAAAGAAGGATTTGGGGAAGATAGAAACAATGATACTGTTGTAGGAGAAACACATTCAAATTTGTAGCAAAGTCTCCCCCCTACCCCCCGCCCAAGAATGGGAAGTTCAAACTCCCATTCAATCCAAAATTAAGAAAGGAATTTTATTTGAAGAGGTTTATGGTGGCAAAATAGACTAATAGCTGGTGGAATAGTCTGGGGGCTAATCAGGTAGCTTTGGGGCTGATGGATCAGCTTCTCTGGAGCTCTCCGAGTGCTGAGTGGCAGCTCTGAGTCTGGAGAAGCAGCTTCTCCCTTTACAGTAGCAGCTTCCACTCTCTGTGGATCAGGGTTGGCATATTTATTAGGGTCTGGGAGTGAGTCATCTCCCATTGCAGAGAAAGCTTCACCTCTCCCCAAAACACGGGGCATGGCTGAATTCAGGTGGAGGGGTGGTTTGGGGTTTGGCATATACGTCCCAGGGAATAAGGAGCATGTCCATGTTTGGGGGATTCTTCTGGAATGCCAGAATCCCCAGGGTGCAGGTTCCACATTCCCCATTGTCCACCTTGTCATCATTTGTCAATGTGGGAGAGGTCTTGCTGACCTTCTGGAATGAGAATAAAGGGAGGGGGGGGGACAATATGGTACATTGGAGGACCACTGTAGGTAATTAATTCTATCTTACTGTTCTAATCTAAAGTAAATAAATAAAGAACAATATGAACAATTAATAAAACAGACTAGGCACAAAGCTGATGCCCATTAGAGAATATTATAGATCCAGTACACAGAGTGGGTAACTGATCAGTCTACAATTCATGCCTGACTAATGCTGAAACAGCAGGTTCTGCAGTTGATGTTTAACCAGGGCCAAATGGTGAGAAAGACGAGATTTTAGAGTATGAGGGTCTTGTTCCTGTTACTACTCCTCACTGCCTGCCGTCTGCCCCCATCAATACCATAACAGATGGGATATGTGGGGCAAGTGAGAGTGAGGAGTGGAGGATGCACTGAAAGTAAGAGTCTGATTTACTAGGAAGATAAGAAAGAAGTCAGGATTTGGGTAAAGATACTGAGTTATGTTTAGGACACCTTGAGTTTGAAATACCTATGGGACATTCAATTCAAGATGTCCAAAAGGTAGTTGGCAGTGTGCGGTTCAAGAAAGATCCTAGTGGAGCAGCCAGGTCAGAGACAAAAAATCCTGGGTTCAAATCAGATTCTTCCTAGCTATGTTACAATGGGCTAAGACAAAAGGTAAGAATTAAAAAAAAAAGAAGAGATCCTAGAGCTGGATATGTAGAAGTGGAGATCATTTTTGTAAAGACAATAATTGGAACTGATGAGATCATCTTTGTAAAGACTATTGGAGCTGATGAGATCACCAACTGAGGAAGAAAAAAAGAGCATGTAAGACAAAGTCTAACATACTATTAAGGGGTCTTGACCTAGATGAAGAACAAACAAAGGAGTTCTAAAAAATGTGCTCAGATAGGGAGGGAGGATAACCAGGAGAGCAGGTTCATAAAAACCCAGAAAGAGAAGAATATTCAGGAATAGAGTGTAATCAATAAGGTCAGAAACTACCAGGAAGTCAAAAAAAAAGATGGGAATTAAGGAAAATCTATTTAAGTTGACAATTAAGAAATTATTGGAGGGAGCAGTTTCAGTTGAATGATAAAGTCATAAACCAGACTGCAAATAATTGAACAGACAGTGAGTGGAAAAGAAGTAGAGACATCTAGTGTGTGTGTGTGTATATATATATCCACCTTCTCCAATAGTATGGCAGATTCAGGGTTTCAGGGTGGAGAGGAACTGGATGATTGATAGCAACACTGGTCAATTCAAAAAAGGACATTTTCAAGATGAGGGAGGGACAGCCATGTTCACTGTCAGCAGAGGAGTCAGTAAACAGGGGAAAGTTGAAAATTAGAGAGAGACAGAAAAATGGGAAGGAATGGTATCAAGGGTGATAGAAGGGTTTGCTTTGATAAGGAGGACAACTTCTTCATGTGAAAAGAGGAGAGGAGGAGAGGAAATAGTGGAAGATGTCTAGATGATATTAGATAAGGAAGAGAAGATAAGAAGGACTTCTCAATGAATGGCCAATATACAAAATTTTTTCAGTGAAGGATAAAGCAAAGTCCTCAGCTGAGAATACAGAAGAAAGGATAATGGGTAAGTGGAGAAAAAACAAAGGCTTTGATTTCTTAGCTTACCTGTTGTTCTGGCTCAAATTTCCTTCCATGCTAAAGCAAAGGGAAACTTGGGAATATCTAACCTTCAAGTTAAATCATTATCAGCAAGAGGGCTATGATTCCCCAGTCAAATCAAAGGGCAAAAGACAGATTTAGGTATAGATGTAGTGGATATGACTAAAGAGATATTGCTTTTCTCTTATCAGGAAATGGCCCTGAAGAGATGAGGACAGAAGTTGGTATCATGAAGCATCTCACCAGGGACAACCACAGTCAACTCATAGCATCCACCCAATACAAGACAATCCTTTTTTAAAAAATCCTTACCTTCTGTCTTCAAATTGATATCTATTCTAAGGCAGAAGAGTGGAAAGAGTTAGGCAATTGTGGGTAAGTGACTTGCCCAGGGTCACACAGCTAGGAAATGTCAGAGGCCAGATTCTGATCTAAGGCCTCCCATCTTTTGGCTTGACTTTCTTTCTACTGAGCTCCCTAGTTGAGCTCCCACAAGACAATTTTAGATCAGCAGTGAAATGCTCAGTAGTCTAGCAGATCAAAGTGCTCAGAAAATGGAGCAGATCCATTGAGAGTATCATGGTGATATCACCAAAAGACACCAGCAGTTCTGTTGTGTTGATCACATGTGTGACCCTCGTGCATGACTCTCCACATTAATGATATATTCCTGGGAAAATAAGGGAAATCTATTGTGACTCTTCTTACTATGCTATTTTTTTATTTTAATGCCTTTGTTTTGTGTTAATCATGTCCTCTGGATAGAGAAAATATAAGCACATCAGTGGGGGCTCACAAGTTACTTCTGAGTGGATTGGAATGACAGATCACCTTAGACCTAAGGAAACTTTTTGGGGGTTGGGGAAGGCAGGCACCATGTGGATGTCCCAAGTTCAAGGGTATGTTGAGCTAGCTCCAAGCAGCTCCCCAACCATCCATTAAATTTTCATGTTAAGCATTTATATGTCAAAATTCAGCTAACATTATAAATCATGGTTTGATTTACTATTTTGTTGATTTTCAAGATTTAAGAAAGTGGTGGAGAAAATGTTAATAATTCAAGTCAAACTGCACACATTTTTTTTCAGAGAGCTGGTTGTTATACATTTACCAACATCCTCCTGCCTAGGTGCTACAATTTTTCAAATAATAATAATAATAATAAAATATCCATCCTTCTCTTTCAATAAGGAAAAACAATTAAATAAAAATAATCAATAAAAAAGGAATATAGGAGGCAGCTGGGTAGCTCAGTGGATTGAGAGCTAGCCCTAGAGACTGGAGGTCCTAGGTTCAAATCTGGCCTCAGACACTTCCCAGCTGTGTGACCCTGGGCAAGTCACTTCACCCCCATTGCCTAGCCCTTACCACTCTTCTGCCTTGGAGCCAATACTGTGTATTGGCTCCAAGACAGAAGGTAAGGGCTATAAATAAATAAATAAATAAATAAATAAATAAATAAATAAATAAATAAATAAATAAATAAATGAATGAATGAATGAATGAATGAATGAATGAATAAATAAATAAATAAATGAATGAATGAATGAATGAATAAATAAATAAATAAATGAATAAATGAGGAATACAGAGATAAGCTAAAGTGTATCAAGAAGATAATCTTCAACTGGAAGTATTAAAGGCAGCTTCTTGCCAGGTAGGACGTAGATGAAATCCTTTTCAGGTAAAGGTTAGACTAGGTGCCTTCTGACATTCTGTGATCCCCTTTTTTCCCCCTACTCCAAATGGTAGACTCCTTTCCCTCTGCACCTACCCTCTCCATGAGGTAGATCCCTCCATTCAGTCATTCTCTGTTTCCTCCTACCCCCAACAAAGGACAGGGTCTTTCCTATTCCTTTCCCCATACCCTGCCTCCCAGCCAGAGAAAGGGCTGACTCCTCCTTCTCTGTAAAAGGAAAGAGTCCATCTCTAAAATCCCTTTAAACCCTAAATCCTCTGATAATTTAAGCCTATGAAAAGCTTTGCAAAAGTTAAATGGATAACTGTCATCTTAAAAATTAACTTTAAATTTGTCATTGCTATTTTAGGATAATTAGATGTAAGGTAGATGCTAATGCTAATAGGGTTAGTTGACTGAATGATGGGACTCAAGGAGTAGAGAATAATAGATCAGTGTTAACCCAAAGAGAGGTCTCTGGTGGGGTGCCATAGTGCTCTGTTCTAAATGTGTTCTTTTCCACTCAACATTCTCATCAGTGATTTAAATGAAACTGTAGAAAACACACTTATCAAATTTGAGGATGGCATGAATCTGAGAGGGATAGCTAATGCTTTACATTATAGAATACAAAGCTTTTAAAAATGCTTTTGAGATAGCATGGTTTGGTGGAGGAAGTAGTCCTGGGTCTAGAATCAGAGAACCCAGGTTTAAAAATAGATTCTGACTCAACTATGTAACCTTAAGCAGACTTTGTTCCTCAGTTTCCCCAATAGGTAATATAAAGAGATTGGACTAGATGCCCCCCAGGTCCCTTTCTAGTCTAAGTATGTTCCTGTGATAGGCACCAACAGATCTAACTAAACCGGGTGAGATGCAAAATCTTGCATTTCCGACCTTGAAATTAACTAAACACATCCAACATCCTGATAACACAGTCAGGAGGGCAGAGCTAAGAATGTGAGGAGTAGGCAGGAAACAGCTGTTGAGAATAACACTGATGAGGGCACCAGCCTCTCTCCTCTGCCAAGGCTGTTCAGTTTAGGGGTTTTGGTTTTTTTTTGGTCCAGAATTGTGTTTTTATGTATAGAGATCTCTTAAGGTGAGAAAACACTTTCTATTAATGAGGATTTTTTTTAAACTCTCATCTTCTGCCTTAGAATCAATACTGTGCATTGGTTCCAAAACAGAAGAGTGATAAGGGCTAGGTGATGGAGATTAAGTGACTTACCCAGAATCACAGTTTGGAAGTCTCTGAGATCAGATTTGAACCCAGGACCTCCTGTCTCTAGGCCTGGCTCTCAATCCACTGCTGTTCATGAGGATTAGCACCTGGGATGCAATGCATAGCCAGACTAAAAGGGCAAAAGTAGCCCAGACTCCCAGGCCAATGTGACTAAGTGAGTCCCTTTATGCTGAGCTGTTGTCTCATCTGGAGGAAGAAGAAGCAGGCTGGGTGAGATTGTTACACCGCAGAGCAGTACAGCTCTGGTGAGGCTCCTTACATTCCATGTCTGTGTTCTCCTGTATTATGTGTTTCCCTAGGGAGCCTTGGGCTATGGATTGTACTGCAAGCAGCTGGATGTCTAAAGACACAGCAAAACACCAAGAGGCTTGGGCAGAGACAGAGCCCTTTGATGAGGTCAGTGCCAGCTGCCACCTTAACAACAGCATTCTCAGCTCCTCCATTCGCCTATGTCAGAAGTAGTGGGATGCTGACAATCAGAGGCACAGGACCAAAATTCTGGGGAAATCTGTGGCTAAGCAATGGTTTATATGGAAAGGACCACAGGGTTTGAGAAACAGCAAGCTCGATCTGAGGTTCTGATAGGACAGCCCCAAATGCTATCATTGCGCCTTAGAGTACAGTACCAAAAACAGAAAGTCTAGATGGAGAGAGGTATCATTCTCTGCTTTGATCAGATTCTATCTGTTGTGTTCTGTTCTGTTCTGTTCCCAGTCCTGCATTTGAGGAGGAACATTGACAAACTAGGCTACGGTCCATTGGTACATGGGGAGGAAATCAGGAAAAGCACCGAACTCAGGAAGGGTAGATCTGTGGGAGGAGGATCACATAAGGAAGAAATTCCCAAAGGTTAGAAATGGTCAGGCAGTGAGAGATGCTTCAAGAACTTTGGTCCTTGGAGTTCTTTTCTCCCTTCTTATAGTCCTCATGAAGCTTCCTATCAGTTTAGCTCTCTGCTGGGCTCTGAGGATCAGTGTTTCTTAATAGTTCATAGGTACTGCCAAAATCCCTGAAGACTGTAATGGGGCAGCCAAAAAAATCAATTTATATAGTTCAGTAATGGAAACATGGGGCAAGGAGGTGGCTTAGTAGATAGAAGGCTGGACCTAGACTCATCTTCCTGAGTTCAAATCTGGCCTCAGACAGTCATTAAATGTGTGACCTTGGGCAAGTCATTTAACCTTGTTGGCCTCAGTTTCCTCATCTGTCAAAGGAGCTGGAAAAGGAAATAGGAAACCACTCAAGTGTTTTTGCCAAGAAAACCCAAATGGGATCACAGAATCAAATATGATTGAAAATGGCTAAACAAATGGATCTCTGTCTCTCCAGCACTGCCAAATACAGGGGCTCTGTGAAATTTTGTTCAAAATATAGTCCTTACCTACCATCCTTTAAAGTTCAAATGAGAAGTAGATATAAAGAACCCAGATTCATGCCAATCAGTGATTATCATGGTTACTCACTGGGTGGCCTCAGACAAGTCTTCAATATCTTAACACTTCAGTTTCTTCATCTGTAAAAGAAAGAGGTTGGAGTAGACAGTCTCTAAGGTCCCTTCCAGCTCTTACCTGAATATATGGAATTCACCAGTACTATAATCAGCCATGTCTAAATCCCCTCTTTTCTCCCCATCCACAAAAACTCCTGCCTCTACTTTGAAGGACAGTGTAATAAGGCAGAAAGAAATATCCTGACCTAAAAGCCAAGCCAGGAATTCTAGTCCCAGCCCTACCCCTTATTAGTTATTTGAGCTTATGCAAAAATAATCTATAAAAGTCCCCTAAGCCTCAGTTTCTCCTTCTGTGAAAACAGGGCTAATAATAAGAAGCAGCATAATGCAATGAATGGGGAGAAAAACACCAGCAAGTGGGAGCCAGCACCTTGGACAGAGTCCTAGCCAGCCACTTGCTCTGCCTGGAGAGACTTGAATCCCCTGAAGTTTAACATCACATGAAAGGCAAGTTTCCTGCCAGCTATACCCATACCCAGATCCATTGGACTTCTCCAGAGGCAGAATTATGGTGTAGGCACAGTCTTGCCTTTCACATGCAAAAATGATTCTCAGCAAACTTTCCAGGCTTGGAGCTTGTGTGACCTTAAGCAAGTCACTTACTTTCTCTTTTCCTATCTGTGCTGTGAGAGTCTGGACAGACAATGGATCTCTTCAGAACCATTTCTGCTCTAACTTTGAGTGATTCTGCTTGGATGACCCCAGTCCTTTGGCAAAGAGAAAAGAGTTGACCACCTTCTCCACTCCAAAGCAACACTGCCCATCAAGCTTCTTGCATCTGGAAGTCTTCCACCATCTCTGAGAACCTGTCAGCCCATGTTTGCAGCTCCTTTCAATTTAATACATTTTAATCAGAAAATTAATCAGGAAACACCAGTTCAGCAAGATAATTGAACAATGAAGAGACACGATAATGACTGTTTGGTCTAATTAACTTTGTTAAGTCTTTATTGGGAACAGAGACTTCCTGAGTGAAACTTATTAAATGTCTCTCCCTGAAAAGAAAAAAAAAACTAAGGTCCTGGTCCCCCAAGAGGAATTTTTCTTATTAATGCTTTGACTCCAGAGGAGGAGTCAAGGAATGATGGATGGGACAGAGACAAAAGGAAAAACCCTTTTCAGGGCTTGCTTCTGATCAGAATTGGGCAGGATGGTGAAACTTCCAAAGTCTAAGTGCCTCATTTTACAGATGAGGAGACTGAGGCTCTGATGGAAGAGGAGACCTGGCCCAAGTCATACAGAGAGTAAGTAATAAAGCCCAGAATCACCCAGACTCTAAAGGCAAGTCCTTGACTCTACCTTTTGCCCCCACCGTGCCATGCTATCTCTCCTTTTCCTGTTAACTCTGTATTTTGTCTCTTCTTTTGTTCAGCAAAGATTGTTCTCTCTGGAGTCAAAGCTTTCCCTGGCTCATAAGGTTTGCCATGAGTCTTCTAGGCCATCCCCCTGCCACAAGGCAGGTTCTGTCCAAACCACCCCACATGCAGGGTCCTAATTAGCCCATTTTCCCCTCCTGTTGCTTTCTGGGTCTGCAGGAGAGATGTGGGTAAATCTTTTGCTTCCAGCCAATGAAAAAACCACTCATCCCTGATCCTATGCAAATTGTATGAATATATTTGCATATGTTACACAGCAGCAGGTTTCTTCTCTTGTGTTGCCCAAAAGTGGGCTGCTGGCCTAAATTATCTACATCCAGCAAAGTCTTCTTCATCTAACATTGTCAGAGAATGAGCTGTTCCACCCAGATGAATTTTCCAAATACTTGAAACTCATCACTTTAAGTGCCAAAAATATTCTCATTTTCAGCATTTTGATGAAAATCTTTCTAAGATGTTATTCTACACTTTGTTAACTTTTTAAACAAGGTATTACAAATAGCCTGAAATAACGGAAAAAATAGAGAATTCCGAATCAGTGCACCTGGATTCAAATCCTGCCTCTGCCACTTAACACCTCTGGGCAATCACTTACTTAATCTCTCTTGACCTCAGTTACTTCTTCTATAAAAAGCAAGGATTAGACTAGAGGTATCTCTGTATTACATCACAGGGGTCAAGGAAGTGATGCCTCTGAGTTCAGGAAAATCTGTGTATAAATTTTTGGTCCTCCCTCCATACCAGAGAAGTCTGATTTTTTTCTTTTTCTTTTTTGGGATGTTTACAGTACTTTATTGTAAAATTTGGGTTAAGTATTTGATCATAGGCTTTATGTAGGTCAATGTTAATCATTTCTAGCCTTTTTGTGTCTGTCATCTGCTGGCTTTTGAGTTCTTTTCACAAACTTTAGCTTTTTACTGAATTTAACTTTAAAAAAGAAATTGTGCATGTTTGAGATATTAAAAGATTAAAATATGGTGGTAGTATACAATACTATACATACATTTGATGCATTTCTGAGTTTCTAAACTTTTTCTGTGTCATCTGTTGGTATTTGTGTGTTGTCTGCAGCTTCTACAGAGCTCCCAAAAAAATTCACATTTAATTTCCTAAGTTGACTCACAATATATAGAAACCAAGATGGGGAAATCAAAATGTGGAAGGAATACCTATAGATAGTCAGCCTCCCAGGTCTCTTCCAGCTCTATCTGATGAACAAAATTTAATTTTTTCTTCACCACTAAGAGTCAACATGATGAACTTTAATAATTGTGTTGTTGTTTTTCAGTCAAGTTCATCTTTTTATGACCCCATTTGGGATTTTCTTGGCAAAGATACTGGAATGGCTTGCCATTTCCTTCTCTAGCTCATTTGACAGATGAGGAAACTGAGGCAAACAGGGAGAAATAACTTGTCCAAGGTCACACAACTAGTAAGTATCTGAGGCCAGATTTGAACTCAGGTCTTCCTGAGTCCAGCTGTAATGCTCAATTCACTGACCCAACTAGCCAGTCAATCATTGTATTGGGCTATAATAGGACAGACTTCAAGAGATGGTGAGCTACAGTCCATGAGGTCATGGAGAGTATACACACTGGAGACCCATCAACAACAACAACAATATAAGAAAATGGACCATCCCATCAAGGCCATTGAGATACAGAGGACTCTGTATCCCTACATGGATTAGTTCCAGCCTACTGTTTTTTTCTTATTTTCTCTATTCTCCTACCCAATCAATGTTTGTGGCTCAGTCCCTCAATCATATCCAACTCTTCCTGACCCGTGGACTGTAGCATGCAAAATACTGTCCATAGGGTTTTCTTGGCAAAGATACTGGAGTGGTTTGCCATTTCCTTCTCCAGTAATCAGTGTATAGTTACTCCTAATTAGCTAGCCTAAACAAAGATTCTACCTTTCCTGCAAAGAAAAGTGTCTGTATTTTAGGACTGGTATTTGCCAGGATGGAGGGCTCTGTTTTGCTCTTCCAATTTTTCAGCTCTATTCCAGAGGATCCAGGTTGCTAAATATTTTATCACACTTAAAAGAAATCAACTCAAGTCAGAAAGGGTTGAGGTAGGTACTATAGATCCAGAAAAGAAGACCCAAAAGGTTCAGAAGTCAGAGAAAGATTACCAGTCTTCACAAACAGACAATAGGGAAACAGGCAGACACTATCTGTTCAGTAGCATTTTCATTTCTGCCTTCTCATCTTTGTCTGTGAATAAAACAGGCACCATATATCTTCTTAGTTTGTTAGTGTTGTTTCATTGTTCTCAGTCATGTTTTGACTCTTTGTGACCCCATTTGGGGTTTTTCTGGCCAAGATCTCAGAGTGGTTTACTATTTCATGCTTCAGCTCACTTTATAGATGAGGAAAATGAGGCAAGCAGAGTGAAGGGACTTGCTCAGGGTCACACAACTAGTAAAAAATGTGAGGTCAGATTTGAACTTGGGAAGCTGGGTCTTCTTGTCTCCAAATCCAGCACTTTTATGCACTGTGGCACCACCAAGCTGCCCACATCTTCTTAATAGCCTAAAGGAAATCGAAGAAGAATTTTTGTCCTTATGGAGAGCTAAGATTCCAACCAATGGTCATGTGTCCATTGCCTAACTGATTGAAGACAAACATAACTATGCTAGCTAGCATGCTTTAAGGTTTACAGAGCTCTTTACATAACTTGATGCTCCTAAAAACCTTACAACATTCAGAGAATGAACTGAAAAATGGAAACATGAAAGAATTTATATATACATATCTGTCTCCTGGATGATGCCTTCTATGATATAGGGAGGAGATAGAGGCGCTGAGACACTTGTAAATAAATTCTCTTAAGAAAAAGAAGTTGGAAAAAATAGAAGGGGAGAGAGAATGCTAGGCATGGTCTTCTCTTGCTTGATTTCCTCTTGGCTAGGGTTTCAAAATTGCTTTTAATCCACATTAGCCCCCATATGTCCCAAAATATTCATAGCAGCATTTTTTGTGATAGCTAAGAATTTGAATTAAAATAGATGCTCATTGCTTGGTGAATGGATAAATGAATTTTCATATATAAACATAATTAAATATTGTTGTTACTTTTATTTTCTTGACTCTGCTCATTTTCCTTTGAATCAGTTCGTATAGATCTTTCAGTGCTTCTCTTTATTCATCACATGCATCATCATAGTGGTGTTTCATTACATTCATGTACCACAAGCCTTGTTTTGGGACTCTTTCAATGTATCGATCAGTTGTCGTGCCTTTTGATCCCCCTATCTAAAAAAATACTATTTATCATATGGGAGAGCTGTCTAGAAGGAGAAGGGGGAATGGAAGAGATACTAACGTGATATAAGAAACAGAAAATATCAATAAAAACTAATTTTTTAATCCAAAAAGGTCAGAAAAAAACAACCCTCTGACATAGGAACTATTATTATCCCCATTTTACAGGTGAAGAAACTAAGGCCAAGAGAGGTTAAGTACCCAGAGTCATACAGCTAGTAATTGTCTAAGGGAAGATCTGAACTCAGATCTGAACTCAGATCTTCCTGACTTCAGGCCTAATGCTCTATCCATTGTACCACCTCATAAAATGAGCACTAATTCTAGAGTCAAAGGACTGTATCAAGAAAATTCATTCCCTTCCCCTCCTCAGTAGTCTAACCTGTTCGTCAACATTCCTCACATAACACAGTTATGCCAGGTTTTGCATCCATGAACATGCTGTACAATAAAAGTGAGGGGGAAGGTCCTTTCAGGGCTTTTGGCTTTTGAACAAACATAGGAACAGAGCAGGCAGGTGAGGGGAAAAGAGGAAGGGACTGGCAGGCTAGGCAACTCATGGTCAGATTACTTAGAGGAATGATGAGATGTAAAATTATGATTGTCTACCCTTTTCAATAAATTTTATAAAATATATATCTGGGTAGAAATATTAATTTAATTCTTACAGAACCTAGGTTCAAATCTCAACCTTTGATGATTACTACCTGAGAAACCTTGTACTCATTCTACCTCTGTATTCCTCAGATTCTTCATCAAATGAGGGGATTGAGCAAGATGGTCTTAGGGGTCTCTTTCAGCTCTAGATCGGGGATCCCTGAAGATGGGAAATCAGTAGGATAATAGCAAAGGAGGTCTCCTTCAGGGAAGCTGCACTAGACTGGATGAAACAGAGTTTCATCTGCAGTGACTTTCCTAACACGGATACAGAAGATGAGTTGTGAGCTTCAAGAGGCAGGACTGAGCCAGACCCTTGTACCAAAAGAAGCCAGAAGGGAAGGTGACCCTGGACCAGACACCACCTGCACCACAGCCTCTTCCCCTGCATGCATTCTCACCACCATACACCACACGTAGGCAAACCAGTCGGATTCAAGATAAACGGGTTGCCTTCCCATCACCTTCCCCTCATCTGGCTCTCCCTGAAACTCTCGCTAAAGTATGGGCATGATCAATTGCCACTTGCTCCCTCTGTCTCCTGTAGCCCCAGCCCTCTGGGGGGCTTCTCCTTGGAATCTTCTGCTCACTGTAAAACATTGCCTGTGCCCTCTCATCCCTACCCTGGGACACCCCATTCTCCCTGTTACATTGACACATACGACCTTCCTCCCTCAGACAGCAGGGATCTAGTCTCAGACCAGCAGCAGGGAGTGGGGCCAGGTCCTATTAGCCTGATGGAGTATGGCAGCCGCATACTGCAGTAACATCCAGCAGCCTGGATTCATTTATCTCAGGGAGAAAAGGGATGAAATATTCATAGGCTTGGAAGAGGGAGAAAAGCAAAGAAACTGAGGTGAGATGAACTTTCTTTACCGACCATTCCCCTCACAGACTCAACCCATACCCAAAGAGGAGATTTGTCCAAGGTCCCACAGTGAGTACTTGTCAGACCCAGGAATTAAATCCAGTCCTCCTGAGACCAGCCTTCCTTACTTGGCTTCCCTAAATTCCTTGAAAACTCAGTTCAAGTCCTACCTTCTCCAGGATGCCTCTAGGGGTCCATTTCACAGCCACTGGTGCCGTCCCTCTGAAATTACCTTCCATCAATCCACCAATCAAATCAATATATCATGTGTGCATAAGTTGTGTACAGGCTGTCTCTCCCATTAGAAAATGAGCTCCACAGGGGCCCTTTTTGTTTTTGTATCCTCAAGCACTTACTGCAGTGCCTGGCATATAGTGGGTGCTCAATAAATATGCCCATGGGTTGCATCCATCTCCCTGGATGCCAGAGTCAGTCCTTTTTTTTTTCAGAACACCATGAAGTTTCTTTTTATTTTCAACTGTTTATCATAAGATGGCTCAGTCAGTTCCAAAAGGACAACCAGGCTGTTCAGGGTCTTGATTATTCATTTATCTTGGGGTCTGATACAGCCAGAGGGTGAGAAGAATTCTCAGGTGCATCAGGACCAAACTTTTCTTAGTCCCAGGAAGCAAAAATGGATCCACCACCTCCTCTGGGAAGCAATAGGAGAAGACACATCCCCCTACTCCTTTGGAGAAACAGGGAGAGAGGAAGATCTATGGGTGTGTAACCCTGCATATAATGTCACTTTTTTTTTCCCAAAGGTGATCATTTTACTGATTTTTTTCCTTTTCTTCCTCATTTCTTTTACTTAGTTCTTTATTATAAGGGATTGCTCTTTGGGAGTAGAGAAGGGAAATTTGTAAGAACAAACTATAAGTGAAACTTTGTTTTGGATTTGGTTTTTAAATTTTTTAAGCCCTTACCTTCTGTCTTAGAATAAATATTGTATATTCGTTCCAAGACAGAAGAACCATAAGGGTTAGGCGATGGAGGTTAAATGACTTGCCCAGGGTCACATGGCTAGGAAATATCTAAAGCAAGATTTGAACCTAGGACCTCCCCTCTCTAAATCTGGCTCTCAATCTATTGAGCCACCTTATTGCCTTCTTTCTGGTCTTTTCCTAAGTCTTTCCAGATTTGTCTCAAATGAATTGATGGCTCCCCCCAGTACCCCTCTGTCTAAATATAAACCCTTTCCCCAACTCTCTATTCCCAAAATATACTGGTCCTTGTTTTAATAATGTCCAAAACCACCATGTCACTATTGCTCCCTGATTCTATTTGGCCACCTGTGTGTCCATTTTCTGATTGTCTAACTTTCTTTCTTGGGCTATGGATCCCCAAAGCCCAGTATCACTAAAATAGTCCAGCTTTAGCGATACAGAAGGGAAATGAGAAGATGAAAGCAGGGGCAAAGGGGTAGCTATACCCACTCGAATTGGCAAAAATAAAGGGGGAGAACTTGGGGGAGAAACCTTGGTCTCTTTGACATTAAGAGCAGAGCAAAGGTATGCCAGCTGATGGGGGCACTGAAGTAACCTGCTTATGGTCAGGAGTCCAGAGGGGGAAAGGCTGGGCATGGTCCAGGACCCGTCCTTACCTTGGCCTCCTCCTCCCAGTTGACTCATCCTCAGCTACCCAATCTATAAGTCTATCCACTGAAGGGCACTGGGTGCAATATCTCCCTCTTTCACCCCTCCCCCTTTTCCCAAAGCTGTTTTCTTTGGGAGATAATTTGTGCAACTAATCGCCTAAACATTGTGAAAGCTGCCCTGGCACACTCGACTGTAATTGAATTTATAATTTATTCTGCCCATAGAGAATTGAAGTCAGCCCCATCTTGAGCATTTCCTAAAAGCAAGGATTCTGTACCTCCAGTGACAAAAGAGGAGGAGTTGAGCAGCTGGCCTGGCCATCCCACCCCATGCTTGACCCCTTGGGGCCTGTCATAATCCTAGCTCATGTTTCTATCTAGTATTACAATTACAATGACCTTTACCCAAATGCTGCCTCATCCAATCCTTGTAGGAAGTGAGGAGGGAGGCAGGATGATGGCTGGTATCCCCATTTTACAGATGAGGCAACTGAGGCTCAGGGAGGCACCTGCCTTTTTTTTCTTAACCTTCACTTTCTGTCTTAGTAACCACTCAAGAAAGAAAGGCAAGGGACAGGCAAACAGGGTGAAGTGACTTCCCCAGGTTCACATAGCTAGGAAGTATCTGAGGCCAAATTTGAACCCAGGTCTTTGTAACTCCAGAACTGGCAAGCTATCCACTGTGCCACTGAGCTATCCTGAGACCCCAAGGGCTTTCACAGGGTCTCCTAGATAGAACTCATGGATTTCTGCCCTCTTTTACCATATCAGCTTCACAGACTGACTCAGCACTTTATTTTCTGGATGAAGAAACAAATAGAGGAAGGGAAAGGATTTGTCCAAGGTCTCACAGCTAGTGTCAGAGTCAGAGCTGAGATCAGAGCCTGGGTCTTTGGACTCATAATGCTTCTGGCTTTCTACAGAACAAAGCAAATTGCTTAGGGAGGCAGCAGGAAAGCCCCATTTCCTCACCCCCTACTAGGTCAGATCCACCAAGCTGGCCAAGTGAAGGAGATTTTTTTCTTCCCTTTTTGAGATTTGACTTCCCCAGCCCTGCAGAGACCCAACCAGGCAGTCAGTCAATAAGTAATTTATTAAGCCTCTACTATGTTCCAGGCACTGCTCTAGGAGCTGACAAGGCTCAAAGTCTAGCCACCTGCCCATTTCAGAGTTTTCTCATACCCTGGTTTAATCATGCCCCTAAACCCAGTCATCATGAGCCGGCTCTGTCTCAAGGAGAGAATGAGGATCCACGATTGCCATTTAGCATCGAGGGAGGGGAAGAGCAGGAATAATTCTGAGCATCGAGGAGGACATTCCAAGAAGGCAAAATTGCCAGAGTTGACTTTGCTGCCACTGCCAGAGCTGGAGAGGTAATTAGTATTTCAGAAGTACAACTTGGCAGGGTTAAAAGCTGTGAAATAAACACACAGCTCACAGGCACCAGAGCAATTTCTAACATCTCTAAAAGGCTACAGGAGAAGGTGGACTCAGTTCTCCTCACCTGGACCAAGCTACCCTAGACTGAGGTTTCTGCCTTTCAGAGAAATGTGCAAAGTTAGGACTCCTGCACCAATGTTAGGAAAAGCTTTGTACGTGTCTGGATGTGCCCTAGTGTGACCTGTGACTTGGAAGAACATGATTGCTGTCTTCATATATTCAAAGGTCTTTATTATGGGGGAAAAATAGATTTGTACTGCTTTTCTTGACCCAGAAGGCAATGGGAGAAAGTTGCCGAGAGGCAGATTTCAGTTCTATGGTAGAAAAAACTTCCTAACAATTTTTGTTGTTCTTGTTCAGTCATTTCAGTCATATCTGATTCTTTGTGACCCCATTTGGGGGTTTCTTAGCAAAGATACTGGAGTGGTTTACCATTTCCTTCTCCAGCTCATTTTACACATGAGGAAACTGAGTCAAATAGGGTTAAGTGATTTGCCCAGATTCACACAGCTAGTAAGTGTCTGATTCTGGATTTGAACTCAGGACTTCCTATCCACTTCCTAGCAATTGGAGCCATTCAAAATAAGAATGAACTGCTTCTTAAGACAGTGAACTCCCTGTATCTAGAAGTATTCAAAAGGACACTAGGGTACCACTTATTGGGGGTAGAACAGAGAGAATTTTCATTCAGATAGATGTTATAGAGGTTATAGAGTTCCGAGGTAAACTTGCAGGCTCCTCCCAACTCTGAGATTATTCAGAAATCTGGGTCCTAATGTACTAACCTTTTAACCAGCATCCTAACTGCTCTAGGCTTTCCACTTTGTAGACATTCTAATGCCATGTTTTCAATCATATCACTCTCCTACTCAGAATCTTCCAATGGCTTCCCATTGCCCATAGCATTAAGTTCCAACTCAACTTGATATTCAAACCTCACCATCATCCAGCCCCAACCTACCTAACTAGGCTTTTTATGGCTGATCCCCCATACATGTCCTTTCCTTCATTGATCCTGGTCTCTTCACAGTCCTCCAAGCACACAAAGTAGATTCCTGCCTCCATACTTTTGCTCATATCTTCCCTTTGCCCAGATGACCCTCTCTCTTCCTCTCATGTTGTAAATTATTCTCTTCCCTTATAGTCCAGATTCTTAAAAATCCTCCTTCAATTACAGACCATATTTCATATCTTCATCAATCCATCAGGAATAGCAGGACTTCCCAACATAATGTCTTAGCATCTGTACGATTGCAGCTCACAAAACCACTCTTACCCTTGCTCTGGGAATAGTCATCAAATCAGTGGAATCACTGCTACAGCAAAGGGTGTCCCTTTGCCCCATTCACTAATCCAATGACTTCTCCAGATCAAAACTCTCTTCTCTTCTGGTCCCATTCCTCAATATGTGTTTGATCCCCCTATTTGAATGTAAGCCTTTCACGTTCATATTTATATCCCCAGTGCCTAGCATTAAAAAAATGCTTGTCCATTCATTCAAGTCAACAGACATTTATTATGTGGCTATTATATGCAAGGCAGCTAGGTGATTCAGAAGATAGAGCACTGAGCCTGGAGCAGCAAAACTTGAATTCAAATGTGATCATAGACGTTTACTAGTTGTCCCTGGACAAGTCACTTACCTTCTATCTATCTTGGTTTTCTCGTCTGCATAATAAGGATAATGATAGTATCTCTATCTCAGGGTTATTAGGAGGATAAAATGAGATCATATTTGTAAAGCACTTTTTCAAACCTTGATGTACTCTGTAAATGTTAACTCTTATTATTAAGGTAGTCTAAGTAGGGAGATACAAAAATGAAACAACAAACAAAAGCAAAGATATAGACCCTGCCCTCAAAGAGGTTACATTCTATAAGGATATCCAATGTGAATATACGTAGTTAAGTATAATAGGCATTAATGAAAGGAGGAAGAGAGTATAAAGGGGGATGGCCTCCCATCAAATGTGTCAAAGAAAAATTCTTGCATGGAGTTAAGATTTATTTCTAATATATAATTTTTATTTCTAAGTTTTAAATTTGTTTCAGGTCTATCTTTTAAATGTCTTTCCTCGTTCTTTTATTGCTAATAAATCCAAGAAATGCTTCCACCTTCCCTTCCCCAAAACAACTTAGGAATTGGGGTGATTGAAATTGAAGATTATGAGCTCTATCTTGCACAGTAAACATAAACTAGCTTAGGTCAGGTGTGTCTGTGGGCAATAGGACAGTGTCCTTGAGCCCACATTGAGGTAAACATACAATGTTACTCTTAACTGGGCATAATCTGTTCTTCTTTTAGACATTGGAATCCTAGGATTGGTTATGTGATTTTCCATCATCATGAAGGAATCAGGGAGGGGTATATAGGACTATAAAAAAAATTATTCCTCTTCTTCATCAGCTATTCACCAATTAGAAATGTCTTGGGCTATCTAAGGCGAGGCTAAAAAATGAACTTCCAAAATCATATTTAATGATTCAAGAAGCTAATATCTTTGTGTTTGATCACTGTAAGAGATCACTGACCAATTAATTATTGGTTATTTGCTAGCCTGATCCATAAATTTATTTTCTTACCTGGAACTCAGTCTCTCAGAATTTTTTAAATGTCATAGAGTGAAAGGCTTGACTAAGACTCATATAAACGAACTCTAAGGTCTATATAGATTATTTATGTAGCCTTTGAGTTCAGCCAAAGGAACAAAGAAAGGACAATGCAAAGAGGCAGAAACAAGCACATGGCTTGTACTACAGGAGGATATGGGGATGCAATAAAGACACAATCAAAGAAATGAGAGGAAACTAGACAGGAAAATTAAATGCCTGGTAGTCGGCTGCAGAAGCAACCCTGATTTATTATAAATCCATCAAAAACGCCTTTCTTGGCACTGAGAAGTTTCTCCCGCCAGCATGTCCCCTCCCTGGAAATAGGTGGGGCATGAGAATCTCTGTAATTCTTGGAGAAGCTGTAACTAGAAATTCTGCTACCCTGGACAAGCATGAGAAAACACACCCTTGGGCAAGCAATAGGGTGTAAGGGTAGAGCTAGGAATGTGGAACCTATGGGGAAAGGCCCCACATAGGGGAGACAGAGACCTCAAAGGACCCCAGGCCACAAGGGAGTGAGAGCAGGGAAGGATAAGGGCAGAGACAAGACCACGTAGGATGGTACTGTATGTTAAATTTTGGCAACCTAGGGCATAGAACCATTGTCCCAGCCTAGTTATATTTGTTTCCTCTCCATGCTTCCATTTTTAATTAATTTTAATTAATTTATTATTAATGATAATTTTATTTAATTAATTTTATTTGAATTGTTTTTATATATATACATATATATATATATATATATATATATATATATATATATATATGATGTATCTGTTTAGTGTAAGTAACACAGAATTGTGCCCTGCCTCATCATTGTGTTCTTGGAGATTCAATATTGTGATTTATACCCTTTCCAATCCCAGAGTCATTTGGGCTCTTCAGGATGCCTTTCAAATTTCCCTAAAATGCTCCCATAAAGCCTTCCTTGACCACTCCAACCTTCAGAGTTTCCCCCACTTCCTTGTACCCATACCCAGATAGTTTAGACCAGCCATTAGGCATTGCCTTAGCATGTACTGTCTCATACTTCTAGTATCCTGTCTTTCTAACTAGATGGCAAACCCCTTGAGTCAGAGATCAGGTCCAATTCCATTTTGTCTCCCCGGGGCCAGTAGCTCTTTGTGATGGTATCACTGTTGCTGCTTGTGGGTCCCCTGCTATTCTCATCAATACCCAGACCAGAGACTCAGTCCACAGGTGGGACCCCACACCTCTCTCTAACCACTAGTTCCCTAGCATCACCCTCACCCCCATCTCACAACCACCCCTAGATGCCAGATTGGCAAATGCTGTTGCCCACAAGGGGACTGAGTGAGAGACTTTGGATGACCCAGCCTAGCCCCTCACTAGAGAGGCAACTGAAGGAGAGGTCCAGAAGCAACAGCTAAGAATATCTGTGCCTGTGAGAGGTGGGGGACAAAGTCTTTGGAGGAAGAATTAAGAAATTATAAAACAAAAGCTTGAGAAGGGCTAGGATAAAGACATTCCACTGGGAATCGGGATTGAGGCTGCCTTCAAAAGAGAATTCCAGGGTTTCTAGAATTGGAATTCAAAGGACAAAAGATCCAGCTTAGAGTCTCAGAGGAGGCCATAAGAAGAAATCTCATATTTATATAATGCCATACAGTTTACTAATAGGCTAGCCTCATTACAGAAGTTCACAGTGAGATAGAAATGATAGTATACCCATTTTACAGGTGAAGAAACTGAATTTCAGTAAGTCAGGAGTTTTTCCATAATAAGTAATCCATCTAGAACTTTGATCCACATTTCCTGACTCATTCTAATGTTCTTTTGGCTTCACTTGGCTGAGAATATTCAGACCTAGATTAGGCTTCATTGTCTTGGAAGTAAAGCCAGAAAGGAATTTTTTGGTGGGGTTGCCTGAACTCTCTCCAAAGAGGCGAAGGTATCCCCAAAGGAAAGGTTGTACCCAGCCCCTGCCTGCCCTTGGGCACAGAAGAAGCCCCTTTGGTCTGCCCCCAAACACAAAGCCTGATGAAAGCAAAGGAACATTTCCTTCAGTTTAAGGACAGACTCATAGAAACATGAAATAAACAAAATAAATACAATAAAATCAAATGAGCAAAAACAACAAAGCCAGATGTTCAGGGCTGGCAGCTTCCCAGGTTATCTCCCATGTTGTCCTTTCCAGGTGTCCTCTTTTTGCTTTTTTCAGTCCCTTTCAGCCAGGGAATCCTAGAACTGCCCCTTTCCCTCAGGTCTGCAGCCTATGAGACTGGCAGCACTATGCTGTAAGCTTCTGACCTCCCCACTTCACTTTCCCACCACCCAGAGCAAGAGGGCAAAAGAAAGAAATCATTCATAACCAGGCACTGTTGACAAAGTCTTTGAAATCCATTTTTCCAAGCTAGGTTCAGTGAGATCTATGGCTAAGCTGTGTACCTATGCATAATTTGGGCTCAGCATTCCTTACATAAGAGTTAAGTAGACTTTGCCACTGAAATGGCTACCTGAATTTCTCATTATCCATAGACTCTTAGACTTGGAAGGAAACTCAGAGGCCACCTTGTCCAATTCCACCCCCTTAGACACTAGTTGTCCACCAGCAACACCCATCCCCCTCCCAAACTAGACATCTGACTGACACCTAGGATGCTCTCTTCAATATTCTTAATAAGTACTCATCTAGCTTCTGCTTAAACACCTCCAAAAACAAGAACTCACTGCCTTGTAAGGAAGCCCATGTTACTTTTGGACAGCTCTAGTTCAGGGTCAGAGCTGAAAAGAATCTTAAAGATTTTTCAGTTTGTCTTCTTCCTTTTACAGATGAGGAAAATGAGGTCATGTGATTGGGCATACTTAGTAAGTAGGAGAGTCAAAATGCAAACCCAGATATTCCATTTCCAAATTTCCACTGAAATCATGCCAGATCATCATCAGGAAGTCCTTCAAGCAAAGTTATCCTCCATCTCTTGGCTCTAGGCATTTTCTCTGGCCATTCCCCCATGCCTGGAATGAGCTCCCTCCTCAACTCTGCCTACTGATTTATCTGGCTTCCTTTAGGTCCCAGCTGAAATCCCATCTCTTGGGGACAGCTGGTGGTTCAGTGGATTGAGGGCCATGCCTAGAGATGGGAGATCCTGGGTTCAAATGTGGCCTCAGACACTTCCTAGCTGTGTGACCCTGGGCAAATCACTTAAACCCCCATTGCCTAACCCTTCTGCTCTTCTGCCTTGGAAGCAAAATACAGTATTGAATCTAAGATGGAAGGTAAGGGTTTAAAAAATAAAATAAAATCCCAACTCCTAGGGGAAGCCTTTTCCAATCCCATTTAATGCTAATGCCTTCTTTCCATTCATTATTTCCCATTTACACTGAATATGGTTTATTTGTATGTATTTGTTTATAGTCTCTCCTATTAGACTGTCAGCTCTTTGAGAGCAAGAACTGTGTTTTGCCTCTTTTTATATCCCAAGCCTTAAAACAGTGTCTGGCACATAAGTTCTGCATGATAAATGTATCTTGATTAATTAATCAAATGAATCTGAATCAGATTTTACAGACTCTCCATCTATTTCTCTGAATTCTGCCATCAGGGATCAAGCAAAAGTCTAATCATACACTTTCATGTAATAGTCCTTCATATACTTAGAGATAGTATATGGAATTATGCCTCCTGACAAGTCTTATTGGGTAATGACTCCTCTCTTCTAATCCCTTCCCTCTTTCTTCTCCATTCCTCCCTTCTTTCTTTTTTCCTTTCCATTCTCTCTCTTTCCTTCCCTTCTCTTCCCTTCTTTTCTGTTCTCTTCTCTTCTTTACCAATTCCTTCGATTCATCTTCATCTGCCAATTGCCCTCTTCTGTATATGCTTCACTTTGTCAATGTCCCTTTTTAAAACTGTTGATCAAATGTTGTAACACACTTCTCTATCCTCAAAATTCAATTGCTCTAGTAGTCAATTTTGCTTAATCATTTTTCTTTGTCACAAAGAAGGGTTGAGCTGGAGTGTGATTATATCAGGAAATGACTGTTCTATTAAAAAAAAGGAAAGAAAGAAAAGTCAGCAGTAAAACTTTTTTTGATTTAATGTTCTAAACTGGACACAGTTCCTTCAGTAATGGACAGTCCATAGTACAATGGAACTAAATTTTAATCTCTGTAAGAGGATGGACCCTCTTATTTATTTCTGCATATCAATCAAATGGTCAAATGAGAAATTTGTAAAGTACTTAGCACTGTGCCTGGCTCACAATAGGCACTTAATAAAAGTTCATTTCACATGTACACAATATTTCAGAGCTTTGAACAGGGGTCTGCACACATTAGGATTCTGGAATTATTGTCATTGTTGACTTGCTCTGAACACTATGGTTTCTTTCACACAACCTAAGATCAAGTTCATTTGTCACAACCATGTCACATAAGTAATAAATGTTTGTTAAATTGAACTATTGGTTCAGATTAACACCCAGGTCTTGTACAGAAGAACTGGTAAATAATTTCCTTTAACTTGTTCCTGTGTAGGAGGTATACCACTTGCCGCCCACCTCTCACCTATAGCTCCAAGAATCTATAGCTTGGGCAGAAGCCACTCCACCAGTAAAGCTGTCTCAGCAGTCAGGCTAAGCCAGATTGAGAGTAATCTAAATTGGTGAGGTATGGGTTAGCCTTCCTATGTGAAGATTTCCCTGGTGGAATAGGCAAATGTGATCAATCTGTTCCAACAGCAATGAAGGCAGCTGAAGCAGGCTCTGCAGAGAGCTTAGAGATTGGTAAGACATTAAAGATTCCAAAGTTATCCACTGATCCCTGACCATCACCAGTTGTCTTGACTTTTGTCTTGTCACAGACTTCAATGGCTCTGGAGGAGAGAGTGAGGCTGACAATTTTATGGAACTCAGTTTCACTTAAATCTAATTACACATGAGTCAAAAGACATCACTCAAACCATTTTATGTTTTACTATTTTACTGGCACAAAACTGTCCAGCATGGAATGCCTGCATCAAAGAAGGCACTGTGCTCTCTGAGCAAAGCAAAATTGCAGTAATTCAAAAGAAACATGAGTTACACAAAGTTAGAGACTTCTCCATCACAAATGTCTATTGAGCTATTTGTGCCCAACCCATGGTAGAGCCTTCTAAGCTCATACTAGTCTGATCAGCCACAATCAGACACACTATATACACTGACTCTGACCTACTGATTTCATTTTGGCCTTCTTAGAGTACAAAGAACAACCATCAGCCAACCTGTGTAATTGATTTTTTTTACCTGCAAAAAAACTTTGCATTTATTCCTACAATTTCTCTTCTTTGATACAATCCAGGATCCCATCCTGATTAGCAATTCCATTCTATTCAGCAAGCTGCCTATGTGATATTAAATAAATTATTTAACTTTTTTAAGCTTCAGTTTCTACATCCATAAAATGAGGGGATTAAGAACTAATTCTCTATGAGTAGCAATGCAATGATCCAGGACAATTCTGAGGGACTTATGAGAAAGAACACTATCCACATTCAGAGGAAGATCTGTGGTAGTAGAAACACAAAAGAAAAACAACTGCTTGATTACATGGGTCAATGGGGATATGATTGGGGTTATAAACCCTAAATGATCACCCTAGTGCAAATATCAATAAGATGGAAATAGGTCTTCACCAATGACACAGGTAAAACCCGGTGGAATTGTGTGTCAACTATGGGAGGGAGTTTAAAGGAGGGGAGGAAAAGAACATGATTTTTGAAACCCCGTAAAGATACTCTAAATTAATCAATTAAATAAAGTTTTTAAAAGAACTAATAAATAGAAACAATCAAGATTATATATGTAGATAGATAGATAGATAGATAGATAGATAGATAGATAGATAGATAGATAGACATGGATAGATAGATGGATGGATAGATGTCAAATGTTGCCTTCTCTAGTTCAGGAAAGAAAGGGAGGAAGATATTAGGCACCTTAATGAAGCAAACAAACAAAAAAATTTTTAATGAGTGGGTTGGGTTAGATGACCTCTAAGCTCCCTTCTAGCTCTAAAACTAAGATTCAATGAGTCTATGTACTAAAGACTATGCTAGTGATGGAAAACCTTTTATAGATCAAGTGCCCAGACTGCAACCCTCACATCACATGTGAACCACCCCTTTACCCCAGACAGTGGAGGGAGGAAGCACTCCCATTGGGCTACTGGGCAGAGGAGCAGGTGATGTGAGAAATGTCCTCAAGTGTGGTGGAGAGCAGCCCTATGTGGCATATGTGCCATAGGTTTGTCAACACAGGATGGTGCTCTAGAGATGCAAAAACAGAAACAAAAATATATGAATGTAAAAAAATAAATAATAGAAGCAAAATGTAAATACAATGTAATTCAGAGCAGACACTAACATTTGGGGGGAATTGAGAAAGTTTTTTTTAGCAGTATATGAATTAAACCTTGAAAGGAGCGAGGGGTTTCAAGAGGTAGAATCCATTGAAGGTTTTTTATATCAATTCTGATCTACAGTTTTAGCCAACTCTCCACTCCATACCACCCTTAGCTTCTGGTCTTCCCACATAAAAACCATGGACCCTATCTATACCTACATCTCAGTACTGTCTCAAGCATAGAAAACAATGGTTAGTTGGACAATAAGCAATTATTAAGTGCCTACTATGTTCCAAACACTGTCTAAGGACTAAAGACTAAAGGGATACAAAGAAAGGTAAAATCATATCTGCTCTCAAGGAACTCACATTCTAAGGAAGGAAACAATCTACAAAGCACAATGTACAGACAATATCTATATAGTATAGATGAAAGGTAGTAGAAAGGTAGAAGGAAGGCACAAGCAGAGTATAGTCAGAGGGAAGTGAATGGATTTGAAAGGACTCTTTAATAATGTGGTGATGAGGTCACAGAACTAAGACCTGTATAAAAAGGAGAAACCTCTCAAGGTCTTGGGTCATAACAATGGGATTTCCTAGGAGTAGGCCCCATTGAATGATTTAGCAAAATGGTACCAGGGTACAAAAAAAAAAAAAGGACCTGAAATGTCACACCCTACTGCCAGATTCTTTCACTATACTTCCAGTCAAGACCAGCCTAGTCCTTGGGATGAACTCTTAAATTAGTGATGGGAAATAAGATTTCATATAATGTGTATATGTGTAAAGCTCAAACCCAAATTTCTAACAGTGGTTAGAAGTTCTGTATTTTAAGAGATGAGCAATTGTCGTTGACTATTGCCTCTAAAAACAGTCTCTTTAAGAATGTGTTTATCAGGAGCAGCACAGAAGCACAATGGATAAAGTGCCAGGCCTAGAGACAAGAGGTCCTGGGTTCAAATTACCTCTGACACTTCCTAATTGTGAGACTCTGGGCAAGTCACTTAACCCCAGTTTGCATGACCCTTGCCACTCTTCTGCCTTAGAATAGTATTTAATATTATTTAGAATATCATTTATTTATATTTAATGTCAATTATAATAATAATAAATTATTTGTAGAATAATATTTAATATCAATTTTAAAACAGAAGGTAAGGGTTTTTAAAAAAGAATGCCTTCATTGGGGTAGCATATGCAGTGACATGTTAGTGTCTGAAGCTCTGGATCCCAAAAAGGAGAGAGAGCCCAAGACTTCATCCAGGTAAAGCTCATTCTTCTCTTCTAGATCAGAAGTTTCCCAGCAACTGGTAGCCTCAAAAAAGCTCCAAGATAATGTTGCATATACAAGAAGACCTTCTTAAACTCCCCATTTCCCATTTTCTCCTCCACTTCTGCCATACCCAAACTTAGAGACCTTGGTCTCCAGGCAATCATCTTACCACCCACTGTAGTCTCTTTTATCTTGTCTACCACAAGTTGGCAGCTCTCCAGCCTTCTTTTTTTGTTATTTTTTTATTTTGAAATTTTTATTTAGTTAATTTAGAACATTATTCCTTGGTTACAAGAATCATATTCTTTCCCTCCCTCCCCTCCCCCAACCCCTTCCCATAGACAGCGTGCAGTTTCCACTGGGTACCACATGTGTCCTTGATCAAAACCTATTTCCACATTGTTGATGTTTGCACTAGGGTGATTGCTTAGAGTCTACATCCCGGTCATATCCCCCTCGATCCATGTAGTCAAGCAGTTATTTTTCTTCTGTGTTTCTACTCCCACAGTTTTGTCTCTGAATGTGGATAGTGTTCTTTCTTATAGATCCCTCCAAGTTGTTCAGGATCACCACATTGCCACTAATGGAGAAGTCCATTAAATTCAATTGTGCCACAGTGTATCAGTCTCTGTGTACATTATTCTCCCAGTTCTGCTCCTCTCACTCTGCATCAATTCCTGGATGTTGCTCCAGTTCACATGGAATTCCTCCAGTTCATCATTCCTTTGAGCACAGTAGTATTCCATCACCAACAGATACCACAATTTGTTCAGCCATTCCCTGATCAAAGGGCATCCCCTCATTTTCCAATTTTTTGCCACCATAAAGAGAGCAGCTATGAAAATTCTTGTACAAGTCTTTTTCCTTATTATCTCTTTGGGGTATAAACCCAGCAATGCTATGGCTAGATCAAAGGGCAGACAGTCTTTTAGCACCCTTTGGGCATAGTTTCAAACTGCCCTCCAGGACAGTTGGATCAATTCACAACTCCACCAGCAATGCAATAATGTCCCGACTTTGCCACATCCCCTTCAGCATTCATTATCTCAAGCCTTCTTGAGGCCAACAAAATCCCTTTGCCTCAGGTGTGAGACTGGATAGGCATAGACTAGTGATGGCAAACCCTTTATAGAGACAGTGATGGCAAACCCTTTAGAGACCAAATGCCAAGTCTCACCCCCCAGAGACCTTGTGTTATGCCTTGCCCCCCCCACCAAGTGCCAAGCCCCACTACCCCCTCTTGCCCCACACAGTGGTAGTCTCTCGGTGACCGAGAATGACAATTGCCTTTGTGCATTATCATCTATTGATGTACTCTCGTGTGGCTTTGAAGTCCAAAGGCTGAGGCGCAGAGTTTGTGGCACATGGGGCAGGGGACTCCAGTTGTTACAGGAGGTGCAGTTGTGGCCTGGTGTCAGTGTTCATGCACAGCGGCAAGACGTCGACGTCGATCATCTTCAAAGGTGGTGGTGGCATGGTTAATGTGGGTTCGCCAGCTGCTTCTGACAGAGGCAACAAGTTCTAGTTGCTTTGGTGTAATGCCAGCCCACTTCAAGTTGGACTTTAGCTGATCCTTGAATCTTTTCTTTGGTCGGCCTTGTTTCCTGAGTCCAGCTGACAGTTCACCATAGAATATCTGTCTTGGTATTTGCTGTGGGTCCATGCGGATGACGTGTCCAGACCATTGTAGCTGGGTTTTGAGGACCATGACTTCGATGCTGGTGGAGTTGGCTCTGTCGAGGACTTCCTGATTGGTGATTCGGTCCTGCCATCGGATCCTCATGATTGACCAGAGGGAGCATTGGTGGAATTGCTCCAACTGCTTCATGTGCTTCTGGTACAGTGTCCATGTCTCGCAACCGTACAGGAGCGAGCTGAGGACCACTGCGTTATACACTTTGAGCTTCGTCGCAGTACTTACACCTCTGTGTTGGAGGACTTTGGAGTGCAGCCACCTGAGTGCCTGGCTGGCCTTTTGGATCCTGGCATTAATCTCGTGGTCTAGGAACCCGTCGTTGGCGATGGTGCTACCCAGGTACTTGATAGTGTTGACGTTAGAAAGCTGTGTGCCATCGATTGTAATGCACGGCTGGTTAGTTGGCCTCCCTGGTGCAGGTTGGAACAGCACCTCTGTTTTGCTGAGGCTGATAGTCAGGCCAAACAGTTTTGTTGCGGTGGAGAACCTGTCCACAATGGTTTGAAGATGATTTTCTTGGTGGGCCATGAGAGCACAGTCATCTGCAAAGAGAGCTTCCAGGATGAGTCTCTCTGTTGTCTTTGTTTTTGCAGTCAGGTGGCGAAGGTCAAATAGTGAGCCATCCAGTCTGTATTTGATGTAGACGCCCAGGTCTAGATCCATCACAGCATGTCGTAATACTTGGGTGAAAAATAGGTTGAATAGTACCGGAGCGAGGACACAGCCTTGTTTCACGCCATTGGAGATGTTGAAGCGATCAGAAGTCTCTCCACCAGATAGGACTTCCCCTGTCATGTCGACATGAAAGAGCTGGATCAGTTTGACGAATTTTGCTGGGCAACCGAGCTTTTTGAGGATCACCCACAATGTGTCCCTGTTCACTGTGTCGAACACCTTTGTTAGGTCTATGAAGACAATGTAGAGACTCAGGTTCTGCTCAAGGCATTTTTCCTGCATTTGCCTCACTGTGAAGACCATGTCGATGGTGCTACGATCTGGTTGGAAGCCACATTGTGATTCAGGCAGGTTCTGCTCTGAAACAGATGACAGGAGTCTGTTGAGTATAACACGGGCGAGGATCTTTCCAGCAGTGGAGAGTAGTGAGATGCCTCTGTAATTGTCACAGGCTGCTCGTGAGCCTTTGTTCTTGTATAGGGCTACGATGGAGGCATCTCTGAGTTCTGGGGGCATGTCTTCCTCTTCCCATATGTTGGTCAGCACTATGTGGAATGCCTGAAGTGCCTTTCCATTTAAGGCCTTGTATACCTCGGTTGGGATCCCATCTTTACCAGGTGCCTTGCCTGCACTCATTTGTTTAATGGCTTTTTGGACTTCCTCTATTGAAGGAGGGACATCAAGTTGTTCAAGTTGTGGTTTTGGGGGATCTGGTCAAGGGCACTTTGGTCAACTGAAGAGGGTCGGTTGAAGAGCTGATTGAAGTGTTCTTTCCACCTGTTGCTGATGCCTTTTTTATCTTTTATGAGAGTGTCACCGTCAGAGAATAGCAAGGGAGTGGTGGTGAGTTTTAATGGCCCATAGACAGTCTTGAGGGCACTGAAAAAATGTTTGTAGTTTTTTGTATCAGCAAAGTGCTGGATTTCTTCTGCCTTTTTTTTCCCACTATTGGTCTTGCATCTTCCTGATCTCATGCTGCGCCATAGCTTGGAGAGACTTGAATCTGTCCTTTTTAGGAGCAGAGTTTGGGTTATTTTGCCATTCCATAAAGGCTTTGTTCTTTTTGCTCAATAGGTCTTCAATAGCAGTGTTGTTCTCGTCAAACCAGTCCTGGTGGTTGCATTGTTTGGGGCCTAGGACTGCCTTTGATGTTTCCTTCACTGCGTCTCTGAACTGGTTCCATTTCTCGGTTGAGCTTCCAGTGAGTGGTCCCTTGGCAGACAGCTTGTCATCCAGGCAGGACTGGAATGTTTGCAAATAAGATGGGTCTCTAAGACAACTCACGTTGTAAAACACGCGGACTGTCTGGGCGCGTTTTGGATGGCGAGGCGCAATGCGCATTTGTAGAGTTGCTCTAACCAATCGGTGGTCTGTCCAGCATTCAGCTCCTCTCATGGCTCTGGTGATCTGTACATCCTGGATGTCTTGCCAGTGTACAATGACGTAGTCAATGAGATGCCACTGTTTTGATCATGGGTGCATCCACATTGTTTTATATTTGTTCACCATTCTGAACACAGTGTTTGTGATGGTGAGTTTGAACTCTGAGCATTTGCTGAGTAGCAGTAGGCTGTTGTTGTTCATTTTGCCCACACCATGTTTGCCGAGCACTCCTTTCCATCTTTCATGGTCCTGGCCAATGCGGGCATTGAAGTCTCCCAGTAGTATCAGCTTGTCATTTGTGGGCACTGAGTGCAGGACGGCACTCAGGTCAGAGTAGAACTGCTCAATGGTCTCCTCTGTGCTGGTCAGTGTTGGGGCATATGCGCTGATGATTGTGGCATACCGGTCTTTGCTGAGAGGCAAACGGATCTTCATAAGCCTCTTGCTGATGCCCACAGGCAAGTCTGGCAGCTGTTTGAGCAAACTGGTCTTGATAGCCAGGCCAACACCGTGGATTCTTTCTTCATTTGAGGCTCTACCTTTCCAGAAGAAGGTGTATCCAGTGGTGGGCTCGCTGAGTGATCCCTCTTCTGGTAAGCGTGTTTCGCTTAAGGCTGCGATGTCGATGTTATATCGCGCCAGTTCTTTACCGATTAGAGCTGTTCTTCTCTCGGGTCTTGTGGTATTCTCTCTGTCAAGTAGTGTCCTGATGTTCCATGCTCCTAGTAGGAGTTTCTTTGTATTTTGTTTTCTTTGGTTTCGACTGCTTAAAGGGATGACCCACCAGCTGCGGTGTGCTGACCGGGTGTTTGTAGGGCAGGCAATGTTTGGGACACCTTTTCTAGTCCCCTCCCTTGATTAGGGTGAGCAGTGCTGTTCGAGAGAGGGCTGCTCAGTCGCCCAGGATGCTGCCGAACGTCCCTGCTGCCCACAGGGCTGAGCAACCACTGGTCCGTGGGCCGCCTACGTGCAGGATCGTGACTACAACTGCCAGTGGTCACCGCCACCTGTTGCGTCTCCACTCCCCATCACTGCAGGTCTTGAAGAGGGTGGACGGGGTTAGGATAGATGAGTGTGCACAAAGATACTTGTGCGTGAAAGAGATTTAAGTGGAAAAGCCGATGCACAGAGACAGTTCCACTCTCTCGGCGTTGGAAGCCTGGGTCCAGTGGCATGAAAAATTGTTACGTCTGGAGACTTCCTCAGCTGCATTGGATGGCCGTGTTGTCCTTTGTGCTCCAACACGCCCTGAGCACTCCACAGTGCTTTGCTGTGTCGCCATCTCAGCTGTTGAACCTTCTTATTGGTTTCTTCTGCCTGTTCCGCCGAAACAGTCTTCACATGCTGGGTGAGCAAAGCCCTGGTTCACCAGGGGTCGATGACCCGATGGCTACCCTCACAAGGTTTAGCCGGCCTGTCGAAGCCGTTGCCCGGGGTGTGGCCGCTGCTACATGCTAGCAGCTACTGGGAGCCACAAGGGAGAGCTGGGTGTCAGGTGGGGTCAGAGGCTGGAGAGGTACCCTAGGAGGGCACGACAAGCCCTCCATACCAGAGATACTACCCCTCCCTGAACACCCCATACATCCCCCCCCCTTTTTTTTAAACCCTTACCTTCCGTCTTGGAGTCAATACTGTGTATTGGCTCCAAGGCAGAAGAGTGGTAAGGGCTAGACACTGGGGGTTAAGCAACTTGCCCAGGGTCACCCAGCTGGGAAGTGTCTGAGGCCAGATTTGAACCTAGGACTTCCCATCTCTAGGCCTGGCTCTCAATCCACTGAGCTACCCAGCTGCCCCCAGAAGAGCAGAAAGGGCTAGACACTGGGGGTTAAGTGACTTGCCCAGGGTCACCCAGTTAGGAAGTGTCTGAGGTCAAATTTGAACCCAAGACCTCCCATATTTAGACCTGGCTCTTAATCCACTGAGCTATCCAGCTGCCCCCTGCCCCACACAGGGGAGGGAGAAAGCACTTCTATTGGGCTTCTAGGTAGAGGGGTAGATGATGTGAAAAAATATCATCAGGCATGGTAGAGAGGGAAAAGGGAACAGCTCCACCAGAGTCCCCCTGTCTTTTGAGTAACATATTCTAGGGGGGAGGTGGGGAGAAGGCAGTACATGCCCACAGAAAGCACTCTGCTTGCCATCTTTGGCACACATGCCATAGGTTTGTCATCATTGGCATAGATTCTATCCTAGGAAGAAATTAAGAAGGCAGAAAGGAGACGTCAAATCCAGTTATGTTGGCTTAAGAGATCACTCTCTTCCTGGCACCCCAAGAATTTTCCTACCCAATGCAAGGATTGCCTCTCAAGCAGCTCTGAGAAAAGAGTCATCTAGCTTCTGCTTTAAGACCTCCTCTGGCAGAAAGTGTACTACCACATGAAGAGATCTATTCCACATGTGAATGTTTTAAATTATCATAAAGTTCTGTGCTGTATTGAGTTAATATCTGCCACTTTATAACCTCCAGTCATTGCTCCTAGGCTCATTTTTTTTGAATCACTTAGAATATGTCTGCTGGCTCCTCTATACAACAAGACTTCAAACCTTAGAAGACAGATGCAGCATTATAGTCCCCAACTCTCATTTTCTCTTCTTCCAAATTTCCTTTAATCCTTCTAAATTATGGTTTCATTGTCAAAATTTGCTTACAATCTGTGACAGTGAGAACAAGCGATGCATTTGGAAACAGAAGACCTAAGATCACATCTTACCTCTGCTATTTACTCACTGTGATACCTCAGATGAATCAATATCTGAGGACCTCAATTTCATCATCAAAAAAAAAAGACAATAATATCTGGACTACCTAGGTGGCATCCAGGTCTGCACACACAGGTAACTTTCCCCAATGCTATCCCAGGTTCAGGGCACATTATGAGTTTGGGGCAATGTTAACTCAAAATTATAGCTTTTGAACCCCTATTGAAGTATTTCTTTACCAGCCAACTAAAGGACATTCACTCATGACAAAATATGTTTAATTAAATAGTGTAATCCCTACAAGTTCTGAGCAGCCTTTTCCAACTTCTACTTCCACAAATGAGTTTTGGTTATTAGAGGAAGACTACATCTCTGCCACTCGAGAAATTCTAACCCATCAGCTCAAGTCCCTACCTGTGTGCTCCCCACCAAGATGAAAATTATTTTGTCAACTTTAAATCACTTTTAGAAAGAGCTATTTACTAAAAGGATATCATAAGAACAGTTGGTACAAAACTTCTCAAAATAATAATAGTAATTATTATTATTATTATTATTATGACATTCATATAGCACTTATCATGTGCCAAGAACTATGCTAACTACTTTATAATTATTATGTCACTTGATCCTCACACAACCCTGGGAGGTAGGTGCTATTATCATCCCCATTCAACAGATGAAGAAACTGAGTCAAAGGGAGTTTAAGTGACTCACCTGGGGTCACAGAGTTAATAAGTATCTGAGGCTTAATTTCTCTGACACCAGACCTGGGACTCTGTTCAGTTTGATATCTAGCTGCCCCATAAAAGTCTGTAAACTTTGTGTTTTACAAATCCATGGAACGTCTAGGGGAAAATGAACCCATGTAGCAAAAGGATAACTGACAACTCCTGGTGACTGGTTGCTTTTCTCACATTCACAGAATGCTTAGGAAGTTCCCTTGAGGCATTCTGGGTTCTTTCATGGAGTCACAAATCCATGCCCAGTCTGTTCTTGGCTCCCAATGAAGATATTCTCATGTGACCCAGGTATACCATTAGGACACCTACGGGAATATGAGAAGTCCAACATCCTTAGACCCTTCAAAACTCACAAAGTCTTCCTTTAACCAAGGTTAGGGAGAGTGAGAAAATCTATGCCAAAACCTAAGCTGAAGAATTTCCTTCCCTAACCATAGACCAGTCTTTCTCGGGGATTTACTAGAATCTTCTTCTGTTTGCCACTCACCAGAACTCCCTGGTTCCATTTAACTAGATGATTTTATACCAGACCCAAAGGGATTGATGAAATCCATCAGCCAACCGGAACAGCTTTCCTGTCTGTCATCATTTCAATGGCTTTCAAAGACTTTTCACACTTAATCCAAAACCCACGATGGAGACTGATTGATTGAGAATCTTACTGCATCCTTTAAGTGGGGCGGAATGACTTGATTGAGAAAATACCAACCAAGCCCATTAGGCCAATAGCATAACAAGATAAACTACAAGAAGCATTTTCCCCATACATACGATGCTAACCGCATCACACATATGTAAGTCAAGCATATGGCTAGGGCTCCTGTGTTCCTGAAGTGATACACGCTCCAGTGACTGCAGAGCCTGTCAGTGTCCTCTGGAGACATCATCAGGAGTTGCTTTCTCAACTGAGATGGCCTCCTTTGCTTCCTTTTTCTCTGTTATAACTGCTCACAGCCAGACACCTCCACTGAGCTGGGCTTCTGCTGTTCTCATTCTCCTGGGGGTCTCCACCATTTCTGTTGCTCTGCTACCATCTGCTAGTTTGGGGGCTACATTTTTCCCCTTTAGGAAAAAAAAGGTCTGCCAGATCTTTTCACCTCCAGGACTCTCTTTCATTCTTTTGTGATATAAACTACATCTAGTAACTACTCCCACAACCAGCCAGCTAGAGAAGTCTGTAAGCATCTTTAAGTATGTCCTTTTTTTCTGACTTTTCTCTCCCTGTCCCTTGGACCATTCAAGTCAAGCTCGAATCTAAGCTTTAGACAGAAAATTCCTTTTCATTCTGATCATACCTCTGGTCTAGGCAAATTGTTGAGAGACTCTGCTTTGCAGCAGGGTTGGGTAAAGCTGTAGTGAAGGTTCTCAAGCTGCCACCATGCCTCTCAAGTTCAGGGGTTAAGTTGAGCAGAGAAACTTCCCACTTACAAACAACTGATCCACCTACGTCACAGGGTCCACATGAGGGTCAAAAGAGATGATGGACAGAGAGCTCTTTCTAAACCATCAAACACACCAGCTACCATTACTGCTCATCATGATCACCATCATCATTGTCCCAATGGCCCTTCTCCAAACCCTCTCTAATTTATCAAGGTCCCTCCTAAAATTTAGGACATAAAACTGAACATAATAATACCTGGCTGTGGTCTGACCAGGACAAAGAACAAGAGGGCCACTTTGGCATTCAATGTCAATCTTCTATGCTTCTACCTACAAGTGGGGTGGGATGACAACTAGGAAAATACCAACCAACACCAACAAGACAATAGCATAACAAGATAAACTTCGATGCTAATTCCAGCACTCCTCTAGGGCCAGAAAGATGCTCAAAGACAGAGATTCAGCATGCTGTGACTTTGGTCAGGTCTCATCATCCCAGCCCCACTTCCCCAGTGGATCTGATTCCCAGGTACCTTGACCATATGGAAACATATGGATATATACACACCTATTCAGGGACATGGATGCTACATATCCCCTATACTTCTCCCAAAAGGAGCTTTATCTGAAGACCATGTAAACATACAAACGAGGAATGTACTCAAGATCCGGTCAGAGTCCATGCTGCCTTGCCCTATCTGCAACCTCACCAGGTTTTACCTTCACTTTCTCCTTAGCCTCAGACTCTGTGTTCCAGAGAAATCTTGGCCAATCTTTCAAAATATAATAATTGGGGACAACATTGAGTTGGCTCAATGGATTGAGAGCCAGGCCTAGAGATGGGAGATCCTGGGTTCACATATGACCTTAGATACTTCCTAGCTGTGGGATCCTGGGCAAGTCACTTAACACCCATTGCCTAGCCCTTACTATTTTTATGCCTTGGAAATAATACACAGTATTGATTCCAAGATGGAAGGTAAAGGTGAGAGAGAGAGAGAGAGAGAGAGAGAGAGAGAGAGAGAGAGACAGAGAGAGAGAGAGAGACAGAGAGAGAGAGAGAGAGAGAGAGAGAGAGAGAGAAAGCAACCTTTTCAATCAAGTAGGACCCCCCTTCCTTTTTTTCTGAAGACACTATCAAGTCACATCAAGTCTTATATCAATTCTGTACTCTGGCAGTTAATATTTTAACCTAAGAAAATTCAAGGAATTGGCAAAAATGGAGGAAGGAAAACAGGATGAACCAGCTCAGGGCTAGGTAGCATAATGTATAGAGAGCCAGGCCTGGAAGCAGGAAGACCTGAGTTCAAACCCAACCTCAGACACTTAATAGCTGAGTGATCCTGGGAAAGTTACTTAACCCTATTTGCCTCAGTTTCCTCATCTGTAAAACAAGCTGGAGAAGGAATTGTCAAATCATTCTAGCATCTTTGCCAAGAAAACCCCAAATGAGGTCAGAGAGTCAGGCACAGCTGAACAACACAATATGGCCTTAGAAAATAAGACTAAGGTCTAGGAGGTATAAGTCTTCATAAAAGAAGGACTTGACATATAGAAAAGTATGAGGTTTCCTAAAGGCTACTTACTGTGCCTCCCTGACAACCTCATCATTTGAGTAAATCCTTTGGCCTAATATAAATAGCTCACATTTCATTGATGCTCTATAGTTGTCAACTATTTTCTTCACAACAGTCCTAAGAGGCAGGTGATACAAGAATTATTATCTCTGAGTTATTAAGGTATTAAAGCCTTAAAAGGAAGAAATGACTCACCCAGAATCACATGGATAATAAGTGAGAGACTTAGAACTTGAACTCAGGTCTTCAGAAACTAAGTAAAATAGTCTTTCTTAGCCTTAATGTGGGTGGGAGTTCTGGAGCTTTGTACCCCAGTTAAAAGCAGTCTCCTCTCCTTTAATGTGGAAAATTTGGAGGGCATTTGACATTTCACCCTCTCATAATAACAAAGATTAATTTATCATCTTCTCTAGTGGTCATCTTGGAAGTCACAGACAGCCTGGTATCGGGGGTATTTCAGGGAGTCTTAGGATCCCAGCACCAACCCTAAAGCCTCAGAGACCATTTAGACAAACCCCTACTCAAATGCTGAAGTTTCTTCTACAAACTAGAGTAAAGGGTAGAACACACTAGGTTGACAATCAGCTAACACTTATTAAGAGCCTACTGTATGCCAGGCACAGTGCTAATCTCTAGGGATTAAAAAAAAAGGCAAAAAACAGTCCCTTTTCTCAAGGAGTTCAAAGATTAATGAGGGAGACAGCCAGCACACAACTATATGCAAACAAGAAATAGCTGGGATAATTGGGGAGTAATCCCAGAGGGAAGGCACTCAGATCAAGGAGGACACATTGGGGACTCAGACTTGTCTCCCTGATGGAAAATCATAATATCTACCATCCTGGACATCTGAAAATGGAGGTAAAATTAAGATGGTGCCGCAGATTCCAGGCTCTTAGCAGCAGCTTCTGGGAGACAAGGAGATCTCTGAGTCTCTTCCCTAAACCCACCTCAATAATTCAGGCTTTTGAAATTGTAAAAATATTTTCTATGAGCTATTTTTACACTAGACACTGGACTAAAAGTGTGATATTTGCCCTTGAAAATTTTAGGGTCTATTTAGGAAGACAATTCACAGGAATGATCATTGATGAATTGTATTTATCAAAAAGTATGATTCTCTATCTCTGTGTGACCCTGGGCAAGTCACTTAACTTCCATTGCCTAGCCTTTACCACTCTTCTGTCTTGGAACCAATACACAGTATTGATTCTAAGATGGAAGGTAGGGGTTTAAACAAAAAGGAGGGGGCGTTATTCTGTTGGCTGGAGTGGTCAAATAAGGTTTCTTGAATGGGGTAGGATTTGAACTGAGCCCAGACTGATGAGTAGGAGGATTTGGATGGATAGAGAGGAGAGGAGAAGCGAGGGCACAGATACCATGAAAGAGAAGGAGTTTCTTCCTTCCCCATGAAATCAACAATGGTATTATTTTCTCCATTACCCAGTACACAGAATGAGAGAGGACAAGAGATAAATGGGCAACAGAAGCTAGAAGGAATGTGGTCTTGCCCTTTTGCCAAGAGTAGCTTCAAGAATGGTGGCTCATATGGGTCACTCCGAACAAAGACACTCAAAGATCCCACTGGGGATGAGGAAAGAGATAACAGAGACAAGAGAAGAAAGCTAGAAGAGAGGAGCATGGACAGAACTGGGGATGCTCAGGGAAGGAGGAATATAGGGAGATGGCAATGTAGCAGATCTAGTCCATTGACAAGCAAGAAGAATTACTCTGGGAATCCTGCACACACATACTAGAACAGAGACTAGCTAGCACATTTCTGTGGTCACATTAATCCCTAAATGATCCCTTGCTGGGTCCCCTGGGTTCAGTAGTTAATTGTTCTGAGTGAGCATCGTGAGATGCTGGAGTTGCCCATCATCTTCCATAACCTTGGAATGAATTAAATCAATCTTCTGTACCGCCTGGAGGTCTAAGACATAGTCTCCAAAGCATTACATATATATTAATAGTAGGCGGGCTCCCAATATTAATTACTTCATTCTGCAAGTTAAACAAGTGATATATCTGAATTCAGAGAGAGGCACCCAAGAGTTTTATAAAAGATATCATACTGAGAATGAGAAAACCAAAATAGAACTGCTAATTTGGGAGCTCAAAATGATAATCTACCAATCCTTCAAAGACCAGCTCAACTCTCACCTCCTCCAGGAAGTCTCCCCAATTGACCCCAGCCCCAGGGACTGATCTCTCCCTTCTGAGATTTTTAAAGCATGCATTGTCTATACTTTATATTCCACAAATTATTATAACAGCCCAGTTAGGGAGGAGCCATTCAGTGTCTCAATATATTGATTGTTTCAGTATATCTGACTATTACAAATAGCTATCTCCTTTACTGACCATTTTGCACATGTATATCCTGTTTCTAACAAAACTGAATGTCCTAGGACCCCAGGACTCCTTGACTACATCCTCATCCTCTAGCCCTAGTTCTAGCCCTTTCTCAGACTCGTATTCTGTTCTCTACTCTAAAAGTACACCATCCTTCATCTGATCCATAAGGATTGGATCAAATCTAAGAATCTCAGATTCTCACCTTATTAGAGGGTAACTAGCTGAGAAAGGATCTGTCCCAATACTCAATACACCCAGGGTCTATGCTATTTCCAAGGACCTCTCTATGCCTAAATCCTAAGGGGGGGCTGGGAATCTTTAGATATCACCCCTTATGTCATATTAGTCAACTGCCTTCTCCTTAGCTCACTAGTCCAAACCCTACAACCTTCTTAATGTTCCAGGGAGCCCTGCTTATCAGCCAACCTTACAAAAGAGCTGGGATTATAATTAACTTTAATTTAAAGAATCAATATATCCAATAGCCCTAAGAGGACTGAGAGAGGAAGATAGGGTGTCATTGTCTTAAAGACCCAGATTTTGTGGAAGCAGACCCAGACTTGGAGTCATTATTGCAGGACTGGGACAGACCTCAGAAAATGCCCAGTACTTGAACCCAAGATGAAAAAAATACTCTCCACATTAAATACCACCACACCAGGCTGAATTCAAGTCAAATCTCCTTTGCATCTGGATCCTTTGCCTATAAATTAGATTTAAGTCACAAACCACTCCCCCACCCCCAACCTCCAAAGAAGTCATCCCCTTAATGTCCAACAGATGCTTTGATCACCATGAAGCAAAATCCTTCTTCAAACTATTTCATCCCAGGGAGTTCAGCCAGTTCTAGAACCAGAGGATCTATGAGGGGGTAGCACTGGTTGCTTAGGGCCATCTAGAGAATGCTAATATCTTTACATCTATGTATCCTTTAATAAAGTCTATATCAATCAATCAACGATGAATATGCTCTGTAATGTCAGGCAATAGGAATCCATTGAACCTAGGACTAAAACGTTCCACAAAGATGCTTCAGAGATTCTAATCCTGAGGTTTCACTTGGATCCTAGAAATTTTCCTTTCAATCTAACTTCAACTCCTCCTGACTCAACCTCGATCCCATCAGGGCTAGGAGGAAACTGAGGCTACCACAATCTATAGCAATCATGCTGTACAAACTCACTAAATTCATGCTTTGGTCTCATATTCTTCAAACCAAATCCCCCCAACCATACACCTTTTCAACCATGCCCTAGAAATCCTGCTTTAATTCTGGGTATTCCAGTCTCTCTGGACTCAGCGTCCTCAAGAGGTGTCATTTGTCATGGGTTCTTTAAGATTTGGATTATAGTCTAATAAAAATAATCATCATTACTGCCGAGCCTAGACATTGCTCTCACTCCCTTATCCACACAGAGGCCCCTCTACTCTGAATCTGTGCAGTAGTTGCTTCTAGTCTTGAGTGCCACCTAGAAGAGTGGTCAGATTCCTTCCTCAACTCTTTGACTTGATATATCTCCCATCCCAGTACTTCCAAATTTTACTTTAGGCTGAGATTTTAGCTTCTATCTAGGGTCTCCTCCAAAAAAGGAGCTGTAGAAATGATACTAAATGTGTCAAGAACTCATGTCTCTGAGAGGACAGACAACCTTCTTCTCTTCCATGGATATGGTATTTATGATCTCAATATGTTTTCCCACCTTATTAGTCTCTAATCTCTTCCCAGTCTACCATGCTTCATTCCAATAAACACGATTGTGTATGGGAATGTACAGGAACCATGGTAGAGTGGGGAAAGGGTCACATCTGAAATCAGAGAAGTCTAAGTTTAAATCTTGACCCCTTCCCCTAAGCCTGAGCGACCTGGAGCAAACCAATAACATCACTGAGCTTCCTATTTGAACAGATGATTTTTAAGGTCCAAACTTAACTAGGAAACAATTTATTCCTCACAACTCTGTGAGACAGGAAGTTCAATGTCATTACTCCTATTTCACAAATAAGGAAGCTGAGGTAGGTCATGATTTCCTCAAAGCACTTAACATCTCTGGGTCTCCTATTTCTTCACCTGTAAAATGGTCTCTAATATCCCTTTTAGTTTTTAATCTATAATCTTTTGATTCCATAAATGTCAGGACCAAAATTGAATCCAGCTTTTCTGATTCTACAACCAGGGTTTCTCCTATTATAGCAGAGTGGATAACTGGTAGAATTAAAATTTGGGTTTTCAATTCAGGTCAGATCAACAAATTTTCATTAAAGCTCTATGATATTCAGGGCATCGTGTTCAGCTCCTGGTAATACACTTGGGACCACCAAAAACCTGACCCTAACTTCAGAGTGCTTATGGGTCTATTTCTCCTCAGTCATCACTCAAGAGCCCCCATCAATGTGTTTATTTTTACAAGTCATCAAGAAGCAGAAAAAAAGTATCCAAGGAGCATTGATTACCTCCTTCCCAACCCACTATAAATCTGGAGTATTTAGGCTGAGGCTTTAGCTCCTATCTAGGGTCTCCTCCAAAAAGGAGCTGTAGAAATGATACAAAATGTGCCAAGAACTCAACCTTCTTCTTTTCCATGGATATGGCATTTATGATCTCAATATATTTCCCAACTTCCACAAATATATATATGTATATTATATCACTATATATATAATCACACACATATATATAATCACTATATAAATAATATATCACTATATATATTATATGATACATATAATATAGTGACCAACATACAAGGGATGCACAAGAAGGGATAAATCCATAAACAATACCCATGGGGGGGGGTGCAGCTAGGGGGCTCAATGGATAGAAGAGATTCAGGCCTGGAGACAGGAGGTCCTGGGTTCAAACCCAGCCTCAGACCCTTCCTCACTGTGTTATCCTAGAGGAGTCACTTAACCCCAATTGTTTTAAAACTGTTTTAAAAAAGAATGCACATGAACCCGAGGAGGGGCAATTTACATTTCAAAAATCTTTCTATATCTTTACCTCTTCTTTTCTCCATCTTCCATGTCCTGGGATCCTGGGGGATAAAGAGGAATGAACACATAAAAAGATTTTAAATGCCAGGAAGGGAATTGAGGAAGCTCAGGTCAAATGGGCTCTATTCAGAAAAGTAACCAGTAAAAATAGATATTGAAAGTGAAAGGTGGAAAGCTGAGAGTTTAAGGAGAGGAGGGAATAAAGGCTAACATTTACATAGCACTTACTATGGCAGCTAGGTGGTGCAGAGATAGCTAGGTGGTCCAGTGGGTAGAACATTAAGCCTGGAGTCAGGAAGACAAGTTCAAATCTAACCTCAGACATTTACTAGCTGCTACTAGACATTACTACTAGACATTACCAGTGACCCTGGGAAAGTCACTTAATCCTGTTTGCCTCAGTTTCCTCATCTGTAAAAATAAACTGGAGAAGGAAATGGCAAACCATTTTGGAGGAAACTGAGGCAGGAAAATGGGGTCATGAAGTGGGAACAACTAAAACAAGGCCCTATGCTAAATCTTTATAATTATTTTACATTTACAATTATAACTATAATAATAATTTATAATTATTATCTCATTTGCGTCTCACAAGAACCTTTATTATTATCCCCATTTTAAAGATGAGAAAACTCAGGCATATAGTGGTTAAGTGACTTGCCCGAAGTTACAGTTAATACATGTCAGAGTCTACATTTGAACTCAGATCCTCTCAACTCCAGGTTCTACACTATCCGTGTGCACCACTCAGCTACATCTGGAACCACTTATGTGGGGAATCTGATAGGGGGCTCAACAAAAAAATGAATAAAAAGATTATTGGGCAGCAGCAGTTGAAGTTAGAGGCCTAGCATTCCTTTTACTATCCTACATTATCTCCTATTCATTTATATGAAAATTGAGAAAGAATCATGGGTTTCCACAGAAATGTGGCTTTTCTAGAGACAATACCCTCTCTCATGTCTCCCAGTTGGGCTTTCAGGCCAGGTAAGAAAGAAGACTCATGCCAGGCCAGGCCTGTGAGGGAGTGATTTGGGGGCGGATAAGTCCTGGCTATCTCTATTACTGGCATTATCTTCCATGCCTGCTCTAAGATGGGCCAGGCTGGCCCCCACCCATTTCCAGTTCCTGGACCCCAGGGCCCTGTTGAAATGTTTTATGCATGATATGAAGAATCAAGAAGAATAATGAAAAGGGAGCAACCCCCAGGCAATATGATCTAATGGAAAGAGCACTGGATTGGGAGTCAAAGGGCTTGTCTTTGAGATGGGTCTGTGCTACTTTGCAAACCTAAAAGTGCATGTGTGTATATAGTATATTTAACTATATATGTATGTATAAAGATGTATATGGTATGAATATATGTAGTGTATATAGTATGTGTATAGAGAGAGAGTGGAGGGTAAGAGAGAAAGGGAGGGAAGAAGAGGGAGAGAGAAAGAAAGAGAAAAAAGAAAGAGATAGAGGGAAGGAGAGGCAGAGAGAAAAGAAAAGAGAGTGAGAAAGAAAGAGAGGGAAGGAGGAGAGGGGGAGGAAGGAGAGAGAGAAGAAAAGAAAGAGAGAAAGAGAGGGAAGGAAAGAGAGGCAGAGAGAAAGAAGAAAAGAGAGAGAGCAAGAAAGAGGGAAGGAGGGGGAGAGAGGGAAGGAAAAAGAGAAGAAAAGAGAAAGAAAGAGAAGAAAGGAGAGAGACAGAGACAGATAGAGACAGACAGACAGACAGACAGACAGACAGACAGACAGACAGACGGAGGTTATAAAATGTATAGTTGTATGACCTCAGACAGCTAACTCCCTTTACCTCTGTGAGCCTCAGTTTCCTCATCAGATCGGATCATCTCTAAGGTCTCCTCCAGCTGAGTCCTATGACCCCCAGATTCCCTGGAAAAGGAAAGAGCTAGGCAATTGCCTGCCCAGAGCAGAGAACAATTAGAAATGCTGGCTGCTTTTCAGCTCACTGTCCTCTGACTCTGGGGAAAATGCAACCTCAGGAAATATTTCTCTCTCATCCTAGAGATAAACGGTGGCTGGGTCAGCATATCAGAAAACCATTTGACCCCACAGCTGGCCCCAGCCCATTCAGAAGGAAGAACCTGCTGCCCTTCAGCCCCCGGGAGGATTAAACAGCCCATTTGCCTCTACTGACAGACGTCTTTGCCTTGGGAAGTACAGAGGAACAATTTTTTAACAGCCCCAAGAAGAGACTAAATGCAACATTATTTGCATCCTTGGCACATCACAAGGGCTTTGGAAGGAGCAGATATTGAGAGGAGTCATTCATATCATCATATGTGAGAAAGAATCTGGGGCAGTGTACAGGGCTTTAGACTAGAAATCACATAGCCTGGGTTTGAGTTCTGAGTTGGAGTACCACTTCACTGTGTGACTTTGGGTGAACCCCTTCCTCTTTCTGGGTCTCAGAGTTCTTATCTGTAAAATGAGGTGGTTAGATTGAATGGTCTCCAAGGTCTAGTTCTGACATTTAGTGACTCCAATATGATGGCTTAATAAGGCTCCCCTCATGGAGCATGCTACCTCACCTAGAAGAGGGGAGCCTTTTCTGGGAAAGGCACAGAAGGACCTGAGCCCTAGAACACCCTATCCTGTGGCCAGAGCTCAGAGGGAAGGACCCAGCAGATGATCTGACCTCAAGGTCCTCTAAAGAAGAGACAAATGTGCATATCCTGAGGAACATCAATCAAGGCTTGAGGTCTTTCTTGCTTTGGGCTCTGTGGACTCCAGTCCACTGGAGGAACAATTTCCAAACCATGCCACTTACACTTTAGTGTATGTATGTCCCTCTTCACCAACCTCCATCAGAACCTGGACTCTTCCATTATGACCCAGGACCTTAGAGAGATGACTTTCTTCTTTGTGTTCAGCAGAACCACATTACTTTCAAGCAGGGGTTTATAGGCTATTTGGAGAGGGCTAGTAGTACCTCTGGTATGAGGACTTGCCAAGTCTACCTGTTACCCAACTCTCCCCTGTGGCTCCAAGAAGCTGCACCATGATAAAATGATCTCAGCAGATGAGCTATATCAGGCTGAAGGCAACTAACAGCCCTCAAACCATCTATGCATTAGGAAGGTGTCTACTCCAAGCATGTGAAGACTTCCACATACACCTCTCCCAGCAGAATGGGCAGATCAAAACAGTTTGTTCTAATGACCACAAAAGTGCCTGAAACAGCCATCAGAGTCCAAGGTCATCCACTGAATGGCCATTGACTATCATCTGGACTTTTCTCATGCCACTGGACTTTAATTGACTGGAAGAGACTAAGGCTGATGACTTTGTGGACCCCTGCTTCAATCCAACTCACTTGCCAGTCAAGACACCACCTTATGATATCATTGATCCTCTTGGAAAACAGAGGAAGAATAACAGCAGTTTCAAGCAAATATCCCTTTCCCCTCTTTCCAGCTTTTTTTTATGTGTTTTCTTCCTGCATCATAATATAAACATCATAACATAAACTTTCCCTTGAGGGAAAGTACTACTATCTTGTTTTCTTATATTGTATCTCTTAGCACTTAGCACTGTCTAGCACTGAATAAATGCATCCATTCATTCACTCTCATCCTTTTGAAGGGAGATGGGGGCACCTTTATTTGCTATATATTGCCCCAGAAAATTTAGATCAGAGGTTCTTAACCTAGGGTTCATAGATCCATGTACATGTTTCAGAGAAAATATTTTGATATCTGTATTTCCATGTAAGTGGTTTCCATTGTAATCTTATTTATTTTCTCATGCACTTAAAAACATTCCTTTCCCCAATTAATAAATGATCGATGAATATGAATAGTTCTCAAGGGAAATAGCAATAATAATGATAATGGCAGTAATAATAATAATGGCTTATATAGAGTGATTTAAGGTTTGCAAAGGATTTTACAGGTTTTATTTCATTTTATCCTCAAAACAAGCCTGGGATTATTATCCTCTTTTTACAAATGAGGAAACTGTGGCAGACAGAAGTGAAATGACTTGTGTGTGAAGCATCTGATGCTGATGCTGATGATACCTCAGGTCTTTTTTTTTAACCCTTATCTTCCATCTTGGAATCAATACTGTGTATTGGTTCCAAGGTAGAAGAGTGGTAAGGGCTAGACAATGGGGGTTAAGTGACTTACCCAGGGTCACACAGATGGGAAGTATCTGAGGCCAGATTTGAACCTAGGATCTCCTGTCTCTAGGCCTGGCTCTCAAACCCCTGAGCTACCCAGCTGCCCCCTAATTCAGGTCCTCTTGACTCCAAGCCAAGCACTTTATCCACTATGCCAGCTACCCTGAAAAATCTAAGATATCTCTAGCTATATGAAGTACAAATACTCCAAATCACTAAATAATAAGAGGAATATAAATTAAAGCAATTCTGAGATTATACTTTATACCCATCAGATTGGCAAAGTGGATAAAAATGGATAATGACAAATGTTGGAGGGGCTATGAGAAAACAGACACATTGATTCTGTCAAAGAGCTGTAAACTGATGTAGCCTTTTTGTAAACAATTCAGAATTATGCCCCAGAAGTTAAACTGTGCATACCCTTTGACCCAGGCCTAGAGTCCAAAGTGATAACAAGAAGAAAAGGATCTATATGAACCAAAATATATACATATGTGTGTGTGTATCAGCCCTCTTTGCAGTGGCAAAGAATCAGAAGCTAAAGAGAGAACAATCAATTAGGGAACAGCTAAACAAATCATTACACGTGAATGTAATGAAATACTGTTATGTTATAAGGAATGATGAAAGAAACAGTGTCAGAGAAACTTGGGAAGATTTGTATGAACTGATATATACAGAGTGAAATGAACAGAACCAGGAGAATCATTTTTACTATATTATAAAAGCTAACAATTTTGAAAGACTTAAAAATTATGATCAATGTAATTAATGATCAACTGTGATTCCAGAAGTCTAATGATGAAGATTCCTGACAGAAAGGAATTGATTAAATATGCATGAGACATATATTTTTGGACATAGCCAATGGGGACATTTATTTTGCTACATTATGAATATTTCATACAAAGATTTTATTTCTCTATGGAGATGAAGGGAAGGTAAAAAAAATAGTTGGTGATTGAAAAAAATAAAATTCAGTTTTAAAAATATTATTCTGGGTGACCTTTAGCTACATCATAATGCCAAAAGGATCCATGACACTAAAAGGTTAAAAACCTCTGATTTAGACTGAAAGATGTGAAAGAGAGAATCCAGAGGGAGACACAGAAAAACAGTACATCTTTCAGAAATGACTGCTCAACTCATAATATCCTTTTTTTTTAAGCTGGATGAAGCAGCAATTCATAGCTCCATAAACAATCCTCTTTTCTTATCTTTATATATGGAAATGTTCATGATTTCTGGTTATTATTAAGTGCATAATAACAAAAATATGTGTAATGTATCGAATTTAAAAAAAAAAAAACAAATCCACGGCATTTTTTTTAATCCAGAAGAAGCAGCTAGGTGGTTTCATGGATTGAGAGATAGGCCTAAAGATAGGAGGACTGGGATTCAAATCTGGTCTCAGGTATTTCCTAGTTATATGGCCTTGGCCAGGTCACTTAACCCTCATTGCCTAGCCCTTACCACTCTTCTGCCTAGGAACCAATACACAGTATTGATTCTAGGACAGAAGATAAGGGCTAAAAAAAAACAATAAAATCCAGAAAGGACTAGGAGAGAAGAGGAGAGAGGAAAGAGAGAAATGGGCAGAGGAAAGAAGGAATCCAGATTGTGTGTCTCTGGGTAGAGAAATTGTCATAGCCATCGCTTCTGTCCCCCAGAGAGAAACTCTGTTCCATGGATTCTGGACTCACAGCTAAGCCCTAGGTCCTGTCTAGAATGCTAAGCATCTGACAAGGCAGAATAGGCTCCTAAGCAAACTGGGCTTCTTGAAGGCAGGGCCTGGAACAAGCAACTCCTTCTAGTTCCTCCTCAAATGGAATCTGGCACTACAGGCTGTGGCAAATGTTTTCTTGACTGACCAGCTGACTGATTTTGATGCAAAGTCTGGGAGGTGGGCCAGAAGAGTAGGATGGTGATGAAGATGGTTTGGAGGATAGGCAGGAAAAACTAGAATGGAGATCTTAAATTTAAACTGACAAGAGGGATAAGGCCCAGGAAATACAGTGCACAGTTATAGCACAGGCTTTCCTCTTGGGTAGCAATATGGCGGCCAACAATGTTTGTCCTTAACACCCTTCTATCTCTGTTTTAACCTCTGTCTCCCATCCTACACACTCCCCTAAGTCCTGTTCTCTAGTTCAAAAATTCAACCTAGGCATGGAAAGATGTAGTCAGACATGTGAAAATATCTCAAGGTTTCAGTAATTCATTCCCCACATAACTTCCATAATAGTTTTCCTAAAGCTCTTCTGCTCAATAAACCTCAGGGGCTCCCTACTGACTCTAGAATCAAGTACAAACTCCTTTACTCAGTATTTAAAGCTCTTTGAAAATTGGTTCTAACCCACTTTCCAGCCTTAATCATCACTTCCCTTCATACACTCTACAGTCAAGCCAAACCGACCTTCTTGCTTCACTCACCACGTTCTACCTTCCATCTCAGACATTTATTAAGCACCTGTTATGTGCTAGGCATGGTGCTAAGAGCTTGGCTTACAAAGGAAGGCAAAAGACAGTCCTGCTTTCAAAGACTCCCACAGTTTAATGGATGAGACAGCATGCACATGATGATGTACAAACAAGATATATGCATAACATGAGTTTCTTATTATATGCATGATATATATCTTCTGTTATCTCATGAGGAATATGGAAACAAGTATCACATGAAAGCACTGATGGAACTTATATCACATTATTTGCCACCTCAGGGACAGAGAGGAGGAGGGAAAGAGACAATCTGAATTACAAAATGTCAGAAAACAATTGTCAAAAATTGTTTCTATACTTGAAAATTGACATTTTTGAAATTGAAAAAAATGAAATTGAAAATTTCAATTGAAATTGAATTGAAAAATATTCTAGATGAATTAATTTAATAATTGGAAAATGTTTATTTTTTTAAATATGTACATGACAAGTTGAAGATAAAATACAGAGGGAAGGCACTAGAAATAAGGCAGCTGGGGAAAGGCTTCTCATAGAAGGTAGTGTGTTAGCTGGGGCTTAAAGGAAGCCAGAGTAGCCCAGAAATGGAGATGAGAAGAATTCCAGGTAGAGATAGCCAGTGAAAATGCCCAGAGTGAGGTATAGCAAGGAAGCCAATATCACAGATTGTAGAGTAAGGGTGGGACAATGTATAAGGTGTGTAAGAAGACTGGAAATATAGGAGGGGGCCAGGTTGTAAAGGGTAGTAAATGCCAAACAGAAGAGTTCTTATTTGATCCTGGAAGTGATAGGGGGCCACTAGTATATATTGGGTGGTTACAGAAGGGATGTGACATTATCAGACCTGAACTTTAGGAAAATTACTTTGACACCTGAGTAGAGGAGGGATTGTAGCAGGAAGATCAACCAGCTGGCTACTGCAATAGTCCCAGAATGAAGTGATGAGGACTTGCACCAAGATGGGAAAAGTAAGAAGAGAAAGGAAATATATGCAAGAGATGTTACAGGTGAAATATTGGCAACTGATTGGATGGGGAAAGAGGAGAGGGTGAAAAGTTCAATATGGCACCTAAGTTGCCAATCTGGGTGACTGAAAGAATTCAGATTCCCTCAACAGTAATAGGAAAGGTATGAACAAGAGAGGGTTTGGGGAAAAATATAATGATTTCATTTTGGGGCATGTTGACTTTAAATTGCCTAGGGGATATCCATTTTGAGATGCCCAATAAGCAGAGATGCAAGATTGGAAGTCAGCAAAGAGTGTGGACCAAGATCAGCAGATTTGAGAATCATCATCATAAACAGTAATTGAATTGGCAATGATGAGATTACCAAGGGAAATAACATAGAGGAAGAAGAAAAGAAAGCCTTGTCCTAGGCTTTGAGGTCCTGAGTCCTGAGCTCCATGGGATCCTCACAGTTAGCAGGTGCAACCTGGATGAAAATTCTACAAAGGAGGCTGGGGAGGAGCAGACAAATAGGTAAGAGGAGAACCAGGAGACAGTGGTGTCCTAAAAACTTAGAAAGAAGAAAGTATCAAGGAGAAGAAGGCAATCCATAGTGTCAAGGGCTGCAGGGAGGTCAAGAACAAGGATTGAGATTTAGTGTTTGGCTGAGAGATCTTGAGTAATTTTGGAGAGAGTAGTTTCAGTGGAATGGTAAGGTTGGAAGCCAGACTGCAGAGAGTTAAGAAAAGAGTGAGAAGAAAGGGGAATGGAAGTGCCTATTGTAGAGTCTTCTCAAAATGTTTAGCCACAGAAGGGAGAAGAGATATGAGGCAATAATAATCAAGGATGAATGAATGGGGTGTTTTTTTAGGGTAGGGAAGACCTAGGTATATTTGTTAACAGTAGGGAAGGAGATAGTAGATAGGAAGAGATTGAAGATCAATGAAAGAATGAAGATGACAGAGGAAAATCTGTTGGAGAAAATGGCATAGAATGGAGTCATTTGTACATGTAGAGGGGCTGGTGTTGGCAAAGAGAAGGTCCTCCTTTTTATTTTTTTAAGAATTTGAGTTTATTTATTTAATGAATTCATTTAGAATATTTTCCATGGTTACATGAATCATGTACTTTCCCTCCCTTCCTCCCACCCCCTCCTGTAGCCAACGAGCAATTCCATTGGGTTTTACATGTATCAGTGATCAAGACCTATTTCCATATTATTAATATTTGCACTAGGGTGATTGTTTAGAGTCTACATCCCCAATCATATCCCCATCGAACCATGTGATAAAGCAGTTGTTTTTCTTCTGTTTCTACTCCCACAGTTCTTCCATTAAATGTGGATATTGTTCTCTTTCTCATAAGTCCTTCAGAATTGTCCTGGATCACTGCATTGCCACTAATTGAGAAGTCCCTTACATTCAATTGTACCACAGTGTATCAGTCTCTGTGTACAATGTTCTCCTGGTTCTGCTCCTTTCACTCTGTATCACTTCCTGGGGGTCTTTCCAGTTCACATGGAATTCCTCTTTTTTTTTAATGCTTTCCTTCCTTCCATTTCAGAATCAATACTATGTATTTCTTCCAAGGCAGAAGTATAGTAGGGGCTAGGCAAAGGGAATTAAATGACTTGCCCAGGGTCACACAGCTAGGAAGTATCTGAAGTTAGATTTGCACCCAGAATGTCCTGTCTCTAGATCTGGCTCTCAATCCACTGAGCTACCTAGTTGCTCCTTTCTTCATGTGAGACAGGGGAACAGAGGAAATAGAGGCAGAAGACATCTGGTCCAGTATCAGGGAGAAAAAGGATAGACAAGGAAGCTCTCAGTTAATGGCCTCCATTATTTCAGTGAAACATGGGCAAAGACTCACAGATGACAGAAAAGAGGAAGGAGAGCCATAGGATATTTAAAAAGGGATAAAAAGATTTGGAAAAACTACTATGGTGGGTGGGATAATGAATTAATAAGGGAGGTATAAAAGGATTGCCTTGTTGCAGTGAGAGCCCAGTTGAATTGTTAACAAATTTATAGTGGATCCCATTAACATAGTTTTGTGATTTTTCTCCAACTTCATTCAGCAGCAAAGTAGGCATAAAGGCAATGGATGGTGGGACTGATCCAGGACTGAGTCTTCACAATGTAAAATCTGTAATAAGAGGTTCAAGACAAGTGTAGAGTTGAATGGGTTCACTAAGAGGAAGGGAAGAGGTCGAAGGGAACAAGCATTTTCTAGGCTGCTTTAATATACTAGGCACTGTTCTAAATGTTTTTACAAATATCTCATTTGATTCTCACAATAACTGTGTGAGACAAGTGATCTTTTATAGTTGATGAAACTGATGCAAAAAAAGGTTCAGTGACTTGCCAAGGTCACCCAGATAAGAAGTGTCTAAGGTTATAGTCGAACACTTAGGGGTCAAAATGGGGAAGGGAGGTTTTTTCTAATTCTAGCTCTGAGACTGTGATTATATGTTTTTCAATGTCTGTGGGTTGTTTGGTGGTGATATGTTATGGGATTATGGACTTTAGAGTATAAAGGACCTTTAGACATCATCTAGTCTCACTCCTCTCATTTTTCAGATGAAGAAACTGAGACCCTTATGTCTGTATGCTTACAGAATCAGAATCTGAACTCGGTCTTCTGTCTCCAAATCCAGTCCTCTTTATAGGATGCTACTACCCCAGGACCAGATCCCTAAGAGCAGCCCTTCTCAGCTCCCCAGTGAATCTCAAGAGTTCATCCTAGTTGTAATCTAGGTCCAAGCTGAATTGTCCTCACCAGGCCACCTGAGGTATCCCTGTGAAGGCTCTTCATCCCTAGCTTTCAAATAAGTTTTTCCCTAGTGCTCAACTTAAACTGATTCAGTCTTCTGTCTCTCTCAGTCTATCCACACAGAGAAGAATGCAATCTCATAGTCCAGAGGTACCTCAGAGACCCTCCAATCCAATTTATACCTGCAAAGGAATCTTTGCCTTCCCATCCTCCAACAAATTCCAGCCTCCAGAAAAAGACCTAGAATGGAGGGGGGGAAATTACCTCTCAAGTCTTTGAACTGGATCTTATTATTAGGAAGTTTTTCCCTTCTATCAAAGCTAAATTTCTCTTCATTGTCCCTTATACTTCCAGCCCTCTGGGACCAAGCAGAACAAGTCTGTTCTTTTCCAAGTAATAGCTCTATAGGCTACCTGCTAAGTCTTCTGTTCTCCAAGCTAACTATCCCAATTGAGCACCCTTTTAAGTCCTTTGATCAAATTGTTGAAGCAGTGAGGTGGCACCTTCCAGGAATCAAGAAGACTTGAGTTCAAAATTTCCTAGCTGTGTGACTGGGAAAGTCACTTAACCTTTGTTTGCCTCCATTTTCTCAACCATAAAATGGGAATAATAATAGAACCTACCTTACAGGGTTGTTGTGAAGATCAAATAAGAAATATGTAAAGCCCATTCTTGGCACATAGTAGGTGATTAATAAATACTTATTTCCTTCCCATTCCCTATTGGTGTCTAGTACACAGAATACTCCTATGCGGGGGTCCCCAAACTATGGCCCATGGGCCACATGTGGTCCCCTGAGGCCATGTATCCAGCCCCCACCGCACTTCCAGAAGGGGCCCCTCTTTCATTGGTGGTCAGTGAGAGGAGCTCTGTATGTGGCAGCACCTCAATGCACGGAGTCACTTACGTACAGCACTACTTCCAGTGACATAATCCTTTGCATGGCACCTTACAAGGAGATGCCACACAAAGGATTACGTGGCTGCACAATGGAAGATGTCAGCATGGTGAGCGGCGATCTGGGGGAGGGGATTCCGCACTGTGTATACTGCTGCCCAGTTAGGGTTAGCGTTAGGGTTACATTTTTATAGTCCAACCCTCTGAGGGACTATGAACTGACCCCCGTGTAAAAGTCTGGGGACCCCTGCTCCTGCGTCTTTAGAAAGAGTAAGGGATACCAGTCTCATTTGTCTATTATCAGTTAAAATCCTTTCAATGAAATTCATATTTAGCTCCCCTAAACCAGACACCACATATGCAGGCACTACAGATGGAAAACAATTCAACCATCCCTTTCCTTTTTCTCCACCAACCAGGAAAACAGGACTGGTAGAGAAGAAGTGACACCCCAGCCCAGGGACAAAGAAATGCAGAATACAAGGGATTTCTGAAGGCTGGGGGAGGTTGAGGAAAGGGTTGTTGTTTCTCCCCTTGTCCTTTTCCTAAAACTCCCATCCATTCTTCCTTTGATCCAGACTGACCCTCGTGTCCCTTTTCCACCCGTTTCCTTCTTCCCTCATCCTCCCCCTGATTCTCCCAAGAGCCTCAGTGCCAGAGTATCCACCAAAGGCAACCACAGACATCCCCAGAGATGGGAGGTGATGCGTGGTAGTGTGGAGGGTGCTCTCTGTGGATCATCTTCACACACATACCCCTCATCCCTGCCCAGAGTGCTTCTGTGTTCTCCTTGTCAAGGACTGTACCCACTGTGAGAGCACAAGGTCTATCCGTCCTTTGTGGCCTGTGATAGTTCCAGACGAAGTGGTACCCAAGGGGCATGGAGGCAGAGGGACTAGAGAGCCAGCAAGGGGATGGATGAACAATGTCCAACTTCTCTGCCTCCTGCTGATGCGTGTGAATCTGCTCACCCGAGGGAAAAGGCCCAGGGGCGGAGGCTCCAGCTCGCCCCCACAAATGGTATATATAGGTAGGAAGAAAGGTGTAAATAGACATGAGAGTGCCACAGAAACACAGGCTCACAGACGCTGAGGTCAGCTTCTGCTACAGCCCCCATCCCCAAACCTAAAGAGTATCTGAAGACAAAAGATGACAGTCTAAATCCATAGCACTTTGTTATTCCTGGTCTCCCCAATTTAATCCTAAATTTAACCCATTCTTAGCCCTAATCCTGGCCCTACCTTTACACTAAATCATAAACCTGATTTTGTCCTTATTCTGACCTAACCCAGACATAGAGCTATAACTAGGTCAGGGCAACCAGAGCTTTGCCTCAGGGTACCAAAGTACACACACAGCATTTGCTTTACTTCAACAGTGTATGAACAACTGAGTTTAGGATTTGGGCAATTAGTTTAAAAAAGGAAGTTACCAGAGGACCTGCTCCTTCCTTGACACCACCACCACCAAAACCGAATCCTAGATGAGTTCTTCCCTAGCCTTAGGCCTTACCTCTGATGGCCCCCAGCAGCATACTCATGATATCTTTTTGTCTTCCCTATGGGACAGCATCCTAGGCCTATTTCTTTTCTTGAATATTTTTTAAATAATTTTTAAACCCTTACCTTCTGCCTTAGAATCAATACTGTGTACTGGTTCCAAGGCAGTAGAGTGATAAGGGCTAGGCAATAGGCTTAAATTACTTGCCCAGGGTCACACAGCTAGGAAGTGTCTGAGGTCAGATTTGAACCCAGGACCTCCCATCTCTAGACCTGGCTCTCAATCCACTGCACCACCTAATTGCCCCTAAAACTTAAGAAATTTCCTTGAAAATTTCATTTGAGGGCACATTTCACGTTTGTCCCAGAACCCAAAATTACCAGGGACTGCTCTATCCTGACCCAGTGTTTAATCTTAACCCTGCCCCTGCCCTTACCTCTTGACCTGTGCCTGGGTCCTCCCTGGCTGTCCCTCTTTCCCAGGAGATCTGAGCAGGGAAAAGCAGCCCCTCTGTCTATCAGCTTCCTCTCCTGACCCAAGTTCTTGGCAGCTCCCATCTTCTCACAGCCACCACCCAAGCAATCTTTTGCATCTTTATCGGTCACACGGGACAGACCAGACGGTGGGTTTGTTGGGGTGTTGTTTTTTTTTTCAAACTCTTAAGGGAATTAAGTCCAGATGGTTGGCTTGATCTATTCCATCTGCAGTACTTGTCAGAACTGAAAAACTCCTCAAAGTTTCAATAGACAGTTACAGTTTGGGGGGAGTTTTAAAGATGGAAAAGTGAGACCTGGGAGGAAACAAGCCTAGAGATGAGTGTAGGCAATGAGACAGGGGACTTTGCCTTCTAATAGATGCAGGTTGAAGTGGGAGGAATCCATGTATGTGAATATACATGTTAAAGAGTGCATGGCTGTGGAGCAATAAGCCAGGGAAGGGAAAAAGCATTTATTAGCACCTCCAAAGCACCTCGCACTGTGTTAAACATTTCACAAAAATTAATTTATTTGGGGGCAGCCTGGTGGCTCAGTGGATCAAGAGTCAAACATAAAGACAGGAAGTTCTAGGTTCAAATCTGGCCTCAGACACTTCCTAGTTGTGTCACCTTGGACAAGTCACTTAACCCCCAATGCCTAGCCCTTACCACTCTTCTGCCTTGGAACCAATACACTTTATTGATTCTAAGACAGAAGGTAAGGTCTAAAAAAAATATTTAACTCGTTTGATCCTCACAAAAACCCTAATTTAATAATGACAAGTACCATTATTATTCCTATTTTACAGTTGAAGTAACTGAGAAAGACAGAAGTGAAGTGTCTTACCCAGAGTCACACAGCAAGATCATGTCTGAGGCTAAATTTGAACTCAGGCTTTTCTGACTCCAGTCCCAACACTATCTATGGTACCATATAGAACCATATGGACCACAAGGCCCAGTACATTGAGGCCCAACTCTAGCCATACTTCACTTCACTCCCTGACATCACCATCTACATCTCCTCTCCAAATACCCTCACTAAACCAACCCCAATTCTACCTCCCATATTAGTTTCTAGCTCTAGAACCAGAATAAAATCAATTCTATCATTGATCCTAGCATCAGAGCAGACACTCCCTTATGCCCCCCCCCCTTCATCATCCCTATAACTTTCCAAACCCAATCATTATATGGCCACCATTCCCCCAATGAGCTCCTTAAGATAAATTGTTTCCACTTTTATATTTGTATCCCCAGCCTTTCTCAAAGCACTTACCACATAGTAGTACTCAATAAGTGTCTTTTCATTCATTCTTTCATTCATTCATTTGTTCATTTGTGGGAGTACACATTATGTACCAAGGAATACAACTCTGCGGATGACTCGTGCCAAAATGGAAGGCTGCTGTAGCTCAATGGTTGAACACTGGGCCTGGAATCAGAAAGACCTGAATTCAAATCCAGTGTAATCTTGGATAATTCACTTAATCTTTGTATGCTGAGGAGGCTCAGTGGATAGAGTGTTGGTCATGAAGTCAGGAAGACCTGAGTTCAGATGGAGCCTCAGAGATTTCCTATCTCTGTGACCTTGGGCAAGTCACTTAAGCTCTGATTGTAAATGGAGATAATAACAAAATCTTTAAAAATCCATTGGATCCATTGGAGAAAGAAATGGCAAACCACTCTAGCACTCTAACCAAGAAAATCCATGGAGAGCTGTTGTCCATGGGATCACAAAGAACTGGACACAAATAAACAAGAGCAACATGGGGAGTAAAATGGAAGAGCAAAAGTCTGTGTGGTACCCAGTCCAGGACAAACACTCAGTGGACAGTGAGGCTCTAAGACAGCTCCACATAGAGGCTACAAATGGAGAGCCTCTGCAAAGAGATCACTGGAATAGAAATCAACAGACCCAGGTTCGAATCTTGAATAGAATGCTTACTAGACCTCTCTTACCCTCAGTTTCCTCATTTGCAAGTTTGGATTAGATAGTCCCTAAAGCTTCTTTTAGCTTTGGATGCTACCATCTGGGTGGTAGGAAAGAGAACTTTTGAGCCCCTAATCAATCAATCAACAAGCATTTACTAAGTACCTATTATGGGCCAGGCAAGTTTCCAACTGCTCATGGACTCAGCACTAGAGAGGGAAGGAAGAGCAAGTAGCCCAGGCCAAAGTGGGTCAGTTCTTAGGCCTAGCCTAGGGTGAAGAGCAAGTGTGAGGAAGCCAGCCCCAGGAGCTGTCCTGTCTTTGGCCAGTTCTCCCACCATTGAATATACCAAAAAGTCACTGTCAAAAATTAGGAGCAAGGAGGAACTAGTAGCTTAGGGGATAGAGTGCCAGGACTGGAGATGGAAGGTCCTAGGTTCAGATCTGACCTCAGATATTTCCTTACTGTGTGACCCTGAACAAATCATTTAACCCCAATTGCCTAGCCCTTCCGGCTCTTCTGCCTTGGAACTGATACTTAGTATATTCTAAGAAAGTAAGAATTTTTTTTTAATTAGGGGCAAACTCAAAGATCCCAGATATTGAGATAAGAACTTACTATCTGACAAAAATTGTTGGGAAAGCTGGAAAGCAATCAGGCAAAAATTAGGCAAAAATCTCATACCATAAGTCATGATGAGCTCAAAATAGGTAAATGATTTTGGCTTAAAGGGTGACATTATAAGCAATGTAGTGTGGCATTTAAGATGTTGCCTGTCAGATCTGTGGATAAGAGAAAAATTTGTGAACAAGGGATAGAGGGATTCACAGGAACTAAAAGGGACATAATTTTAAAGGTTTTGCACAAAACAAACCAATGCTGCTAAAATTAAATGAAAAGCAAGAAACTGGGCAGGGTAGTCTTTGCAACAAATTTCTCTGCTAAAGGCTTCATTCCTAAAAAATATATGGAACGGAGTCAAATTCATAAAAAAAAAAAGTCATTCCCCAATTGATAATGGTCAAAGGATACAAAAAGTTTTCAGAGGAAGAAATCAATATTATCAATAACCATATTTTTAAAATCTAATCACTAATTATTAAAGAAATTAAAAGTATAGGAACTACCACCTCCTATCCATGGGTTGGCTAAAGTGACAAAAAAGAAAAGTGACAAATATTGGAGGGGATGTGGGAAAAATCAGGACACTAATGCACTCTTGGCAGAGAATTTGAAATGGAAAGTAAAATGAAATTGAATTAAAAAATTTTTTTTAATTATAAGTATGAAAGGCAACCTGATCCAGGGCTCTGTGATTATATTAATGGGCCTCCATCTATCCATTACCCTAATTTGGTGCCTATTAGCATTCGCTGACAACAGGAACTACTTCTAAAATAAGTTGAAAGGGGTGTCTCTTTGGTTTCATAAGAGACTGAGAGCTGGTGAGCCTAAAGCTTTTTTTGCCTTGACACGAAGTACCAAGCAAATCAGCTAAACTGTAAAACAACTGGGGGCTCCAATGAACCACAAAACTTGGTTTTCTATCCAGGATCTTCTTCTTCAAGAATGATATATAAACTTGGAACTGGAAGAAAAAACTTAGAAGGTCATCTTCTCCAACCCCCTAATTTTACAAATGAAAAAACTTGGGTCCAAAGTGATTTGTCCAAGGTAACACAAGTAATATGTGGCAGTCTACATTTGAAACCATGTTCTCTAACTCTTCTTCATTGGTGTCATTCATTATCTGAATGCAGCACTAACTTGGAAATGCTTTAGGTTTAGAGATGGCTACCCACTGGTTGGGCAAGTACTTCCCAATTTTCCCTATCTCAACTCCATCCTCTAGAATGAGTTTTGCCCTGATCTTGGGACTAATAGAGAGGCTGGTTCAGTCTCACAAACTTGTTCCTGGATTCATGGAAAGGGAAAAAGAAGAAGTTGAGGGATCCAAGAGAAGTAGAAGCTAGAGAGGGCCTACTGCCTAGAGCTCATCTGTCCTGGGAATACAGAACCAAAGTGGTATGGATAAATCCTACATGAGCCCCATTGGGATGAATCCTGTTTTCCTGAAAAAGTCCTTTGGGTTGCAGTCTGAGGTCACAGACCCTTCATTTCTCCCCTCCCCTTTCAATGAACTCTTTAAAGGATGTCTCCCATGGGCATGAAAAACATTCTCCTAGTTTCTTAAAAGTTGGTTTACTCTAGGGTGTTTTACTTGTTTTCTTAGGCAAATGTGGGGAAACCATAGATCAAGAACATTTAAATTATGTATGCTATTGCTTTGATGAAATGTTGCTGTGGGGGGATTGGGAACAACCTGGTAGGGAAGAGAGATTGATTGAAAGCTCCAGTGTTTTGCCAAAGTGAGATTTCTGGCTGGGGGTTCAGAGCTTTAAAATATTGATTTTTTTCTTTCCTTTCTTTTTCTTTCTTTTTTTCCCCTATAACTTCCCAAGGCAAAGAAAGTACATTTATCACCATCCCCCTGGACAAATAAGTTAGCAGCAGTGACTGGGAAAATAATTGGCCGAACTGGCATTGAAATAGAAGTTTACCATTACTTTGGCCTAGTTTAAAAGGAAAATCACTTCTACAAGAGGGAAGTACTCATGGAATGGCTAAAAAGAAAGGAGGAAGAAGAGTCTGGTAGGAGAAAGTTAAGAGAGACTGTCTATCTGCCTTCACCAACCCAACCTAACCAATACCTTTACTACATTTTCATCAATGATTATCATTTGTTTAGTACTTTAAGTTTTGCAAAGTGTTTTATGAGTATTACCTCAATTGATCCTTACAATTACCTTGGAAAGTAGGTACTATTATTATCCCATTTTACAGATAAGGAAACTAAGGTAGAAAGAGGTCAGATGACTGTCCAGGGTGTCACACAGCTAAAATGTTTGAGTCTGGTTTTGAACTCAGTTTTCCTGATTCTAGGCTGAATGCCCCACCATGTACTGGCTTCTACATTTGCAAAAATCAGCCCCATATCTATCTATACATCAACCTCTTCTCTCTCCTGAACTGTAGTCCTGCATCACCAATTGCATGTTGGAGCTATCCAAATGTTCCATCAGCATCTCAAACTCAACAAGTCCAAAATAGAACTCATCTTCTCCACCAAACCCACTCCTTCTACAAACTCCCATTTCTGTCAAGGAATCCACCATCTTTCAAGTCACCTAAGTTCACAATTCTGAAATTATCCTTAAAACTACATTCTCATCACCCTCTATATCCAATTGGTTGCCAAATGTATTGATACTCCTTGCACAATATCTTTTAAATCCTATTTCTGCTCAGTTTGGCATTTAAAGTCCTTCGCAATCTGGCTTCAGTCTAGCTTTCCAGGCTTATTGCACATTTCTTCCCTTCATATTCTGTATTCTAGTCAACTTAGCCTCCTAACTTCCCTAAACTAGACATCCCATCTCCTCTTATGACTGTCTTCCACAGGCTGTCACTTATGCATTTCTTTCTCTCCTCTGCCTCTTAGAATCCTTAGATTCCTTCAAAGTTCTGCCTAGTTCCTCTTAAGGAAACCCTTCCTCAACTACCTGTCAGTGCACTAGATCTCAAAGTCTTTGTATCTGCATATCTGTGCATCATGATGGAATATTGTATCCCCCCCCCCAATAGAATGTAAACTTTTTTTTCTTGAACCCTTACATCTGTCTTGGAATTAATATTATGCATTGGTTCCAAGGCAGAAGAGTGGCAAGGGGTGGGCAATGGGGGTTAAGTGACTTGCCCAGGGTCATACAGTTAGAAAGTGTCTGAGGCCAGATTTGAACCCAGAACCTCCTGTTTCTAGGCTCAGCTCTTAATCCATTGAGCCATTTAGTTGCCCTATGAATGCAAACTCTTTGAGGGCAGGGACTATTTCAATTTGGTTTTAATGTCCCCAGCCTTATATTTAGTTGTTGTTCAGTCATTTTCAGTCACCCGACTCTTCTGGATCCCCTTGGGATTTTCTTGGCAAAGATGTGTCAGTATTTAGGGATTCAGAGACGGGCATGGAGAAGACCTTGTGTTGAGGGAACTTACCTTCTAATGAACTGAAATGAATGGATGGAAAAGCATTTCTATATGCAAAGCACTGTGTTTTGGCAAAGATACCAGAATGGTTTGCAATTTCCTTCTCCAGTTCAAACTGAGGCAAACAAGGTTAAATAACTTACACAGGGTCACACAGCTAGTAAGTGTCTGAGACCAGCTATGAAGTCAGGAAGTCATTCCGGTCCAGTCACTCTATCTCCTTCACCACCTAGATGCCCAGAACAACTACAGGACATAGCAAAAAGGACCCTAGACTTGAGAGTCAGAAATACAGAGTTTGTATATAATAGAAATTCCTTCTTTGCACCCTGGGCATGTGTCTGATACATAGTAAGCACTTAACAAATTCATGCTGTCTTGATAACCGGTGTTGTAGGACCTGGCAGGTCTTCCTGAAAGCATTGAGCTGCCTCCCTCTTATTAACCCTAAAGTACAACAGAATTGGAGGTTATTATTGTCATCTTTACTATTTCACTGATGTCAGGGACCTAGTCTGTTTTCTCAGTGGTAGATTATAGGATCACAGATTTAGAGCTGGAAGGGACATTAGAAGCTGTTGAGTGTAACCTCTTCATTTTTACAGCTGAGGTAACTGAGGCTGAAAGAAATAAAATAACTAGCCCAGATTTGTACAGTTAGTTAGTATTTAAGGTAAGATTTGAACTCAGGACTTCCTGATTCCAAGAATGTTCTTTCCCTCCCTCCTTCTCTCTCTCCCTCTCCCTCTCTCTCTGTCCCTCTCTCTCTGTCTTCCTCTCTGTGTGTCTCTCTTTCTCCCTCCCTCTATCTCTCTCCCCCTTCTCCCCCTCTCCTTCTCCCTCCTCTCTCTCTTCCTCTCTCTTTCTTTCCCTCCCTCTCTCCCTCCCTCCCTCCCTCACTTCCTCTCTCCCTCACTCTTTCTCTGTGTGTGTGTCTCTGTCTCTGTCTCTCTCTGTCTCTCTGTCTCTCTCTCTCTGTGTCTCTCTCTGTCTCCCCCCCCGTGTATGTGTATGTGTGTGTCTGTCTCTCTCTGTCTCTCTCTTTCTCTTTCCCCCTCTCATGTCCTATAGAGCACAGAACTGTTTACACAGCAAGGCTGGGTAAAGACTTACCTACATCCTCACCTGATATATTGAGGTAGAGCAAGATTCTCAGGTCTGTGAGTCATTAAAACAGAATTCAAAGTCCTGGAGAATAGAAGCCAAGAATCTGCAGTTTCCTAATCTAAACTCTGAAGCAAATGCCCAGGGTAAGGATGTTGAGAGAAGCTGGTTGTCCTCCATTCAGTCAGTCAGCAACCTTGCCTGGAAACCACTGGAAGTTGAGCATTGTGCTGGACACTCAGGGTGGAAGGGAGAGGGAGGAAGGGACAGATGAATAATGGAATAATCCCTGCCCTGGGAAATCCCTGGCATGATAGGGAAAATGGGGCCCCTGTCCCTCAGAGAGATGTCCGTGTCCTCAAACAGCTCCAGGTCTGAGAGAGTCAGAGTTGCTGCTTTCAAGAGACCCCCTGCGTGATGGAGAGAGGTGGCCCCTCCACTCTGAGACCCTCCAATCTGTGGGGAGGACAAGGTTATGGAGGCCACAGCCACCTCTCTCCCCAGCATCTCCCTTGCTTCTTACTGCCTCTATACAGCTTAGAAAGTTGGATGCAAAGCAAGCACTCAGTTGTCAGCTGTCATCCCTGCATGCAGATCTGGTGTGTCCTGTCACTGCTGCATTCACCAGGAACAGACACGGGGTTTCTGAGCATCATTTAAGAAAGGTCCTGGCGCTACTGACCAGTGAGAACTGAACTGTGTCTGGAGCTTCCAAGAGAGCATTGGGGGCTCCCTGAGAAAGCACCAGAATTTGCTTGGAGCCTCCTGGACTTCTCTCATCCCTTTTACATAGTATGACCAGATGGTATCTGCAGAAAGAATGCATGAAAAGAGGGGGCATCTGGGTGGCTCAGTGGATTGAGAGCCAGGCCTAGAGACCAGAAGTTCTAGGTTCAAATATGACCTCAAACTAGCTGTGTGACCCTGGACAAGTCACTTATCCACCATTGCCTAACCCTTACCACTCTTCTGCCTTGGATACACAGTATCAGTTCTAAAGTAGACAGTAAGGGTTTTAGAAGGGGGGAAAAAAAGGATGCATGAAAAGAGAGATATAGAGAAAAGGGCGGGCTGCTCCAGGCATGTCTGTATCTGTGTTCCTGTGTGAATACATGTGTCTCTGTGTATATTTGTCTGTGTACCTGGATAGTGCACCTGATGCATATACAGTAAATTGTCAATTTTCGGACATTTTACTTCACTTTTTTTAAAGTTATAGTCTTAGTTCAGAATCTGACATCCAAAAATCTCAAGTTTTAGGGGCACCAGGCTGGCTCAGTGGATTGAGAGCCAGGCCTAGAGATGGGAGGTCCTGGGTTCAAATGTGACCTCAGACACTTCCTAGCTGTGTGACCCTGGGCAAGTCACTTAACCCCCATTGCCTAACCCTTCTGATCTTCTGCCTTAGAGCCAATATACAGTATTGATTCTAAGATAGAAGGTAAAGGATTTTTTTATCTTGTTTTAATAGACTAAAACTGCTCTAAGGTTTGTAGGGGGTTTTTTTAATATCCTGTACTTTTGTTTCTGACATGATGTGAACAACTGCCTTTTATTTCTTACATGACAGTCCTTTCCCAGTATATATTCTGCATCCACCCCTCTCTCCCTTCCTCCTCCTTTAGCATTTACTCTCTCTTGTAACAGAACCAAAAAAGTTAAATGAAAATTAGTGAAATGGTGAGTCCATCCAACATCCTATGCAGTATGCCACATTCTGCCCACATCATCTGCCATCATTACCTCTTCTCTGAAACCAAGATTACTCATTATAATTACTCAGCATTTGGCTTTCTTTTAGCATTCTTTTAATTTATGTTATTGTCACATAAATATGGCAGCTAAGGTGGTATGGTGAAATTCAAATAAAGAAGACCTGAGTTCAAATCTTATCTCACTCTTTAGCTGTGTGACCTTAGACAGGTCACCTAACCTCAATTTCCTCATCTGTAAAGTAGGGATTTTCAGAGAACCTATCACCTAAATGAGATATTATTTATAGTGTTTTGCAAATTTAAAACCATTATTTAAAAACTTGTTATTTTGGTGCATACAGTAGGACTTCGTTTTACGTGGCCAATCCATTCACATAAGTTGAAAATCGTGCATAATAGCAAACCCCACTATTTAATATGTATTTCTTATACAAACAAAGCTAGGCACTTTATGACTTTTCTTAGGCTTATCAGAGCTACCAGCATCACTACTCTTATAATTTGGGGCCATTATTAACAACTAAATAACATTAATGAAACAAAGAGAATCGCTGCTCTGATGAGAACACAACTTGTTACAAGTGAGAACTCCCAAAAAATGACTGATGCCAGAGCTAACATTTGGCACAAACCACTGTAAACACTCACACTAACATTTCTCACAGAGAGAGAACAAGCGTGATTGGGCAAACTGCTGAGAGACTTAACCCCGCTTGAAAAAAATGGTGTGGATTTGGAGAGTAATTAAAATTGTTATTTTGTGTATTTTTCTCATTTTATTATTTTCCATTGGCAATCACACACACCTGAATTAGCATGTATTTGGTGTATATAAAACAAGGACCTACTATATTGTTTTCCTGGTTCTCCTTACTTTGTTTTTCATCATCTCCGTCTGGTCTTCCTGTGTTTCTCTGAATTCCTGGTTTTCATCATTTTTTACTGAACAACGATGAACAATCCCTCACATTCATATACTGTGATTTATTCAGTCACCTCTCAGTCAAGGACCATCCACTTTGTTCCTACTTTCTATAGGCAAAAGAGGTTTTTACTCCACTTTTACAGGAAAGAGGCAAAGGACAAGAAATCAGGTGGGGTATCAGAGACCCTGTGCCCCCCTCAAACCTCCATTCCATTTGGGATTCCACAACAGGGCAGGTATGATCAGAGTGTAGCAGAATCTGACCAGTTCTTGCTTCTCAGAAGGTTGACATCAGAGGAAAGACAGCAGGCACCCTTCAGAGCCAGAAGGGAAGAAAAAAGACAACTCTTTGCTAGCCTGGGTGGCTCCATCTGAGCAGAATGTCTTACACTGTCAATGGAGACAGCCAGGACCACACCAAGGACGGTGGCCTTGAGATGCAGTCAAACAGCCTGGGTCATGATTGTGACAGATAGACCTCCAGGTTTCTGGGCTCGTGCTGGTTAATTCTGAACATGCCCAGTTTCATTAATGTCTTCATCGAGCTTGGTACTGATAGCATTTTAGAGTTAGAAGAGAGCTAAAGGGACAAAATATAGCCCAAACTGATCATCTTACAGATGAGGAAACCAAGGCACAGAAAGTGATTTACTCAAGGTCAACAAGGGAATTGTGGCAAAGCCATGTGACTCAGGGTTTCATATCTCCTAAGCAAGGGCTATTTCCATTATTGTTTAGTCATTTTTCAGTTTTTTCTGTCTCTTCGTGACTCCATGTGGAGTTTTCTTGGCAGAGAGTGGTTTGCCATTTCCATCTCCAGCTGATTTCACATGAGATGAGAAAACTGAGGCAAACACAGTTAAGGGACTTGCCCAGGATCACACAGCTATTAAGTATCTGGAACTTTGACTTTCCCCTGCACCACCTAGCTGTCCCTATTTCCATTATACACTGTTGCCATTTTGTTTTGCTTTGGGGTTTTGCTTCTAGCATATAATTCTCTAACTTCATTTTGCTTTTTTTTTCTTTTCCAAATCTATATCATGACTTCCTCTGAGTGATGTTCCATCAATGCTACAGCAGAGAAAAAAAATCCACCAAGTTTACGTGCAAGAACCTAGACTGGAATCCCACTTGTGTTACTTAGCTATATGACTTTCAGCAAATCACCTCACCTTTCTGAGATAAGTGAGCTCAGCTGTAACATAGACTAAATGAACTCTAAGGTCTCTTCCAGTTTTAGATCCCATGACCCATGACCAAGCCAGAATCCAAGGCATACTGCTTCAAAATACTATCCATCATCAGAAGCATCACCACCAGTCTTCCATGTAAATAAGTGGGTGCAACGTATCTCCACACAGATATTTGTCCTTGAACATTTCCCAGAATCTATGTGCCTGAGAAGCTGAGCTCAAAATTCATCAGAAGTCACTGGTGACTGACCACAGAGAGTCCAGTCCTTCCAGGAGAAGATGAACAAGAAGACTTCTAGACTTTGTTTCCTTATTTTTTTTATGAGTAAGTTTTAATTATACAAAATGTCTCTTGCATGTTGTAGTATGCAAAATTTGTAGAGACACTAGAGAATATGAGTTGTTGTTTTTTTAACCTTTACCTTCTGTTTTAGAGTCAATAGGAGGAATTGGTTCCAAGGTGTAAGGGTGATAAAAGCTAGGCAATTAGAGTAAGTGACTTGTCCAGGGTCACACAGCTAGGAAGTATCTGAGGTCAAATTTGAGCCCAGGATCTCCTGTCAACCCAATACCTTCCCAGGGATCTGGTCCCACAGAATGGAGTTGAACCAAGTAAGAAACAAAAAGATGGAGAAGCAGAGGGAAAAAGCAAAGGCATTAAATTTTATTCTTCTTAACTGAACTGCATGCATGTGGAACTCCTCTCCTAAGAAAGGAGCCCATCAACTACCAGGCTGGCTAGCTTTTTTATTGATCAAGATCACCATATCTCAGGGGAAAGGGTGTAACAGTCAGTTCCTGGGGTAGGCTGGTCAAGATAATGATTGCTTTATCTGGAAAAGTCCCTATGGCTGCTTCTGGTCCAAGTTTAGTAGAAACAGTCCCATCAGGATTCAGTTTGGTGGTTGCCATTTCTCAAGCTTAGCTTATAGTCACAAAGCATTGTTATTATGTCAAGGTTCCATAGGATCCAAAATCCCTGGGAAAATGGAGGCTTGAACAAATCCAACCAATCAGTATAGTCAATATTCCTTTCATTTTCCCATTCCTGTCTCCAGGCTTGGCTCTCTTTCCATTGAGCTGTCTACCTATTCAAAGGCATCTGAGTTTTTTAAAAAGTTTATACAAAATGTTTTACTACTTTCATTACTGATCTCAGAAAACTCAAAATTTCTAAATTATAAATTTTTTTAAAATGAAAAACAAAAACCATAAATAAAACCAAGTCATTCCAATAATATCCATAAAACTATTTCTTGGCATATGTCATCTTCATAGCATGGAATGATATGAAATCCTTGCACGGCATCTCTGGCTACACCAGCCTGTCCATCATTTTCAAATTTCACAAAAACAATATAATGTCCCCCAAGTTCCAAGCACACCTTCTTTGAAACCAGGAAACTGATTAAACAGCATAGATAACATCATTTCATTAGTCTCTTCTGGCAAGTTATTTAGGAATAAAATATCATTCAGTGGGTAATCAGGCACCTGAGGATTTGAGGTTGCATTTCCTTGGCTGTTACCTGAATTTGGTGTGGCCTGACCAGGCTTTTTATTTGCAGCATTAGCAGTTTACTCCAAAGATTTAGCCTTTTTCTTTTCTTTTCCTTATCAGCAAAAGGGCCACACATTTTAGAGATTACATCACAGTCTGGTTTTGCATATTGAATTCATATTGGCTTACCATAAAATGGAAAACCTTGTAACTGTTTCAAGGCATTTGTAGATGAGCCAAGTTCTTTAAATATAACAAATGCTAACCTTCTCCTCTTCCTTGTTTTTAAAGCCACAATATCTACCACATGGCCAAACTGAGAAAAGAATGCAGACAATGATCTCTTACGTTTTTCTTTTTTATTTTATTACACATGTTGTCGACATAAACTGCATGATTTAGTCTAATATCCATGTTTTAAATTGGATTTCTGAGAAGCCTAGAGGGCTTCAGTTGCCTCTTGCAATATTCACTCTGTACCATAAATCAAAAGAGCTCATTTCCTTGTTTTTATAGGGTAATTAGGCAGTGTGGTCAAGGAGAGAGAGAGCTGCCTTTGGAGTCAAGAAGACCTTTGACCATGTGGCCCAGGGGAAGTGAGTGTCCCTACACAGCTTTTTTTTTAAACCCTTATCCTCTGTCTTAAAATCAATGCTGTGGGGGGACAGCTGGGTAGCTCAGTGGATTGAGTGTCAGGCCTAGAGGCGAGAGGTCCTAGGTTTAAATATGGTTTCAGACACTTCCTAGCTGTGTGACCCTTACTGCTCTTCTGCCTTAAAACCAATAATATGGAAGGTAAAGATTAAAAAAAAACCTCAGTGTTGTGTATTAGCCACAGGGCCAAAAAGCAGTGAAGCCTAGACAATGGTAGTTAAATGACTTGCTCAGAGTAACACAGGAAATGTCCAAGGGCACATTTGAACACAGGACCTCCAGTATCTATCCATTGAGCCACTACCTACCCCACTCACCCACCCAGTAATCCTTAAAGACTATGAGTTGCAAAAAAAATTGTCTGTCTGCTTTAACAAAAGAGGCTTCCTAACCAGGAACAGATAAATGGAAGAATGAATGAATGAATGCAATATTTATTAAGTGCTTACTCTATGCAAAGCACTGTGCTAAACACTGGGGATAAAAATGGAAAAAACAAACAGTCCCAGTTCTCAAGAAGCTCACATTCTAATGGAGTCTTTGGTATTAATGGAATACTAGGTCTAGGTCAAAAAAATTAAACTGATATATCTAGAGAATTCTGTAGACAGTATATACTTCAATTTCATCATTACATTAGGCAAAGTTTCTCATGCTATTCTTGTGGGGGAAATAGAGGAAAGGTCTAGAAGTGAGTTCAATTAGTGGGATTTGAGTCTAGTGAAAAACCAGACCCAAAGGATTAGCAATAACCAGTCACATCAGCTTGAAAGGATGTCTTCAGTGAAGTGCCCCAAGGATCTATCGTTAGCCCTGTATGGTGTTCAGCAATTTTGCTGGTGATTTGGATAAAAGCACAAAGGGCCAAAGCTAACACAAAACTGAGAGGAATAATTAACATATTGGATAATAGTGTCAGGATCTCAAAAGGTCTCTATAGGCTAAAACATTGGGCCAGTTGAGTCTGAGGAAATAAAATGTAATTTTATACTTAGGTTCAAAAATGCATCTTAACCAATACAGGATGGGAGAGGTATAGCTAGACAATATGAAGAAAATCTGTGAGGATTGGAATTCAGTGGACTATAAATCGTATGAAGGGCATACATGTTACATTGACTGGCAAGCATAAAAGTTAATTCACATATATTTTTAAAGTGGCATTGCATATGGAACAAAAAAGTGATCATTCTCCTATCCTCAGCCCTGGTCAGGCTACATCTGGAATTTTGTGGTCATGTTTGAGAAGCACATTTTAGGAAAGATATAGACAAGCTGTAACATGGTCAGAACTCTTGGTCCATTTTTGCCTTACTTTCTTCCAGTGAATTCACTACTTCCAAACTGATTTTGGACAGCTCCACCTTGCATCCATAAAAATAATAAGATTACTGACCATCAGAGCAGAAAGGACCTTACAGATAATCCACCCTAGTTCTCTGATATTACAAGGGAAGACCTAGAGAAGGGGAATGATTTGTCCAAGGTCACACAGAGCCAAGACTGGAACTCAGGTCTCCTGATTCTTGGCTTATTGCCCTTTCCCCAGTGCTGATCTGCCTTCTAAGAATATTAAGAAAATGTATAACTTGCTATTCTTTTCCCATTCTCAAGAAACTCCATTGAGTCTAGTTGCCACTATTCAGGTGCCATATATTAAATCCTCTATTTCTGTCTCCTCATTCTACATTCCATGGAGAATACACCCACAGACTGCCACAGACAGAGGCAGGGCAATGTAATAGGGAAAACACCTGACTTGGAGTTGGAAGACCTGATTGAATACTAGTTCTGTAGATTACTAGTTGTTTGACCTGAAACCAGTTATTTTATCTTCTGAGATTCAGAATCTGCCAAATGGGACTAATAATATTTCTATTCCTTATCTCACACCATTGTTATAAGGATTGTGTGCATTCATGAAGACAGATAACTTCATAGATAGACAATATGGCAGAAATATGAATTATTTAGGGAAGATCAATGATAGGATTTAGAACACCATTCACCCCCTTTTCTAATCCCTCATTTTATATATGAAGGATGTACCTTACCTAAAGTCACACAGGTAGGAATGAATAAAAAGCATTTACTAGATCAGTGATGATGAACCTTTTAGAGATGGAGTGCTGGGCCCCACCCTCCAGAAAAAGTGCCATATCCACCCACCCCCAGAGACCACATGCCATATCCCTCCCCTCCACATGCTGGGTACACTCACCCCTCTTTGTCTCACACAGGGGATGGAAAAAATGTTCCCATTGGGCTGCTGAAAGGAGTGAGTGAAGTAAGGAATATCCTCAGTGAGTTTAGAGAGGGAAAATGGAGTGACCTTAGCACTCCACTCCCCTCCAGCTCTGCTACCTGTGAGCCTCAGACCTTATCTGCTCTGCACTCCCATTGGGCTGCTGGATAGAGGGGAGAGGGATGTGAAAAATATCAAGCATGGTGGAAAGGTGGAAGGGAGCAGCTCTGTCCAAGTCCCTCTGCCTTTCTAGTAACAAACTCTGGAGGTGGGGGCTGGGGAGGGTGGCCACATACCCAGAGAGCCCTCTGTGTGCCATCTTTGGCACCTGTGCCATAAGTTTGCCATCACTGTACTAGATGCTTTCTGTGTGCCAAGCATTCTGTTAACATTGGGAACACAAATACCAAAAAAGACCAAATAAACAAAAACAAAAACAGGGAAATCCCTGCTCTCAAGGAACACATTCTAAAGGAGAGAGAAGGTATACATGTAGGCAGTTTCCATATAAGTTAGATGGGGAAATCCCACAGTCCTTAGGGCACTGTAGCTACTAAGAAATGAGTCATTCAATTTCTCTTGTGTAATTTCCATTAATAAGGCCATATCTGTTGAATCAGTTGACAGACCCAAGGTCTCTGGTGATAAGAACTCTTTTTCAGTTCTTTAATAGCTATTGTTGCTGAAAAGGCAGGGGCTACATCCCCTGAAGAGGCAGTACCAGGTTGTGTCTCTACCAAGGAAACTTCCCTGGTGAGAATCAGGTTAGAAGCAGAGCTCAGTCTTGGACTAAGAGGAAAGTTGGTGGAGACAGGAACACTACTATTCCCAATGTCCTTACTCATATAGAGATATTTGGTCAGTGGCTAATGCAGGTGGAAATGAAAGGCCTCTTCTCCACAAGGATTGCTTCCCTCTATTTATTAAGTAGGAGAACCATGGAACCCAAGTCCTCTGTCTCCAAAGTCAGAGTTTTTTCACTGTGCCATTCTGCCTCCTTTACATCAGCTCTCTCCATCCATCAAGGTAACATGAAATCCAATAATTACAACTACATCTCTCAAAGACAATTCAACAACTGATATCACCATACAAATGAATTCCAAGACAATGGAATAGATCCAATTACAGTGAATATAAAAACTAATGTATATCCCATTTTACTGTCATAAAACCTAAATCCAATCAATCACATTTTTAACAGAATTATACCTGTAAAGAATGCAAATTGATTAGGCTTAAAATGCAAAGTTCAATTATATAAAATAGAGTAAGTGATTAATCATGACAGCATTTGGCCATCTACCACTCCTAAGTATTTTGCAAGTATTATGTCTATATTTCTTACAGAGAAATCCATTATCCAAACAAAATTATAATAGAATCATAGAATTTCCATGTTAGAAGGAATATTTGAACCCAGCCAGTCAAATCCTTGTTATTATGCAAATGGAACTAAGGCCCAAATGGAAACTAAGGCCCAAAAGATAAAAATGACATGCCCAAGGTCACACAGCTAATTAGTGGCAGAACTAGGATTAATTCCTATGTCTTCTGGAACCTAAACCCCATATTACATCAAAAATACTCATAAAACCCCAGTCCCTCCACTTGATACAGGAAAGGTTTGTAGAAAGAAGAAAAAGCTATTAGAACATCATTTGTCATCAAGGTGACAAGACAAGGTACTCAGACTCTCTAATACCTTCACACCATCAAGATTCAAACAGCTCCTACTCTCCAACAATTTTTACTGAGGGCCTCTGAGACAGGACCATGACTCAAGCAAGAACTAGCCATAAAACACAGTTGAGAGCCCAAAGCTGGTTTTCTAAACTAATCCACTCAAATGCTGAGGGTTATTTATAGAACCAGAAAATTTTGAGCTGGAAAAGACCTCAGAGGCCATCTAATCTAATCCCCTCATTTTACAGATGAGAAAACTGAGGACCAGAGAAGATAAGTGACTTCCCCAAGACCACATAAAAGTAAACATGCAAACTCAGATTTCTAAATACAAACCAAGTACATTTTCTGTCATATCCCATTGCTTCCATATACTAATCTAATCTCAATAATTATTTTTCATAAAACAAGGCATTAACTTGTACCTTTCTTGACTCATCTTGGACCCATCACTATGTCCTTTGATTGTTAATCTTCCTCTCCCTTGGATATTCCAGAGTCGAAAACTGTCTGTTTCCTTGTGTATATTTCCTTCCTTACAACAGCTTCTGTCCATGTCAAAAGGAGGAACTCTTCATTTTTTGTGAAGTGTTAGGAAAGAAAAAGGAGCTCTGGGAGCCCCAAGTTTTATACAGGTGCAAGTTTCTTGCCTTCACCATGGATCCAGATATACCCTTTGTGAGATGTGAACTAAGTTAAGTCTTCAAAAACACAGAAATAGAAAGATGTAATGGCAACCCTAAAAACTGTGATATCATTTTATAAACAAGAATTGACTAAGACATAGGGTATGTAAATATAATAAAACAAGAAAATCAGAATTGACTTTGGTGGATGGTTAACCCCTATGGCTCCTTCAGTCCAGAAATCTCTGGAATAGGGAATATCCTGAGGACTGGGAGAAAACACTTTTTAATCAATTGATAAGCACTTATTATGCAGAATCACAAAGAATTTGAACCATGGAAAAGACTACCAGCTCTCTAGTACCACCATATACAAAAGAAACCACCACAACTCCATAATATACCCAACAATTGGTCATTAGCCTCTGCTTGAAGACCTTCAAAGGAAAAAACCCACCACTGCTAGAGGAAGTGCATTACCCTTTTGAACAGCTTTAATTAAGAGGAAAAAATTTTAATGGGGGGACAGTTCCTGACAACAAAGTTATATTTGCATCTTTCTGGTTTTACTCTCTGGGCCTAATGGAACAAATCTAATCTTTCTTCCACATGATAACCCTCTAAATATGTCAAGATGGATATCATGTACACTCCAAGTCTACTCTTCTGCAGGCTAAACATGCCCAGTACTTCAACAAGTCCTCACTCAATAAGGACTCGAGGCCCTTCATCATCTTGGTTGTAGGAGTATCCAAAGAGTGTCCTCTACAATTCTATTCTTTAGTTTTTTTGTGTCTTACTTAAATTATGGCAACCATTCAGAACTGAACAAAATATTCCAGATGAGGTCTAATGTAGACAGTACACAGTGGTATTTTTGCCTCCATAATCCTGGCAGGTACACCTCTCAATGTAACCCAAGGACACAATAGCTTTTTTTTGCCTGCTATGGTGCACTGTTGACTCCTGTTGAGTTTACACTCCCAAAAACACCCAGATATTTTTAGAACAACAATGCCTACCTCCTCTGTGAAGCTGACTTTTACACACTTGTTCCTATTGGATCCCATTTTATTAGGTTCAGTTCCAAGCATTGACATACCAAAAAACAAACAGTCCCCACTAAAAAATAGGAGGCTCTGGGAGGAGATGTAAAAGCAAATAAAATTCATTGTCTGTGATTTTATAGAAGTCTAATCACAACTTCCTATTGCCCCCCCTCACCCCCAGGAAAGAATCTATATGGAAAATCTACATTAGCAAAAGTAAATGGGAAGGCTGCTATAGCAAATTAGCCTAGAGGTACTATTTTAGTATGTTGGGTACTGGCCATGGTGCTGAAACAAGCCCCAATCACTTATATAACTGCAGCCACTAGCAGCAGAGCTGATAACAGTTTCTTCTATCTTGGTAGTAACTCAGACACATGTAGCCCAAGAAAGCAAAAATACTGTGGCTAGTCATTAATGTGCCAGAAGCTTCATCTGTGAACTGAATGGTTTCATCTTCAGGGAAACTTGAGATTTTAATTTCAAGAATGAATTTCCAGGAGCTACCCAGCTAAAAGAATCTGTCTGTGTCCCCTTCAGTGTCCAGAAGTCAGGGCCTCCCTAGTCTTATAAATTCCATATGGCCTGTGTTCCTGAAGTTATCTCTAACCATAATAGGAATGTTTTATTCTCCTTATTCCCTCCTAGATCCCTGTTAATTTATGCAAGTGTCTATGAGAGGCTGGGAAAAAGCAATGCCTTTTCCTGCTTGACACTGATGGTGGCCCAGGGTAATTTGTATCTCTCAAGCCAACCTTTCCCAAGTGCCAATGACTTTAGGTTTAATTCTGATTTTTAGGGGGAATTTTTAGAAAGAGATGATATAAGCCATTATACACAATCTCCTTGTCCCTTATCACAGAAAGCCCCCCCCCCAACCTGCTAGCTGCCCTCCAAAGGTAACTCTGGGATGTGTGCATTGGGAGAAATTATTCCTTCAGTATAAATGAGATCAATCAAGACCTCCTTCCTTGGGCAAGAGGCTTCCCCTCCAAACATATTTTCCCCCACCTCCCTAATACATGGACTCACTATGATCAGGCAGGATAAACCTGAAATGTAGGCAAAGAATGGGCACTTTTTATATGGTACAACTGAAAGACTCTAACCAACCCAAAATATCTCATATTGTCAAAAATGTTGAAATTCCGCTGTGAGACATCCACAGATTCATCAAATGTGTGGGTATTAATTTATTAAGACATAAAAAATCTATGCAAAAACAACATCAATATAATTTTTGACAAAAATCAAGAAGGAACTGAATAAATGGAGGAACATCTCTTGCTTATGGTTAGCATGAGCAAAAATGCCAATACTTCCTAGATTTAATTCAATTCCAATAAAATACCAGTAGGTTATTTTGTAGAATTAAAGTTATAACTAAATTTATATAGAAAAATATACAATAATATTAAGAAGAACTATGAAAAAGAAAATTGGCAGAGGGAACTAACACAATCAGGCTTCAAAATGTACCTAAAAGCAATAATTATTTTTAACTGTCTGGTATTGGGGAAAGAATAGAGAACTGAATCAATAGAATAAAATAGAAAACCCAAATATATATGTGGAAACCAGGGAAGAGAAAGGGGGAGAGAGGGAGGAGAGAGAGAGAGAGAGAGAGAGAGAGAGAGAGAGAAAGAGACAGACAGACAGACAGACAGACAGACAGACAGACAGACAGACAGAGACAGAGACAGAGACAGAGAGAGACACAGAGAGAGACAGAGAGAGAGAGAGAGAGACAGAGAGAGAGACAGAGAGAGAGAGACAGAGAGAGACAGAGAGAGACAGAGAGAGACAGAGAGAGACAGAGAGAATATGATATACAATCCTCACTGGAACATGGAGCATTGGTCAAAGGATATGAACAATTTTCAAAGGAGGAAAGACAAACTGTCAATAACCACATAAAAAGCTTCTCAAACTCCCTAAGAATAAAAGTCAAGATTGAGAGCCCCTAGAGACAGGAGGTCCTAGGTTCAAATCTGGCCTCAGACACTTCCAAGCTGTGTGACCCTGGGCAAGTCACTTGACCCCCATTGCCTAGCCCTTACCACTCTTCTGTCTTGGAGCCAATACACAGTATTGACTCCAAGATGGAAGGTAAGGGTTTAAAAAAAAGAATAAAAGTCAAATCAAGACAACCATAGGATATCACATTATGTTCCCTGAAATGACAGAAATAAGAAAATTCAATGTTGGTAGGGCTTTGAGAAAACTGTACACTGCTCTCAGTTGAGCTGAGTTATTGCAGAATAATAAACTGTGAATTTACATATAACAATAGGAAGTATTTCTATTTCACTTTAAGGTTTGAAAAATGCTTTATGAATGTCATTTAATTTTATCCTCACAATAAACTTGTAAATTAAATAATGGTATTATTCCCCTATTTAAAATGAGAAAAGTGAGAGTGAGAAGTTCAGTGACTTGCCCAAGGTCACACAACTAGGAAATTACTAAGATCAGGGTTTTTGTTTATTTAATTGTTTCTTGGCAATTGGGGTTTAGAGACTTGCCCAGGATTGCATGGGGAGGAAGTGTTGGAGGCTAGATGTGAACCCAGATCCTCCTGACTCCAGGCTTGGTGCTCTATCCATTGTGTTATCTAGCTGCTCTTTATGACCAGGTTTGAACTCAAATCTTCCTGACTCCCAAGTCTAGTCTTCTATGCATTGTATCATCTTACTACTAGAACAACTAAAACATTCATACAGTGCCATCTGATCCAAAGAATTCTCCTTTTATATTGTCCAGGAACCAGCTGGCCTGTTGAGTGACTGCATGCATCTCCTACTGAGTCAATCTATTCAGGATTGGCACAAGGGAAACCTGTTCCCAGGAGAGCAGAGACTTCTATATAGGAGGTACTGCTTAGCTAGTGTCTGTGAATAGGTAGCAAGAAGGAACGATTCTAGGCAAGATAGATCACAAAAGGTGACAAGTGCCAATGAAAACTATCCCTAAGCTAGGATAAATAGGTTCTGCTAAAAGGGTAGCTCTGATGTTTGCATTTGTTCCCTTTGCCTTTATTCTCAAAGGGAAATATCCAGGAAAGAAGACCAGTTTGTGTTTGTGCCAAGTAGGGGAAGAGAAAAAACCAAGAGGGGTCACATAAGCCAATTAAATCAATTCACATTGAGGTATAAGAAGTTGGTAATGCCACTAGAAGGTGAGGGATGGGGAAAGGTCTGAACAAAGTTGAATCATGAAAGGAAAAGCTTGTTAATCCAAAATATTCTCCACTTGTAGAATTTCTTGTGGGCCATATGACTAAAAAAAAGACAAGTTCCCAGGCAGATTCTTGTCCCAGAATAAGCCCCAAGTAGGCAGTTCCGGTATGTCTGTGCCTAAGATGCTCTTTAGAATCCCTTCCAGCTTCTGGCTTAGGTTTGGGGTGACAATTTTTTAGAAAAATTTCCAACAGTAGAGAGCCACCATCACTTCCATTTCTGTTTCCCACAAATAGGAAGTGAACATTTCTAAAAAGGAATAAAAATAAGCATGTGAGGGAAAACAGTCTGAAGGCAGGAAGAGAATAGAGAAGGGAGCAAACATTTATTAAGTGATTATTACATGCTTCATAGTTTACAAATATTATTTCATTTGATCCTCACAGCAACCCTGGGAGGTAGGTATTAATATTGTTTCCATTTTACAGTTGAAAAAACTGAGGCTGTGAGCAGTTAAATGACTTTCTCAGAATCACAGAACTATTTGAAATCAAATATGAACTCAGATCTTCTTGACTCCAGTCCCAACCCTCTACCCACTGTGCCACCTACAGGCTCATCTGAATTGCCATCTTATTCTATATTTAAGTATGGTTTTCCACTGATACAAAAAAATGATTGCAATATAGATGGAACTGAGTTTTTTGTTCATTTGAGATTTAGAAAGAAGTTTCTATGTGCAAGGTCCTATACTAGGGTATACAAAAATGCAGAAATGGGGTAAGGTAGTCCTTGCCTTCATGAAGCTTACAGTCTAGGTTTGAGAGGTAGAGTATATTAAGTACACAAAAATTATGTTAATAAGGCTATTCATCAATTGGGGAATGAATGAACAAACTGTGGTGCATGTCAGTGATGGAATACTATTGTGCTAAAAGATATGATAAGCAGGATGATTTCAGAAAAAGCTGGAAAGATCTGCATGAACTGATACAGAGTGAAATAAGCTGAGCAGACAGAATATTATACACAATAACAGCAATACTGTAACGATGATCAACTATGAAAACTTGGCTACTCTTATCAATGCAATCTTGGGAAAATCTTGAAAAACGTATGATAAGGAATGTCAGCCACCTCCAGAGATAGAACTCTTGGAGTTGTATAGATGCAGATCAAAGCATACTATCTTTCACGCCAGTGTATTTACAGTTTTATTTTGGGGTTTTGGCTTTGTAGGAGGGTGCTCTTATAACAATGATCAACATGGAAGTGTGTTTTGCATGATAAAAATAAATTAAAATAAAAAAATAAAAAGGTAAAATATATTAATAATAGTCCCCAATTCTATGGCATTTTCAGGTTTGCAAAATGCTCTCTCTCCACCCTGTGGGGCAGGTAGTGTAAGTAATATGATCCCAATTCCCAGATGAGATCCTCTGAGGTAAAGTGACCTATGCAGGAGTGTTTCAAACCTACATCTCCAGACTTCAGGTCATGCCCTTCTTTGCACTACTTCTCAAGTATATGCTCTATTGGTCTTTCCAGGTCTCAAACTTCCTCTGTGTTTACAATTCAATGAAACTGGCCTTCTTACTTTTCTTGAACAAGACTCTCCATCTCCTGACTCTGGGTATTAGCACTGACTGTCCCTCATGCCTGGAATGCTCTCCCTCCATATCTCTCCTCCTAGATTCCCTGGCTTTCTTCATGTCTTAGTCCACCTTCCTCAAAGAGGACTTTCCTAGTCCCTCATCATGCTAATTCCTTCCCTTTTAGATAGCCTTCCATCTGCTCTGTCTTGTGTAGACAGAATGGATTACATGTTGCCTCTACCATTAGATTTTTGCCTTTCTTTTGTACCTAGCACTTAGCATAGTTCTAAGGACATTGTAAAAACTTGCTATCTTTTGGGGGTGTGTATGTGTCTGAACATGCATTTGTGTGAGTCTGATTGTGATATTCTGGCACATTTGCTCAGAGGATGAGGCATTCCCATGATAACATAAGGAATATTTTTAATAAACTGATCTAAGAAGCAGATGGGGTATAAGAAGGGGAAGGGGAGAGGTATCCTTCTGAGATTCAGACATGGCAGGTAGGATTCCCAGCAGGAGCTTGGGAGCCCACCAGGGCTCCTTCCTCTGTCTGGACAGCTGTCATAAGAAGATGTGACATTATCAAGAGAATCCAGAAGCCTCCAAACCTGCCCCCAGTGAGCTTTCAAACTCAGACAGTTTCCTAAACTGCCAGACTCCCTGGAGAGTGGCCCCAATCCCTACTCATTTGACCTAAGCATAAATTTACTATTGGTGAAGTTTCCTCCCTCCACATCTACCACCCCTGCAGAATCCTCTATCCTAAGAATGTCCCCAGCTGTTCTGTCTTTCTATTCCAGCTGTTCCAACTGGGATCCCACAGACAGTCTGTGGCGGAGGCTACACTTATCAGAGAGGAGTCAGATGAATATGGTTACCCAGGGGCTGCTTTTGACAGTCTGTCTCTTGGGCCCTTTAAAAATGGCCACAGAGTGGCAGTTGATATATTAAGATATTTTTTTCTCTCTCCCTCTAATTTCAGCCTATCTGTCTCCCAGGTGGAAGTTCCATGACAGGCGGTGCCAGGGAAGCAAATGTAAACAGGCTGTTGGACCAGACTGATGATTTCTGCATTGCTTGCTTTAGTCTGAGCAGATGGAGCCCTGAAGCGTGTGTCCTGGGATGGCACAGAGGAGATTAAGGACAGAGACACCCCTGCACTTTAGACCCAATTGTCTTTAGGAGTCACCCTCTCTATTTTCTTGGTACCAGGAAACCAGGAAAGTTTATCTCCCTTAAGTTTGGGGAAATTTTCAGATTTGTTTCTTTAAGTAACTAAAAGACTATTGCTAAGAGCCAGGGCTTGGGAGGCCATGGGCTGAAAGCCACCATCAGAATCTTCTTTCCTGGGAAAAGGCTCTGGGAAAATCCTTCAGTCCTCTTGATGTGACTACAGCTGGAATATTGTGTTTAGTTCTGGATACCTTTTGACAAAGACTCTGATAAGCCTAAGAGTATTCTAGAATCATAACTGAGATGGTGAAAGGCGTTGAGATAATTCCCCATGGTTATCAGTACATAAGACTGAAGAGAATAGATTTAGAACTAGAAAGGAACTTTCTGATCACCTAGTCTGGCAATCTTACTTTGCAGATGAGAAACTGAGGCCTAAAGAGATTTGTATTAAAAGTCATTGAATCCAACCCCCTAATTTTACAGATAAGAAACTAAAGTCAAGAGAGATTTTTATCAAAGGCCATTGAATACAACCCCGTAACTTTATACATGAAGAAACCGATGTCAAGAAAAGCTAAATGAATTGAATAGGATTATAAACATAGTATTAAAGGTAGGATTTGAACCCATATCCTTTGACTTCAAAGTAAGCACTCCTTCTATTGCACAAGAAGATAATTATATTAGTGGTAAGAAGACTTTTGAAAATTTCAATTTTGTTGATGTTAGTTTTTGATGTTGGTAACTTCCTGTGTGTAAACTCTCTTTACCAGTATCTTCAATTTCTTGGTTCCTTGGTCTTAGAGAATTGATCTTGGCCCTGAGGTGTTGAAAACCTTACCTACAGTCAAATAGCCAGCATATACCAGAGGCCGGATATGACCATGGGTCTGTTTGACTCTAAGGCTCATCCTCTCTTTAGAAACAGTCTGATATAGTTTAAAGAATACTAACTCAAGAGTCAGAAGTTCTGCTACTATCCATTTTCAGGCATGTCCAATCCTATGACCCCTTTTGGAGTTTTCTTAGCAAATATATTGCCCAAAGTCACACCCAGTTAATAAATGTCTGAATCCATATTTGAACCCATGAAGATGAGTCTTCCAGACTCCAGGTCTGGCACTCCATGCACTATGGCACCACCTACCTGCCCTAAGAGTCAGATGACCTAGATTTAAAATTCTCCTGAGAGGGAGTGAAGCCAAGATGGAAGCTTAGAAGCAGCAAAAGCTGAAACTACTCTGAGAATCTCTTCAAATCAATCTTTAAAAAGCACCTCAAAATGACCAGCATCAAAAACAATAGGAAGGAGAGAGAGGGCTCTCCTGTGGGAAACAACTTGAAAGGTAGGCAAGGAGATCTTCTTTTCACAGGATAAGGGAGAACTGGAAGTAAAATTGCACACAGAAGAGTACTGACTGACCAACCTACTGTGCCAGGTTCCAAGCCTCAGCATAGGGCAACTTTGAGGTCCTAGGACCCTGCCTACTCCAAAACAGAGCACCACAAATCCCACATCCATACCCCTTTGAAGTCCCAAGACCTGGCACCAGCCTTCAGTGAGGCACAGGAGTCCATAGGACTTGGTCCTTTCAAGCCTGCATTGTAGTGAAGACCTAGCCCCAAGGCAAAATAGCTGAGAGTGTTGAGTTCTGCAAACCATCAGCAGAGGAGACAGAATCAGCAATTTTTAGAACTCTTAGTCCACAGACAAAAAAGGATGGGAAAATGAGCAAACAGCAAAATAAATACCTAACCATAGAACATTTCTAGGGGGACAAAGGGCAAGGCACAGAAATAATAGGGAATAGTGAAATCCAAGCAGCCACATGCAAAACTTCAAAGAAAAAATGGGAATTGGTCTCAGGTGCTGGAAGAACTCAAAAAGGAATTAGATGAGGGAGGAAAATGGAGAAAAGAAATGAAAGTACCATAAAAAGAAAATAACAGTTTAAAAAGCAAAATTGGTCAACTGGAAAAAGAGGCACAAAAATCCAATAAAGAAGAGTTTCTGAAAAATAGAATTGACCTACTGGAAAAAGAGACCCAAAAAAATCCAATGAAGAAAAGAGTTTCATGAGAAGTAGAATGGACCAAATGGAAAAGGAGGATCAAAAGATCAGGGAAGAAATTCATTCTTTAAAAATTAGAATTGGACAAGTAGAAACTAATGACTCCAACAGACATCAAGAAACAATAAAATCAAATCAAAGGAATGAAAAAAGAAGAAAATATGAAATAGCTCATTGAAAAATCAGAATCCCACCATATATCATTTATAAGAAACACATTCAAGGCAGGTAGATACACATCAATAAAGGAAAGAGGTTGAAACAGAATATATTGGGTATCAACTGAGGTTTTTTTTTAAAAAAGCAAGAGTACCAATCATCATCTCAGACAAAGCTAAAGCAAAAATAGATCTTATTTTAAAAAGCAAAGAAAGTAATTACATCCTGATAAGACAGTATAGACAATGAGGTAATATCAGTACTTAATATACATGCACCAAGTAGTATAGCATCCAGACTTTTAAAGGAGAAACTAAAGGATCTTAAGGAGGAAACAGACAGTAAAACTATGCTAGACCTCAGCCTTCTCCTATTAGAACTAGATAGATCTAACAAAAAAAAAATAAACAAGAAAGAAGTAAAGGAAGTGAATGAAATTTAATAAAAGTTAAATTTAATAGATATCTGGAGAAAACTGAATGGGAATAAAAAGAAATAGACCTTCTTTTCAGCACATGGTACACATACAAAAACTGATTATGTAGTAAGGCATTAAAAACTTCACAGCCAAATGCAAAAAAAAGCAGAAATAATAAAAGCAATTTTTTCAGATCATAATGCCATAAAAAATATAGTCAATAAGAGTTAACAGAAAGGCAAATTAAAATTTATTTAGAAACTAAATAATCTAATTCTTCAAAACAGGTGGATCAAAGAACAAATCATAGGAACAATCACTGATTTCATTGAAGAGAATAACAATGAGAAGACAACATATCAAAATTTATGGGATACAGCCAACACAATACACAGGGGGAAATTTATTTCCCTCAATGTTTATATCAATAAAACATAGAAAAAGCAGATCAATGAATGGGGCACGCAACTAAAAAACAACTAGAAAAAGAACAAATTTTAAAGTCCAGTTAAAGACTAAATTGAAAATCCTAAAAATCAAAGAAGAAATTAATAAAGTTGAAAGTATAAGAATTATTGAACTAAAAAATAAGGAGTTGGTCCTATGAAAAAAATAGATAAAGCACTGGTTAATTTGATTTTTAAAAAGGAAAGAAGAAAATCAAATTACCAGTATCAAAAATGAAAATGCTGATTTCATCCCCAAATGAGGATGAAACTATAGCAATCATTAGGAGCTATTTTGCTCATCATATGACAATATTATATGACATTATATGACAATAAATCTTATAATCTAAATGAAATGGATGAATATTTACAAAAATATAAATTGCCTAGATTAACAAAAGAGCAAATAGAATACTTAAATAATCTCATCTCAGAAAAAGAAATTGATCAAGTCATCAATGAACTCCTTAAGAAAAAATCTCCAGGGCCAGATGGATTCATAAATTAATTTTATCAGACATTTAAAGAACAATTAATCCCAATACTATACAAACTATTTGGCAAAATAAGCAAAGAAAGAGTCTTACTAAATTCTTTTTATGACACAAATATGGTGCTGATACTTAAACTAGGAAGACCAAAAACAGAGAAAGAAAATTACAGACCAATTTCCTTAATGAACATTGATGCAAAAATCTTAAGTAAAACAATAGCAAAAAGACTAATATATCAAAAGGATTATTCACTATGACCAAGGAGGATTTATGCCAGGAATGCAAGGCTATTTTAATATTAGGAAAACTATCAGCATAATTGACCATATCAATAACCAAGCTAACAGAAATCATATGATTATCAAATAGAAAAAGCCTTTGACAAAATATAGCACTCATTCCTATTAAAAACACTTGAAAAGCATAGGAATAAATGGGCTTTTCCTTAAAATAATAAATAGTTTTTCTTTAAAACCATCAGCAAGTATCATTTGCAAAATTAGAAGACTTTCCAATAAGATCAGGAGTGAAGCAAGGATGCCCATTAATAACATTATTATTTAATATTGTACTAAAAATGCTAGCAAACAGAGAAGAAAAAGAAATCAAAGAAATTAAAATCAGCAATGAGGAAACTAAACTTTGCAAATATGGTTTCTTAGAGATTTAACTTTCTTAGAAAATTAACTAAAAAAAGTTGAAATTAATAATTTTAACAGTTTCAAGATACAAAATAAACCCACATAAATCATTGGCATTTCAATATATTTCCAACAAAGCCCAGCAGCAAGAGTTAGAAAGAGAAACTCCATTTAAAAAACTCTAGACAATATAAAATACTTAGAAATCTATCTGCTAAGATAAATGCAAGAATTATACAAACACTTGCCAAACACTTTTCACACAAATAAATTAGATTTAAACAATTGGAAAAACATCAAATTCTCATGGTAGGTCAAGCTAATATAATAAAAATGATAATCCTACCTAAATTGATTTATTTATTTAGTGCCATACCAATCAAAATACCAAAAAACTATTTTATAGAACTAGAAAAAATAATAAAATTCATCTGGAAGAACAAAAGTTCAAGAATATCAAAGGAACTAATAAAAAATGTGAAGGATGGTAGCCTGACAGTACCAGGTTTTAAACTATACTATAAATCAGTAATTATCAAAATAATCTGGTACTAATATATGTATAACCTAGATTGAATTGAATTGCTTGTTAACTCTGGGAATGGGGAGGGAAGAAGGGGAAAGCAGCAAGAATCATAAAACTTTGGAAAACTTATGTGGAACTTTGTTATTTAAATAAAATAAAGATTTTTTTTAAACCATCTGATACTGGCTAAGAAATAAAAGGGTGAATCAATGGAATAGATTAGAGGTAAATGATCTCAACAATCTAGTGTTTGATAAACCCCCAAATCCCAGCTTTGGGGATAAGAACTCACTATTTGACAAAAACTTCTGGGAAAAATTGGAAAACAGTATGGCAAAAATTAGGTTTAGATCAGTATCTCACACCTATTACCAAGATAAGGCCAGAATGGGTATACGACTTAAACATAAAGAGTGATATGATAAGTAAATTAGACAAACATAAAATAGTTTACCTGTCAGATCTATGGAGAAGGGAAGACTATGACCAAACAAGAAATAGAGAACATTACAAAATGCAAAATAAATAATTTTGATTTTATGAAACTTAAAAGGTGTTCTATAAACAAAACAAAACCAACCAAGATTCTAAGGTAAACAACAAACTGGGGGGGGGGGGCGGTAATAACGAATTTTTCAGATAAAGGTCTCATTTCTCAAATATATAAGGAACTAAGCCAAATTTATAAGAATCTCCAATCATTCCCCAATTGATAAATGATCAAAGGATATGAATATGCAGTTTTCAGATGAAGAAATCAAAGCTTTCGATAATCATATAAAAATGTTCTGAATCCCTCTTGATTAGAGAAATGCAAATTAAAACAACTCTGAGTTATCAGCTCACACCCATCAAATTGACAAATATGATAGTAAAGGAAATGATAAATATTGGAAAGGATGTGGCAAAATTGGGACACTAATGAATTGCTGGTGGGGTTGTGAACTGATCCAACCATTCTGGAGGGCAATTTGGAATTATGACCAAAAAGCTATAAAATGGTGCATACCCTTTTATATCTATCATATATATATATATATATATATATATATATATATATATATATATATCACATATCTAGTGACATCACTACTAAGACTGTATGCCAACGAGGTTTTTTTTTTTTTAATGGGAAAGGATCTGCTTATTCAAAAATATTTGTAACTGCTCTTTCTGTGGTAGCAAAGAATTGAAAACTAAAGGGATGTTCCTCAGTTGGAGAATGGCTGAATAAATTATGGTAGATGATGGTGATGGAATACTATTGTGCTATAAGGAATGATGAACAGGATGATTTCAGAAAGAGCTACATGAACTGATGCAGAGTGAAATAAGCAGAACCAGGAAAACATTGTACACAGTAATAGCAATATTGTGGAATGATCACATGTAACAGATTTTGCTACTAAAAACAATTCAATAATCCAGGACAATTCTGAAGGATTTATGAAAAAAAAATGCTATCCTCTTCCAGAGAAAGAACTGTTGAAGTAGGAATGCAGATTAAAACACGATTTATCACTTGTTTATTTGAGTATATGTTGTAGGGTTTCGGTTTTATAATATTATTCACTTACAAAAATGAAGAATGTGAAAATACATTTTGCAAGATAATATATGTATAACCCCGTTTGAATTGCCTGCCAACTCCTAAAGGGAGGACAGAAGAAAGGAGGGAGACAACTGAGAACAACTTCAGAAAACTTGTGTGGAAATTTGTTATTAAAATAAAAATTAAATTAAATTCTCCTCTGATACTGCCTGTCTAACCTTGAATAGGGTACTTAATCTCTCTGGGACTCAGTTTTATCATCTGTAAAAAGAGAGGGGTGGCTTGCCAGTTTAGGAAGGAAAAGGCAAAGGAGGAAGGAAGAAAATTTGGATCATACAATGTCAGGAAACATGTGAAAATTTGTTGTTATATGTAATTGGCAAAAATAAATAAATAAATTACAAAAATAAATAAATAAACAAGAGGGGTGGATTAGAAGTCTTCTGAGGTTTTTTCCAGTTCTATATATTAAGTATCCTATAACACCACCTAGGACTTAGTAAATAAATCCTGGGGAGTAACTGCCTGAAACTCAGAGTCTTCAAATGACTTGCCCATGGTCATACAACTAGAAAGTTTCTGATGCAAAATTTGAACCTAACTCTCCCTGACTCTAAGCCCCAGAACTCTATACACTCTAGATTTCACCCCTTTATACATTCAAATACATTCAAAAATAGGATATAGCTGAAATTTCTTCAGTTGCAAGCAACTCTAGGCAATCCATTTATCTATGACTTAAAAGTTTTCCTAGGAAGTGCCTTTGGCATTCAGTAGCTATAAAGCTTGTCCAAGATTTCCACCTAGTAAAGTCAAACATGGGACAATTGAAGCCTAGAAAAGTTAAGTAGTTTGCTCCAGCATCATACAAGAAACAGATTCAAGATGAACTCAGAGGTCCCCTCCATGTCTACATTAATATGCCCCTCTTATCTTGTAAGCAGCAAGTGAGCTAGATATAACCTGGATTCAAGCTCACAATCTACATAAGTGGGTCTCAGTTTCCTACTGGCACTGTTCCCCTCCCTTTCCTTCCTCATCACAAAGAATATGGCAGCTACTTTATGGTGATATGAGAAAAAGAAAGTCCTTTATAAATCTTAAAGCAGACTAGTGCTTACATTGCCATGGAAAACTCCCTGTGCCAATGCCAATCAGAAGTTGATGGCCATCTTACCTTAAGGAGCTGACTGAGGCACTGAAAAAGAGGCTAAGATATTTGTCCAATGTCCCACAGCCAGTCTGCACCACTGGTAATCCTGGAAACCAAAGCTGTCTAAAGCCAGCTTCTTTCCCCTATAACATATTACATCTGACTTTTGAGTCTATTATTATGCCTAGGACCAGCTATCTCATACACAGAACCTTAGAAATAAAAGATATCTCAGAAGCCAACTAATTCTGTCTTTCTCTATGCAAAAAATCTCCTCTGGATCAGTCTCAGAAAGTCTAACCGTTGCTTTGTAAGTTCTAGTGAGAAAGAATACACTGTCTCCTGGGAAAGTCTGGTTGAGGTAACTTGGTCATGCCATTTGGATCATCTATAAAACAGGTCAATTCAGAACTCCAATTATTCAAATGATTCTGTTCCTGTTGTTCAATCATGTCCAATTCTTCATGACTCCACATGGGTTTGGTTTTTTGTTTTGTTTTGTTTTTTGACAAAGGTACTGGATTGGTTTTCCATAACATCTCCAGTTCATTTTAGAGATGAAAAAAGTGAGGCACACAAGATTAAGTGACTTGACCAGGGTCACACAGCTAGTAAGTGTCCAAATTCAGATTTGAACTCATGAAGATGAGTCTTCCTGACTCCATACCTGGAACTCTATACACTGTGCCAACTAGCTTCCCCAATTCTTATTGATGTTGTCATTGCTATTCCCAACTCAAATGAGGAAAAAATATATAATAGCCTGTGAGTAGTCTTTGGGGAAAAGAGGAGGAAAGCATTTCAGCATCCCCTTTTGTCTCCTTCCCACCTCCAACATCATTGATTAGAGGACTTCATAAATTGGAGGTCAGGAAGATTTCTCATCTTCCCATCAGCATCCTAGCAGTATCCCCCAAGGAAAGCCAACATCTGCATCTGTATCAAGAGCAAAGGACAGACTGGATACAGATTCAAAGCTCTACAAAGACCCAAGTGGAAAACTTTACCATCTATTAAAGGGAACTTCTTAATCACTCCACAAAGAGAAGAAAAAGTCTTCTGGTAACCAGGAGCTTTTTGAAGCTACTCCTTTGAAATTTGATCTCTAAGACTGAAACCACTTATTCCTAGATTCTATAGGTACTAGTGCCACAAACATTTAGCAGGTGGTTTATTCCACCTTAGCAAATACTCCTTTCCAACAACAGAGTCTAGCTGACTAAATAATATCAACAAGCAATCATAGTGAGAAGCACACCAGTAGGGGTTCATGAGCTATAGCTCTACAAAAGACACACCCTTCCAACCCTTCTGGATTACCCCTATATCCCTGAGTAGCTAAGCCTTGCAAACTGGACTCATCAAGTTAACTGGGAGTTGGGATAAAAACAATGACAATAACAATATTTATATATTTTATATTTTATTTATAATTATATATTTTATATTTTATTATATATTATTTATTTATATTTATATATTTTAAAATTTACAAAGTGCTCTATATATGTTCTTTGTTCCTCACAATAATATTCCAAAGTAGCTGCTATTATTATTATACCCATTTTATAGATAAGGAAACAGAGGCTTAGATAAGTTACTTGACTTATCTTCTAGTCACACAGGATGTGTGTGTCTGTGTGTGTGTGTGTGTGTGTGTGTGTGTGTGTGTATGGGCAGTATTTGAACTCAAGTCTTCCTAACTCTAAGTTCAATGCTCTAGCCACTATACCCTCTACTTGCTTTTAACCTCACACACACTACAACATCAATCAGTTGAGAAGTATTAATTGTTTATGATGCGATACACTTAGAGATAAGGACTGGGGATACAAAAGGAAAAATGAAACAGCCTTGTCCCTTAAGGAGCTTAAAACACAATGTATGACCTTGGGTAAATCACTTAACTCCTATGAGTCTTAGATTCCTCATCTGTAAGAGGGAAGTATAATATTATAAAACTTTGACATTCTGCCTTCATATAACTTGTGGTGAGGATTGAAGTAGATATTAAATGTAAAGGACTTTGTAAGCCTTAAGTGCCATGTAAATGTCTCACCTGGTATAATTTAAATGTTCCCTGAGGCCCTTGGCAGTGTTTAACTTACTGTATGCCATAAGAATTTCTGAGATGCTCAGAAACTTTATATAGAGGTGAAAAAAGAAAGAAGGCACAAATATTCCCATTTTTCAGATGAAGAAAGGGGAGGCAGCAGAGAAGTTGAGAAATCTGTGGCATGTCAGGAACTTGATGACTCAAAATAAATAAATACTCACCAGGAACTGTTGGTGCATTTCTAGGGTCATACAAGGTCCTTGCAGTTAATGACTTTGCCCAAGCCAGCCAAGCTACAGGATGATTCTTTACTTCTTCAGAGAATTGAAGACCTTCTTAATGAGGTGAGAGAAATGGGTAAAGCTTCCAATTCTTTCAGAAAGAGCAAGGCATAATTTTCTGGTGACTTCCATTGACAAGGAAAGAGCTTAAAAGCTGCCCATCAACTTGTGTTTTACCAGCTGATCAATTTTGTGTAATTCTCATTGAATTAAATCAAATTGAAATTTAATTCCCTTCCAGGAACAAATCCCATGAAAGGGCTTCAGAGAAGTGTTTGACTTCCTGCCGGCACCTGAAGGATAAAGTCCATTGGAAGGCTAGAACATGGTGTACCTGTCAGCCATGATGCCCACCCTTAGGAATACACATGATGGGGATCAGCTTTTGACTTCCCTTCTCATAATTCAGCCTCTCATTACAGCTTAAACCCTTCAATCCACTGAATATGCAGTCACCATCTCCGCTGAAATCTGAACACTGTGTCTCTTTCAGTAACATAAGATGTATTTGTCACTTCTGGAAACTTGGGCTGATATCCAGAAAGGTATTGCCAAGTGTAATCATCTCTGTGTTTATACTGCAGTCTGCTGAGATGGCTCTCCTCAATATTTCCTAGCCCCCAGGTCATTCTGCTCTTCATCCTCTAGGTTTGAGAAGGGCATAGCAAGGGGTCAGGTATTTCAAAGGGCAAGTCCTAGCCAATAAACATAAAGTGCCTACTGTGTGTCAACACTCTGCTAAGTACAAAGAAAGACAAAAATAATCTCTGCCCTCAGAGAGTTCACAGTCTAATCAGGGAGACAACACATTAAACAGTTACATACAAATAAGCTATAGATAGGATAAACTGGAGAAAAGCCAACTAAAAATAAGGAAGATCAGGAAAGGCTTCCTGTAGGAAGTAAGATTATAGTTCGGTCACAATGTGAAACCTGGCACCTAAATCAGATAGAGAAAATGATAATTCTTCTCTAGACTCACAGAAGGACCCAGATTGATGAATCAACTCACTAATAGATTCAGTAGACAAATGTTCAAGCTTCTTGATAGTCTTACCCATCTCCCACCATAAGAAAGTTTCCATTGGGAGCCAGAAAACAGTCTTTCTCCTTTCTCCCTGTCTCTCTTCCATCTCCTTCTCCTTCTCCTTCTAGAGTTGGTCAGAATTAGTCCCCAGTAACAGTCTAGAAACAAACCCCACTTAGAGAGTTCCCAAATTTGCTTTTTCCAAGCTACCTTTAAAAGTCCTACTCCTACCCTACAGAGGCTGGAGATCCTCGAGGAGTTAGCACTATGTATGATTAAAATCTTCAGAGACTGTGTATTAATATATGATTATTTACGAGAGAGAGAGAGAGAGATGAGAGAGAGAGAGAGAGAGAGAGAGAGAGAGAGAGAGAGAGAGAGAGAGAGAGAGAGAGAGAGAGAGAGAGAGAGAAAGTGGGAGGAGGGAGATCTCCTGGATACCCTAACTAAAAAAAAAATGCTTCCACATTTCCCCAGCTCCAGCTCTCAGCCAAGGCAGAGCATTAAACTCTCCAGAGGGAGAATCCCAAGTGAAAGTGCCAAAGTTCCTGCTCATTCCCTCTTATAAAGCCAATGACATCACTCCTCCTGCATCTTTGATTGGCCAGGCTTAACGTCAGTCTGTGTTCCAGGTCCTGACTTCTGGACCCATCACCCATCACATGGGGACTTCCACCAGTCAGGATTCCAGGTGTAAGAGAATTTTCTGTTTAGCCAGGCAGGAAACCACAATCTTCACTCCAGAGTAAGGAAGGAAGGGCATTTATTACACATGGGGGCCCAGACAGGATCTTTCCTCAAAAGTTCTGGACCTGGGGGAAGGGGCTCTGGGTATTTTACACACCATCAATCAGGGAGGATTTCCAGAGGTTACATGATACATACACAAGAGTTTCCATGAGTTACATGATACATACACCATCAGGGTTTCCATGGGTTATGAACACAAACATGATGGGCAAGTACAGGAATCAGAGCACAGGCAAGGACAGGCATCGAGGGGTCAGACAGACTTGTATAGTCCTTAGTATGGTACAAATGGTGCATCGATCCATCATGGATTTGTCAGGTCACAGCATTGGAAGTAACAATGCCCTGTGAAGTGGAACCACTTGCTTTGTTCTGGAGTTCCAGCAGGTAGGTGCAGGGGAAGGAGGGGCTATGGGTCACCCTGTTTGTAGCAAGCTTCAGGGTGTGTCAGCCTTACAAAGCCAGTCCTTAGAGCATAAGGGGGTCCCTAAAGGGGAGACCTGAGGGTTTTCCACTATACAGGCACCCACTCAGCTCTTTAGTCATATGACTCACTGGTTCCCTGACTTAATACACATTCGTGGATAACGGGTTTTGAAATGGAATAAGGGGGTACATTTTATATTTAATTTGCACAACTATTAGCTGTATTCTGGTCTCTTGGCAATAAGTATCCAGTGTGCCAAACCCAAACCCAACCCAGGCTCCAGGGCCCATGAGGAGCCCCCTACCTTTCTACCCAACTTGATCAAGAGTCAAATGAATGTAGGGGGGAAGACACGAGAGATGGGGTTGAGAAATCTGGACTAGTCCTGGGTTTTTCCACTTACCATGTGGGTGATCTCTAGAGAGGTCATCTAACCTCCATGGACCTCAGTTTCTCCATAATGGGGATTGTAATGAATGTACTTCCCTTTTATAGATTGTTGTGAGGATTGTGTAAGAGGATGAGTTATTGTTGTTCCACCTGGACCAAGTCTTCACGACTAGCTATCCAGGGTGCTTTCTTGGCAAGGATATGGAAATGGTTTACCATTTCCTTCTCCACTGAATCCTTCTGAAAGGAAATCAAAGGTTAAATAACTTGCCCAGGATCACACAGCTAGGATATATCTGAGGCCAGATTTGAATTCAGGTCTTCCTGACTCTAAACCCAGCATTTTATTCACTGAACCACCCTGCTGTCTTCTAAGAGAATGAGTATTACATGTCAACTAACTATTAGCAATAATGATTTCACATTATTAGTATTCTCAGAATGGAACCTCAAGAATCCTCTAATCCAGCAGTTCTTAACCTGACAGTGATGAGTTTGCTTTTTTAAAAAATAATTTGACATCTACTTAAATAACATTGGTTTCATTTGCAACTGCACATATTTTTTATGCTTTTAAAAACATGATTCCAGAACACATGTGAAATCCAGTGGAATTGTGCACCGGCTATGGAAGAAGTGGTGGGAGGGGGGTGGGGGGAGGAAAAGATAATCATCATTGTTTCCAATGAATAATGTTTGTAAATATCCAAATAGAATAATGTTTAAAAAGTAAAAAATAAAGAATGTTACCAAATATATGAACCACAGATTATTTTAAAAAAACCAACCCAAAGATAATAGTTTTCATGAGAATTTAATAAAATGGACAATTAAATAAAATGCTAAAGTAACTACCCTAAAAAAAATGATTCCAAAATGGGACCTATAGGCTCCATAAAATGACCAAAGGAGCCCATGATAAAAAAAAGTTAGGAACTGCTGCTCTAGTCCAATACTCTCATTTTAAACATGAGGGAGGATATTGAGACCTAGAAAGAGTGGGTCCAATTCAAGGTCACAAAAGCAGTAAGTGTCCAAGGTAGGACATGAGTCCAAGTCTTCTCTTTCCTTCTTTTCTCTGCCCACTCCCCATTTCCTCCAGCTGCAATAACTTTGGCCACTAAGTGGCCCGCAATCCAGAAACACTGGCATTCCTGCTCTTCTTTGAACAGGGAAGAACAGGGAACATAACCTTCTGTCTCCTTGCCTTTTCACCAGCTGCCCCACCACCACCTGGATTGCTCTCCCTTCTCCATCTTCTTAGCTTCCCCGACTTCCTTATGAGGATGGGAATGGAGATGCAGATGGGGATAGGGATGAAGAGGATAATGGGGATGGAAATTAAGATGGGGTTGAAATGGAGATGGAGATGAGAATTGGATATTGGGATGGGGAAGACAATATGTGAATGGGAATGATGAGGCTAGAAATAGGGGTGGTGGTAGGGATAGAGATGAGAATAGCAATGGGGATACAGTTTGAGATGTGGTGGAGGTGGGAGGAGGATCAGATTGGGGATGTGGAGTGTGTTGGGAAAGAAGAGGGGAGGGATACAAGATAGGAAATGAGAAGTGAGGTATTAGCAGGACAAAGTAAACCAAGTTTTACAAATTTGGCTCAACTAGACTGGCCACAAGAGTGGAGCAAGGTAGAGATAGACAGTAGAACCCACAAAGGATTATCATTTTCCCCTGTTCCACTTGGTTATATTTTAATTCCTGAGGAGTCCAGGCCTGCTCATGTTCTTTCTTCCTGAGACTGTGAGCTTCCTGAGAGAAGCTTGAGTCTGCTCTTCTGTTTGCCCTTAAACTTGGCATTCCCTAAGAGCAGAACCTAGACCCTTTGTGGTGAACCTATGGCACACATGCCACAGACAGCATACAAAGTCTTCTTTTTAAGCATACACACCATTGCCCACCAGAGTTCATTACTGGAAAGGCAGAGAGAAGGGGGTCAAGCTGCTTCGCTCTCCCTCTCCACCTTACCTGAGGACATTCCTCACTCCACCCCCTCTGCCCAGCAGCCCAATGGAAGGGCTTCATCCCTTGGGATGGGATAAGGGGGAGAGGGAGTGGCACATGGTCTCTAAAAGGCTCACATTACTGGCCTAGACCCATTCCTCCTTCCCACACACCCACTCACCCCACCTCCAGACTATAAGGTCCCTGAAGGCATAGTTCAAGATGTTCTCCTTCTCTAGTCTCTTGGTATGACAGAGAGTTCAAGGGAAAGGGAGAGAAGCTGGAGGACTCAGTTATTGAGTGTTGATTGGTTGATTCACTGTCCATAGCAAATAAACCTTACCACTCTCTTCCCAGCTGGCTCCCCAGACTCCAAGGGTCCTTGGAAATATCACCCTCCAACTTCCTCCTCTAACACTGAGCTCTTATCAGCCTAGAGGGGAATCTTTAATCAAGAGCCCCAGGGTTTTGTCCTTGGCCTCATCCTGTTAAATCGTTTTATCAAAAGACTTGAATGAAATAGATGACAAGCTAATCAAGTGTCTGGATAACACAAAGCTTAGGCGAGTAGCTAACATGTTGGATAACAGAGATCAATATTCAAAACTATCACAATGTGTAGGTCCTAACACGAAGAAATTCAATAGAGATAACTATGAGGTTCTGCATTTAGGTTCAGAAAAATCAATGACTAGATGAGAAAGGTATAGAAGAGGAAAAAACGGATTGCTTGGGTGGACTGCAAACTCAATACGTGCCAACAGTGTGACATAGCTGCCAAAAAGGCCCACGGAATTTTAAACTAGATTAATCAAGAAATAGTTTCTGGAATCAAAAAAGTGAGTCCCTTTGTCCTCCTCTGCCCTGATCAGGCCATATGTTGTGTTCATTTCTGGGAGCCTCATTTTGAGGAGTAAATCAACTTGTCTAGAGCTTGGCCAGGGCCAATGTGATGGTGAGGAGGCTTGAAATCATCTTACTTGAGGATCAACTGAAGGAACTTCAGGGAAGAACATGTAGTCCAGAGTCAGAGAACCTGGGTTCAAATTCTCCCTCTGACATTTACTACCTGTGTGAGCTTGGGCAAATAAGTTAAGCTCATTGACTCTGTTTAATCATCTGTAAAATAGAGGGGGCCATCTGAATCAGCTTTAGAGTTATAATCCTATGATTCTGGAGAAGAGAAAACATGGCAATTATGATAGCCCATCCAACTGCACATACACTAACTGAGGGTGTGCCCTATTGCTCTGTCCTTGACTTTCTTCTCTCTCTTTTCTCTGTCTGTCTTTATTTCTTATTCTCTCTGTATCTGACTCATTTTCTCTCTCTGCCATTGTCTCTATCTCTCTGTCTGTTTCTCTGACTCTCTGTATTTGTCTCTCTGTTTCTTTCTCTCTGTCACTGCCTCTGTCTCTCTGTCTCTTTGTTTCTGTCTCAGTCTCTGTCACTATCTGTCCCTTTGTTTATTCTCCTCAGTCTCTATTTCTGCTCTCTCTGTCACTGTCTCCATCTGTCTCTAAGTTTCTCTGTCTGTGTGTGTGTGTTTCTCTCTTCATCAATTTTGAAGGAAGGAAGGAAGGAAGGAAGGAAGGAAGGAAGGAAGGAAGGAAGGAAGGAAGGAAGGAAGGAAGGAAGGAAGGAAGGAAGGAAGGAAGGAAGGAAGGAAGGAAGGAAGGAAGGAAGGAAGGAAGGAAGGAAGGAAGGAAGGAAGGAAGATCCTTCCGAATCTGAAATAATGGATTTCTAGTGTTCCCTTTTTTAATCAAAGAGAATCACTATCTTTTTAAGGAGGGAATTTTCCCTCCATTCCCAAACTGGGATTACCTTCTACTAAGAATTTTCTGATTAATTTATAGGTAATGGTCTCCTTAGCAACCATCATTCTCAGGATAAAATGCCTCTGCCCTTTGATATATACTGGATCATCTGCCAGACTGGAGTTATACAATCTAAGCTTACCATAACATAATTTAGTAAGCACATTAGTCAAAATATTCAGAAATTTCTCTACATTCCCTCAGAGGCCAGGAGAGGCCTAGGTCCTTGTTTTTTCCATATCAATGTTGAATGAATGAATAAATGAAAAATGATTTATTAAGCCTTACTATTGTACTGTGGGAACCAGAACCTGGGAACATGTTTTACACATTCCATTCTACAGAGGATATAAACTACCTTGAGTAAATGCAAACAAGAAAAGAAGCTCCAATTATCCCATGGGAGAATTTGAATGTGACCCTGGGACATCCCTAGCACTATGCCTTCTTTGTTCTGTTTCTATAGAACACCTGGCCTGACCTGTGGCTGATATTGGCATCCTACTGCCACCCTAGCCTCGCCTCTTGTGAGTAAACTCTCTCAATTATCCTAATTAATTCTAATAAAACCTCTTAATAAACAATCTGCCATGGGTACCTCTTTCTTCAGTGTCTCAGTATTCTCTCAGAGGCCATACCACCATAAAATTGGCACAATCATGGCAGAACAGATCTTGCCCCCTTACACCTAAATGCCAGGCACTGTACCAAATATTGAGGATTCAAGTATCTTAAAAAGAGACAATTCTTGCCCTCAAGGAGTTTACATTCTAATAAGGAAAAACAACACAGGAGAGTGATGACTGGAGGTGTCTCTTTCAGAGGCAAAAAATTATGGGATGGTAGGTAGAGACCATCAGCCATGGCAGGCCAATGGTGAAATGGCCAGGGTGAAAGGTTGGATGGGATGGGAAATTTAAGCAGGGTCTAGTGTCTAGGCCCAATACATAGAATGAACTAAAAGGGCTAACAGGCACATAGTTGGTCCACAGGCAGCTGGGTTGAGGCCCCAGAGCCAGAACTTTAAAAGTTAGCAGATTAATATCTTTAGGGCAGGGACACCCAGCAAAGAGTTGGTCATATCAGAGACTGAGAAACTGCAAAACTGATTGATCTGTTGGCTGGGTAAGCAGCCCAGAGCATTGCATAAGGAAGGAATCATACAGTCATAGGATCTTGAGCTATAAGAACCTTTGAGGTCACATAAAATAAGGATAATAACAGTACTTACATTCCCTTCCTGCTGAAATCATCCCAAGTAAAGGGCTATGAAAGCAGTTAAAGTGCTTCAGAAATGGGAGTAACTAACAGTCCCATTTCTTCATTTCACAGTTCATTTAATCATAGGATTAAGAGCTAGAAGAGACCTCAGAGGACATGCAAGTCAACCTTTTCATTTTATAAATGAAGAAACTGAGGCCCACCAAAGTTAAGTCTCATGCTGAAAACCACAAAGGCAAAAATATCAGAGTCAGGGATCAAATCCAGATACTTCTACCTCTGAACCCTGCGCTCTTTCCATTATCCTCCTACAACTCCTCCTAGAAACAGAATCCTGGGATTCTAAACCTGGAAGAAACGTTAAAGCTTATCCAGTCCAACTCTTCATTTCACAGATGGATGAATTGAGGGCATCAGAGGTGAGATCACCTGTCTAAGATCAAACAGTCTATCATGATCAACCTATTTGATCTTTCTTGAGACTACAGGGATGGTTTGGTCTTGAGGCAGCTTGGCACAGTAGATGGAATTCTGGACATGGAGTTGGGAGGACCTGGGTTCAAAAGGTACTTGGGAGACCTTATCAAGGGTCAAGCAAGTCATTTCTCTGAAGTTCTCTTTCCTAATAGATAAAATGAGGATAATATAGTGGACCTAACTGACAAAGTGTCTGAGAGGCTCAAATATAAAGCACTTTGAAAAAATTTTTAAACCCTTACCTTCTGTCTTGGAGTCAATACTGTGTATTGGCTCCAAGGCAGAAGAGTGGTAAGGGCTAGGCAATGGGGGTCAAGTGACTTGCCCAGGGTCACACAGCTGGGAAGTGTCTGAGGTCAGATTTGAACCTAGGACCTCCCATCTCTAGGCCTGGCTCTCAATCCACTGAGATACCCAGCTGCCCCCCACTTTGGAATTTTTTAATTGTTATATAAATTAAATGTCAATTATCATTATCATCAGTGCATTTCCAGGGGCAGCTAGGTGTCTCAGTGGTTTGAGTATCAGATCCAGAGATGGGAGGTCCTGAGTTCAAATATGGACTCAGTCTGTCCTAGCTATGTGATCTAGGTAAGTCACTTAACCCCCATCACCTAGTCCCTACCACTCTTCTGTTTGGAACCAATACATAGCATTGATTCCAAGACAGAAAGTAAGAATTTGAGAGAGAGAGAGAGAGAGAGAGAGAGAGAGAGAGAGAGAGAGAGAGAGAGAGAGAGATCCTATTAAACCTTGTCCAAATTTTAAAAAGAGAAGAGTAATTAAGTACAGTGATATTTCTCCCCTACAAAACTTGAAGGAGCCATCCTAGGTATAGTTGCCAGCTGGTATCCTCCATATGTCTGCCCCAATATGCCCAATAATGCAAGGACCTTCAAAATGTCCCATGCAAGCCATTAACCCCACAGCCCACCAAGCAGGGTCTGCCTCATCCTACCAATAAACTCTCTCATCAACTCCTTCCTTTTCACTTCTAATGCTATTATTATTGTCCAAGTCCTCATTACCTTCATTATTCTCTTCCTCTGCTCAAAATCTCCTTCTTTTAAACATTTTATTTTTCCCAATTACACATAAAAACAATTTTACCATCCATTTTTAAAATTTTGAGTTCCAAATAACCTCTCTCCCTTTTTCCTCCCTCATTCTCTCCTATCCCTCCCCTCCTCTCTGAGATGGTAAGCAATCTGATATAGGTTTCACATGTACAATCCTTATTAATAATTTTGTGGAAAAGAGGAAGAAGAAGGAATGAGGAGAAGAAAGAGGAGGAGCAGGAGGAGAAGGAGAAGGTAGAGCAGGAGGAGAAGGAGGAAGAGGAGAAGAGAAGAAGAAGAAAAGAAGAAGAAAAGAAGAAGAAGAAGAAGAAGAAGAAAAGAAGAAGAAGAAGAAGAAGAAGAAGAAGAAGAAGAAGAAGAAGAAGAAGAAGAAGAAGAAGAAGAAGAAGAAGAAGAAGAAGAAGAAGAAGAAGAAGAAGAAGAAGAAGAAGAAGAAGAAGAAGAAGAAGAAGAAGAAGAAGAAGAAGAAGAAGAAGAAGAAGAAGAAGAAGAAGAAGAAGAAGAAGAAGAAGAAGAAGAAGAAGAAGAAGAAGAAGAAGAAGAAGAAGAAGAAGAAGAAGAAGAAGAAGAAGAAGAAGAAGAAGAAGAGAAATATAGTGCATTGTTCAAAATCCTCCTATAGGTGGTAGGATGGTAAGAGAACAAGAATTTATTAAGCCAGGCACTATGCTAAGTACCTCTTAACAATATTACCTCATTTTATTTCCACAACAACCCTCAGGTCTTCCATACTCCAAGCTGGCTCTCTACCCACTGTGCCACCTGGGTTCAAATCTTATTATTATCTCCAATTAACAGGTGAGAAAACTGAAGCAGGAAAATAATAAGTTACTTATCTAGGGTTACACAGCTTACTATATGTCTATCTGAAGCTTAATTTCAACTCCCAAACTTCCTAACTACAGGCCCAATGTCACATCCACTGTAACACTTATGCTGAGAAATAAGTATATTCTTCTGTATCTCCATTGAATAGATATCATGCCACTTAGCTCTAGTTTTTCTAGCAAATAATTCAGTTATATTTTTTTATCTTTCAGTTCAAATTATCCAAAACTGAGAGGGCATTTAAATATCCAGTACTGTTTGTGTATTCTTGTAGCCCAGTTAATGTTTCCTTTATGAATTTAGATGCTAATGTATTTTGAGTACATAAGTTTAATATTGATATAGTTCCTTTCAGCATAATGTGGTTTCCTTGTTTATCCCTTTTTATGTTTTGAACATCGTTTTTGCTTTGTCTGATAGCATGATTGCAATTCCTGCTTCTTTCACTTAAAGAATAAAATATTTTGTGATGGAATATTACTGACATAATAAATGATGAGTAGGTTAATTTCAAAAAAAAAATTGAAAGGCCCTCATAAAATTATGAAAAGTGAATTAAGTAGAACCAAGAGAACATTACATACAGCTACAGAATTAATGTTTGAAGAATAATTTGTGAATGTCCACTTCCAGAGAAAGAATTAATAAATAGAAACATGAAAGGCATAGTTTACATATACATTATTTTTAGTTAAGCAATGCCTTTTCTAGTGTAGGGTAGGGAAAGAGGAAGGGAGATACCTGAAAATTTTTAATGATGTAACCAATATACAAATACATTTTTTAAAAGAATAAAGTACAAACTAGGGGACACCATGGCATTCAAGGCCTCTGATAATGCAGCCCCAACCTACCTCTATAGTTTCTTACTACTTCCATACATATATATGCCCAACAACTCCAGCTAAACTAGATGTCTTGCCAAGTAATGAGACAACTGTTTGAGCTAAAACAAGGTCCAGGTTTGTGGTCAACTGTCATTCTGGGGCCATATTTGGGAGGTCAGGCCTGAAGGACTGATTTAAAGGATTGGAACTACTATATTTCTCTTTTTGCTTCAAACCTCACAATTATTTAATTCACATTCACAGAATATAAAACCTAGAAGGGACCTTATCATATATGATTATTATATAATCGTAATAACAGGATCGTATGTTTATGATTTATATATATTTAGAGATGAGCTAGTCCAACCTCCCCCTTTGACACATAGGGAAATCAAATGAAGCCCAGGAAGATCATGACTCTCCCAAGATCACATGGGCAACAAGTGACCTAGATGGAACTGAACTTAATGCCTCTGACTCCAATCCAGCTGTCATTCTGCCACAACTGTCCAACCCCCTTACATTCCACAGACACAGAAATTGAGGCTCAGAGAGGAGGACATGTCTTACTTAAAGTCCTTCAGTCCTGCACCGAACTTGGTGCCACATGAATTAAGTGCATGATTTTTTTTTGTTGTTATTTTGGTCTTGCCCTTCTAATTTCATCATATAGGGAAATCCCTCCAGTGATGCAGGTTAGAAATTCCTCTGTCGACTTCCGGTTAAGATGGCGGCTTAGAGAAAGCTAAAGCTCAGATCTCCTGAAAACCCTTCCCGACCGATCTCAAACGATAAGCTCCTAAGGCGCCGAAATTCAAAACGATCAACAGCACAGACCCTGGGAACCCTCCTCCTGGACCTGGACCCGGTTCAAAAGGTACGGCTCCCCTTAAAAGCCAGAACCGGAGATCACTCGGACCTCAGGGGTAGGAACGCAGAGTCCAAGGCTCCCGGAAGCCGCAGCCTGGCCGGGCTCAGAGAGCAGAACCCTCAGGGCCTTCTACAGTCCCGTGAAAGTTACTGCCTGGGGCTTCCGCTGCAGAGAGCTGGTCGAAACAACAGCAACCCTCAGGGCGGGCAAGACAGCCTCACCGGCTGGATCCTGCTATCCAAGTCTCAGTGAAAGTCCTTGCCCTAGAGCTTGGGAAAGCTGCAGCCCATCCCCCCCGCAGGCCTACGAAAGAGCCTCACGGCCAGCGATTCTGAAGGCAACTTCCTGAAAGCGAGCTAGGGGGAGAGTGTGGCCTCGTGGTCTGACCCTTCCATTCCAGTTCCAGTGAGGCATATTCAGTTTAACCCAGGGAAAGCTCATAGAACCAACATCTGCCCAGGACTAAAGCCTCGGATCATCAGAGATAAGAAAAGCTAATCCTCCACATTCAGAAATGGCAAACTCCACAGAACCACAGAAGCCCCAAAATACCAAGAAAAATAAGAAGAAAGGGGCGACTTTGGACACATTCTATGGAGCCAAAATACAAAATACAGAGCAGACAGAAGATAATATAAAAGAAAATGCTCCAAAACCTTCCAAAGGAAATGGAAACTCTCCACAAACCTATGAAGAATTTGAATCAGAAATGACCAAAAAGATGGAAGCCTTCTGGGAGGAAAAGTTGGAAATAATGCAAAAGAAATTCACGCATCTACAAAACCAGTTTGACCAAACTGTAAAAGAAAACCAGGCTTTAAAGGCCAGAATCAGGCAGCTGGAAGACAACGATCGTGTAAAAGAGCAAGAATCAATAAAGCAAAGCCAAAATACCAAGAAATTAGAAGAGAACATAAAATATCTCACCGACAAGGTGATAGATCTGGAAAATAGGGGGAGAAGGGATAATTTAAGAATAATTGGACTCCCAGAAAAGCCAGAAATAAACACCAAACTGGACATGGTGATACAAGATATAATCAAAGAAAATTGCCCAGAGATTCTAGAACAAGGGGGCAATACAGCCACTGACAGAGCTCACAGAACACCTTCTACACTAAACCCCCAAAAGACAACTCCCAGGAATGTAATTGCCAAATTCCAAAGCTATCAAACAAAAGAAAAAATCCTACAGGAAGCCAGAAAAAGACAATTTAGATATAAAGGAATGCCAATCAGGGTCACCCAAGACCTTGCAAGTTCTACTCTGAATGATCGTAAGGCATGGAACATGATCTTCAGAAAGGCAAGAGAGCTGGGTCTCCAACCAAGAATCAGCTACCCAGCAAAACTGACTATATACTTCCAAGGGAAAGTATGGGCATTCAACAAAATAGAAGACTTCCAACTTTTTGCAAAGAAAAGACCAGAGCTCTGTGGAAAGTTTGATACCGAAAATCAAAGAGCAAGGAATACCTGAAAAGGTAAATATTAAGGAAAGGGGAAAATGTTATCTTCTTCTTTTACTCAAACTCTCTTCTATAAGGACTACATTTATATCAACCTATGTATACTAACATGTGGGGAAAATGTAATGTATAAATAGGGGGTAAAGAAAGACCAAATAGAATAATCATTCTCACACAAAGATTCACATGGGAAGGGGAGGGGAAGAAAACTCCTATAAGAAGGAGAGGAAGAGAGGGGGGGTACTTAAACCTCAATCTCAGGGAAATCAGCTCTGAGAGGGAAAAACATCCAGATCCATTGGGATCTTGAATTCTATCTTACCCAACAAGGGTAAGGAGAAGGGAAAACCAAGGGGGGGAGGGGGAGAGGGAGAACAAAAAGGGAGGGAAAGAGAGGGGGGAGGGGGAGGGAACAAAAAGGGAGGGACTAAAAAGGGAAACATCAAGGGAGGGGACAAGGGGGACTGTTTCAAAGTAAATCACTGGACTAAAAGGTAGAGCCGAAGAAGAAAAGGTTAGAATTAGGGAAGGCAATCAAAATGCCAGGGAGTCCACAAATGACAATCATAACTTTGAACGTGAATGGGATGAACTTACCCATAAAACGTAGACGAATAGCAGAATGGATTAGAATCCAAAACCCTACCATATGTTGTCTTCAAGAAACACACATGAGGCGGGTTGACACCCACAAGGTCAGAATTAAAGGATGGAGTAAGACCTTCTGGGCTTCAACTGATAGAAAGAAGGCAGGAGTGGTAATCATGATATCTGATAAAGCCAATGCAAAAATAGACCTGATCAAAAGGGATAGGGAAGGTAATTATATTTTGTTAAAAGGGACTATAGACAATGAGGAAATATCATTAATCAATATGTATGCACCAAATAATATAGCACCCAAATTTCTAATGGAGAAACTAGGAGAATTGAAGGAAGAAATAGACAATAAAACCATACTAGTGGGAGACTTAAACCAACCATTATCAAATTTAGATAAATCAAATCAAAAAATAAATAAGAAAGAGGTAAAAGAAGTGAATGAAATCTTAGAAAAATTAGAATTAATAGACATATGGAGAAAAATAAATAGGGATAAAAAGGAATACACCTTCTTCTCAGCACCACATGGCACATTCACAAAAATTGACCATACATTAGGTCACAGAAACATAGCACACAAATGCAGAAAAGCAGAAATAATGAATGCAGCCTTCTCAGATCACAAGGCAATAAAAATAATGATTAGTAATGGTACATGGAAAACCAAATCTAAAACCAATTGGAAATTAAACAATATGATACTCCAAAACCGTTTAGTTAAAGAAGAAATCATAGAAACAATTAATAATTTCATCGAGGAAAATGACAATGGCGAAACATCCTTTCAAACCTTTTGGGATGCAGCCAAAGCGGTAATCAGAGGTAAATTCATATCCCTGAATGCTTATATTAACAAACAAGGGAGATCAGAGATCAATCAATTGGAAATGCAAATGAAAAAACTGGAAAGCGATCAAATTAAAAACCCCCAGCAGAAAACCAAATTAGAAATCCTAAAAATTAAGGGAGAAATTAATAAAATCAAAAGTGATAGAACTATTGATTTAATAAATGAGACAAGAAGCTGGTACTTTGAAAAAACAAACAAAATAGACAAGGTACTGGTCAATCTAGTTAAAAAAAGGAAGGAAGAAAAGCAAATTCACAGCATTAAAGATGAAAAGGGGGACAGCACCTCCAATGAGGAGGAAATTAAGGCAATCATTAGAAATTACTTTGCCCAATTATATGGCAATAAATACACCAATTTAGGAGAAATGGATGAATATATACAAAAATACAAACTGCCTAGACTAACAGAAGAGGAAATAGAATTCCTAAATAATCCCATATCAGAAATTGAAATCCAACAAGCCATCAAAGAACTTCCTAAGAAAAAGTCCCCAGGGCCTGATGGATTCACCTGTGAATTCTATCAAACATTCAGAGAACAGTTAATCCCAATACTATACAAACTATTTGACATAATAAGCAAAGAGGGAGTTCTACCAAACTCCTTTTACGACACAAACATGGTACTGATTCCAAAACCAGGCAGGTCAAAAACAGAGAAAGAAAACTATAGGCCAATCTCCCTAATGAATATAGATGCAAAAATCTTAAATAGGATACTAGCAAAAAGACTCCAGCAAGTGATCAGAAGGATCATTCACCATGATCAAGTAGGATTCATACCAGGGATGCAGGGCTGGTTCAACATTAGGAAAACCATCCACATAATTGACCACATCAACAAGCAAACTAGCAAGAATCACATGATTATTTCAATAGATGCAGAAAAAGCCTTTGATAAAATACAACACCCATTCCTATTAAAAACACTAGAAAGCATAGGAATAGAAGGGTCATTCCTAAAAATAATAAACAGTATTTATCTAAAACCAACAGCTAATATCATCTGCAATGGGGATAAACTAGATGCATTCCCAATAAGATCAGGAGTGAAACAAGGATACCCATTATCACCTCTACTATTTGACATTGTACTAGAAACACTAGCAGTAGCAATTAGAGAAGATAAAGGAATTGAAGGCATCAAAATAGGCAAGGAGGAGACCAAGTTATCACTCTTTGCGGATGACATGATGGTCTACTTGAAGAATCCTAGAGATTCAACCAAAAAGCTAATTGAAATAATCAACAACTTTAGCAAAGTTGCAGGATACAAAATAAACCCACATAAATCATCAGCTTTTCTATATATCTCCAACACAGCTCAGCAGCAAGAACTAGAAAGAGAAATCCCATTCAAAATCACCTTAGACAAAATAAAATACCTAGGAATCTACCTCCCAAGACAAACACAGGAACTATATGAACACAACTACAAAACACTCGCCACACAACTAAAACTAGACTTGAACAAATGGAAAAACATTAACTGCTCATGGATAGGACGAGCCAATATAATAAAAATGACCATCCTACCCAAACTTATTTATCTATTTAGTGCCATACCCATTGAACTACCAAAATACTTCTTCACTGATTTAGAAAAAACCATAACAAAGTTCATTTGGAAGAACAAAAGATCAAGGATATCCAGGGAAATGATGAAAAAAAAACACATATGATGGGGGCCTTGCAGTCCCTGACCTAAAACTATATTACAAAGCAGCAGTCATCAAAACAATTTGGTACTGGCTAAGAAACAGAAAGGAAGATCAGTGGAATAGACTGGGGGAAAGCGACCTCAGCAAGACAGTATACGATAAACCCAAAGATCCCAGCTTTTGGGACAAAAATCCACTATTCGATAAAAACTGCTGGGAAAATTGGAAGACAGTGTGGGAGAGACTAGGAATAGATCAACACCTCACACCCTACACCAAGATAAATTCAAAATGGGTGAGTGACTTAAACATAAAGAAGGAAACCATAAGTAAATTGGGTAAACACAGAATAGTATACATGTCAGACCTTTGGGAGGGGAAAGGCTTTAAAACCAAGCAAGATATAGAAAGAATCACAAAATGTAAAATAAATAATTTTGACTACATCAAACTAAAAAGCTTTTGTACAAACAAAACCAATATAACTAAAATCAGAAGGGAAACAACAAATTGGGAAAAAATCTTCATAGAAACCTCTGACAAAGGTTTAATTACTCATATTTATAAAGAGCTAAATCAATTGTACAAAAAATCAAGCCATTCTCCAATTGATAAATGGGCAAGGGAAATGGATAGGCAGTTCTCAGATAAAGAAATCAAAACTATTAACAAGCACATGAAGAAGTGTTCTACATCTCTTATAATCAGAGAGATGCAAATCAAAACAACTCTGAGGTATCACCTCACACCTAGCAGATTGGCTAACATAACAGCAAAGGAAAGTAATGAATGCTGGAGGGGATGTGGCAAAATAGGGACATTAATTCATTGCTGGTGGAGCTGTGAACTGATCCAACCATTCTGGAGGGCAATTTGGAACTATGCCCAAAGGGTGCTAAAAGAATATCTACCCTTTGACCCAGCCATAGCACTGCTGGGTCTGTACCCCAAAGAGATAATGGACACAAAGACTTGTACAAAAATATTCATAGCCGCGCTCTTTGTGGTGGCCCAAAACTGGAAAACGAGGGGATGCCCATCAATTGGGGAATGGCTGAACAAACTGTGGTATATGTTGGTGATGTGTTGGTGATGTGGTGGATATGTTGGTGATGGAGTACTATTGTGCTAAAAGGAATAATAAAGTGGAGAAGTTCCATGGAGACTGGAACAACCTCCGGGAAGTGATGCAGAGCGAGAGGAGCAGAACCAGGAGAACATTGTACACAGAGACTAATACACTGTGGTATAATCGAACGTAATGGACTTCTCCATTAGGGGCGGTGTAATGTCCCTGAACAACTTGCAGGGACCCAGGAGAAAAAAACACCATTCATAAGCAAAGGATAAACTATGGGAGTGGAAACACCGAGAAAAAGCAACTGCCTGAATACAGAGGTTGAGGGGACATGACAGAGGATAGACTCTAAATGAACACTCTAATGCAAATACTATCAACAAAGCAATGGGTTCAAATCAAGAAAACATCTAATGCTCAGTGGACTTACGCGTCGGCTATGGGGAGTGGGGGGGGGGGAGGAAAAGAAAATGATCTATGTCTTTAACGAATAATGCTTGGAAATGATCAAATAAAATATATTTAAAAAAAAAAAAGAAATTCCTCTGTCTTAGAGAGCTAAGGACACTTAGAAATTAAGTGATGAGAATTGAACCCAGGTGGCAAAGTAGGTATCAAGGGTGCAGTGAGGAAGATCTGAGTTCAAATCTAACCTAAGACCCTTTTTAGCTGTGTGATCCTATTTACCTTAATTTCCTTATCTGTAAAATGGGGATAATAATAGAACTTTCCTTGCAAAATTGTTCTGAAATTCAGATGAGATAATTGTAAAGTCCTTAGCAAAGTGCCTGGCACATAGTAAGCTATATAAATATTAGTTATTATGCTGACACTATTCATTCTGGCATTCAATGATAGCATTCTATTGATGGTGCAAATGGTGATAATTAACTGTGATTAAGACTTTCCACAAAAAACATGGTCAACTAGGTCAACTAGGACATCTTTATATCTAGTTTTGCCTTGGGCATCCTTGTAGCCTCCCAAGAACCTAAATTTCAAGACAGAAGGGATCTCACCAATCATCTCATACAATCCCCCCCCATTTTATAGAGAAGGAAACAGTTCTGAGTGGGTAAATGATTTGCTCAAAGTCACACAGATCCTAAGCTGAACCCAAATTTCAAATACAGCAGTCAACCCACTGCACCAAATTGACAACCTTAGATGTGTGCACTTATTATTTTGTGCAAGGACCCAGCATGAGAAATCACACACACACACACACACACACACACACACACACACACACACACTTTTGTGTATACTTGGGAGCTTCATTCTCCCCTCTCGATGCAGTCATTTTTCTCAGGCCCTGACAAGTGATCCTCCAGCCCTCAGACAGGGAGCACGCTCCGTTAGGTTTCTAATTGATAATATCCCACCACTGATGTGCGCCTGTCAGCACCTCACACAACTGTATGAGAACAGGTTTCACACTCCTTGTCTGAAGCAATTTTTTACAGATAAGCCCAGATTAAGCAGAAACAGCAACAGAATTCAGAATGTACAGGGCCCAGGCAGTCCAAAGCCATTGCATGCTTGGAGAGAATAATGCCCTTCGTCTCCCTGGTCCAAGATCAGAGCTATACCCAGGAGTTCTGATGTCCAAGGCAAAAGCAATAGGAGTAGGAAGACCTAGGAAGAGTCCTTGTCCATAGATTTTTCCCCACATAGTCCTGACATAGTACCTGGGATATTATTCCTGGGGAGGAATACCAGAGCTGACCAGACCTGGAAAAACTAATCTGCAGTATGAGAAGACCTCAGGATCCCACTTTTGCCAGCTAAGACTCCCCCATGAAAGATGTAGCTGGGCTACCCAAGCCAAGTGGCATTATTTGGGGTACACAGATGTTCCTCAGGGAATATTGAGGTAATGACTCAGAGACATCTCCCTAGACTGCAAAGTGACTTCCAAGGATAGTCTCCTCCTGCTGGTTCTGAAGTGAAGAAGAGGCAGCCCAAGAAGGGCCTCAAGCCCCCAAATTCTGGAGGGAGATGGCATGTAGGAAGATGCTCAAGGAGAGAGGAAGGTAAATCCCAGTAGAGAAGAACCAGATGAAACTGGAGTAAGAAAGTGAAGGTGATCACTGTGCTCAGTGTAAAGCTCGCATAAGGTCATGAGATTCATGACCAACAGGCAAGAGGACCACCCCAGGAAAGTGAGCCCCAGGAGAGGGATACTATGGCTACAGGACCTTGGAGTAAGGAAGGAAAGATGAGCACAAGGAATGGGGAAGAACTAGCATAGGATCAGTGAGGCCAGAAGACCACCCTAGGTAGGAAGCATGTCCACCAAAGCAATGATCGCCTGGCCCTTTTTACATCTGTGCCAGGACTACAAGAAGCCTTGGGATCTTTAGCAACAAGGATCAGAGTGGTCCACTTTAAGTCCTGGCCATTTGCATTGAAGGTGAGCATAGGCACCCAGAGAAGATGAGTTGGCCACTCCAGCCCACCATAACCATCCTCAACACAGACCTATATTAGTGAGTTGGGACTATGTGCCCTTAGACCAAGGTTTGCTCTGAGAGACAAGAGTATTGGTAACAAGAGTAAATATGTATTTTACATAGTACTTTGAGGTTTACAAAGTATTCTGCATACATTATCTCATTTTGTCTTCAAAACTGTGATATAATTTTCGGTTGAGATCTATAATTTCAGTGGAACAGCAAACTCCCAATAAGGGCACTCTTTCTACCTTTTCAGAGAAGCACCTGCTCTACATTTCCCAGTCTTGAAGAGCTATCTCTTCACTGGAGAGGGTAACATGCCCAGGGTCACAGAGCCACGATATGTCCGAGGCAGGACTTGAACCCAGATCTCCCTGACTTCCCAATAGATACTCCCTTCTTTAACTTTCATTATTCTGTTAAGCCTCTTGAGGTCAGTAACACAAGTATCATCTACATTTTAATGATGCTAAAAATGGGTCTCCCTGAGAGGGGATCACACAATTAGCTACCATCAGAGCAAGGACTCAAAACTCAGACCTGCTTTCCCCTCCAGTCCAGGATGCTGAGGCGACCCAGTCACTGTCCCAAAAAGGGATCAGTTTCCCCTGAGATGACAAGACTCCTTTCCAGGAGTAGGACCCAGTTTGGGAAAAACAAAGGAGCATGGTGCTGAATACATTGGAGTTTAATCCAACAAACATTATTAATGCCCAGTGCCTACATGGCTCTACACTGGGGCTAATGAAGGAGAAGAGCATATCTATTGTGTGCTGGCCACTGTGTTAAGTGTTTAGGGATTCAAAGATAGACATGGAGAAGACTTCGTGTTGAGATAGCTTACCTTCTAATGGACAGAAATGAATGAATGAATAAGCATTTCTATGTGCAAAGCACTTCTAACTGTGAAGGATCCAAATAAAAAAGTTGTTGTTCAGTCATTTTTCAGTTGTATTCTACTCTTCATGACCCAAATGGGTTTTCTTGACAAAGATACTGAAGTGGTTTGCCATTTCCTTCTCCCTCTCATTTTACAGATGAGGAAAGTGAGGCTAACGGAGTTAAGTGGCTTGGCCAGGATCTCACAATTAGTACATGTCTGAGGTCAGATTTAAACTCAAGGAGATGAACTTTCCTGACTTTTGTAAACCTTAAAATTTCTTAGACTTATGAATGTTGGAAATTTCCCCATTTCCAACATTAGGTAGGAAGGGTCCTTCTCCTCCCTACCTAAGACTACTTTAGGACAGAAACCTTTTGCTGAACAATGGAAAGGGCTTTGACCTATGCTTAAGCACAGAACAGGAATTTCTTTGAGTCATGATTGATTTTAGAATTGATACAATAGAGATACTTGGAATGACAGAACCAGGTCTTGGAAAATACAATTTCCACCCCCACTCAGTCCTAACAGGATTTAGGAAGGGCTGCAGCAAAGGATCAAGATTTAATTATTTGAGAATATGACCTTCAACAGACATGTGCAAAGCCACAGACCTCTGGGCGGTCCTGGGTTAAACTAGAGCCACCATTAGCACAGGGAAGACATGGACAGTGATTGGTAGATGTGAGAACTGAGGGGAGGGAACTTAGATGGTTTCCTTAAAGATAGCAGGGTCTGAGGACTGGAGGGAGGTTGGAGAGGTTTTGCTCTGAGAGGTTGTGCTCTGAGAAGCTTGCTCTGAAGGAAGCTGGAGGTGGAGGCCCCTGAGACTGTTTCTCCATTTTGGTCACGTGAGTGATAGGGACTGATCTCTTTTCTTTGCCTCAGCTATCTAAGGGCTTGGGCCTTTTGGCCCAGCCTAAACAGAGGGGGTATTTAAGCCCTATTCCCTTCTCTCTCTCTCTCTCTCTGTCTCTCTCTCTCTCTCTCTCTCTCTCTCTCTCTCTCTCTCTAATACCTTTCTTCTTCCTGTTTGTAATTAAACTCCATAAAAGGTTGACTGCTGACTTGAGTTTTCATTAAGGAATTACATAGCTGAATTCCTTGGCGACCTTAAATTAATATATATCAATCTTTTAAAGTGATTTCCTTGTCACACTTTAAGACCTTGTACTTCTTCCCATTGCACCACTTAGCTGTTAAAAAAACAAGACCAGCCTTTATCTCCAGGAATTCACATTCTATAGAGGAGACAATTCATATAGGATTATTTCAGGGACAATGAAGATGAAAATGTCCAGTGGTCCTAAGGCACAGCAGCAAAGTTTTGGTAATGTGTCTTCTATCATGTCATTTCCATTGATAAAACCATATCCATTTCTGATGGGGAGCCATTTGAGTGGTGAGTTTCCTTTTCCAGATCTTCAATAGCTATGGCTGCTAAGAGGGCAGGAGTCACCAGTTTGCAGCTCTACAAGGATGCTTCCCTTTATAATGGTTGTGGTCACCAGGCTAGGAGTAGGGTCAGTGGTCTGGAAGGCACTGCTGTTCCCAAGTTCTTGGGCTTACTTGCACATCAGTGGCAATTGGTCACCAATTCATGCTGGCAGTGATGCAGGGGATGGGCTGCTTCTCCACAAGGGATGCTTGCCTCAGTGGTTAGCTGTGGGAGACAGGTGGGGAATGACACCATTATTCTAATGGCTCTTGAAGTCAAGATCTTGAGCTTCAACATGGTCTAAGGGAAAGTGATGGCAATGATTTTATCCAGCTGGGCCCCTTATTGATGTGTTTATATTAACATATCTTAATTAAAATTTTCCCCAGTTAACAAGCATTTATTTTCTCTCCATCCCGTCTTCTCCTCAACTGAAACAAAGCAAAAACAAAACCCTTGTAACAAATATTCATCATCATTCTCAAATCTTTCTCCCTGAGTGTCCTATCTAAACTTGAGTACTCTAGGGAATGTCTCTCCCCTCAGACCCTTTATAATTGACTTGCAACAAAACTTTTAGTGAACAGCTTAGAAAAACTGAGCTGCTATTGCATATTGGAAGATAGGACTGGGGGAGGGGAGGAAATAATCTGGTGATCTCTGCTTCCTTTTTGAGCAAAGACTACAACTTGGTCATGAAAAGACCTAGAATACTCATGGAATCACAAGAACATAGATTTAGAAATGAAAAGGACTTTGGAAGTCAACTGGTCAAATCTCACCATTTTAAAGAAGATGCGGCTAAGAGAGAGGCAGAAACTGGCCCAGAGTCACAAAGGTAATTTAAGATCATGACCAAGACTAAACCACCAATTGACATTTTGAGTTTTCAAAGCATTTTTAATAATCTCACCTTGCAAAAACCCTGTAAGGTAGCAGTATTGTCTTCCCTCTTTTACAGATGAAGAAATGGAGGCTTGGTCAAATGGTTTATCTGTGGTCAGTTTCAGAAGTGAGATATGAACCCAGTTCTTCTGGACTCCAAGTCAAAGGCTCCATATATTTTATCATTTTGTCACTCAGAAGATTCCAAGAGTACCAAATTGGAATCTCTCAAATAATCATAAAGTCATCAATTTGGATCTGTAAGAGACTTCACAAGTCATCTAGTCTATGCCCTACCTCTTATAGATAAACAAAATTAAAGCCAAAAGAATCTTAGAGATCATTGAGCCTCATTTCCCCATTACAGATAAGGCAATAGTCAGAAAAGTTCCCAGAAGGACACCCAGCCTATCTTATAAGGAAAGAGAAGATCCTTTTACAACACTCTTAACAAGTAGACCCCCAGCTTTAGTTGTATATTATTCTTTAGCTCTATTTTCTTCAGTCTTCATGAAAATTTTCCCAAATTTCTTTGAATTCTTTGTATTCATTGTTCCTTCTGCACAACAATATTCTGTTGCATTCATATATCACAATTTGTTCAGCTATTCCCCAGTTGTTGTGCAAATAGCCTGCTTCCAATTTTTTTGCTATTACAAATGGTGCTGCTATGCATATTTTCCTACAGATAGGTCTTTTCTCTCCGTCAATCACCTCCTCTGAGTATAAAACTCAAATCGGCCTCAATGCACAACTTTTATTGTGTAATTACAGATTGTTTTCAAAGATGGACCAATCCATCGCTCTACCAACAGTGAATTAGTGCTCCCCTTTTCACATAGCCCTCTTGGGACATTTTTCAGACACAAGTCTGGCCATGCCTAGTTCTATCTACCCTTGCTGGACCCCAACTACTTCCTAGCTTTGCTAGCCAACCTGACCTGGCTAATTTTGTCCCTACCACAGAAAGTCTGGAAAAATCTGTGACCAGTGGCCCCTGTGAAGTAGCCCCTCCTTGGGGCTGCTGCCTCACATGGTTTCAGTGGAATCTCCTAGAATCTTCTGAGAATCCTGATAGGAAGAGTATTTAGTTATATCCTAGCACTAGATCCTACATAGAGTAGGTACCTCATAAATGCTTGAGTCTTTTTTCATCTTTCCAGATCCCAGGAAGAAGAGATGTGGGGAAGTTCCAAGATGCACCACTACCTCACTGATGAAAACCAAGAACCTCATACAATCTTTGGAGAAGTCTCTTGGGCTCCTCTGTTTAAGGTTGGGGTTTTTTCCAATTTTCAATTCTATTTTCCAGTCCCTAGGAAGCAAGTTTGATCTCCTCACTCCCTAACTGTCCCTGGCTCTATATCCCCTCCTCTTTATCCGTTAAGTAGCCTGTAGAATCAGACCAGGCTACAACTCTCTGGTGGTTACCTAGGTTGTCACTGAAGAGACTTCTCTCTTTACTGGGGCAACTCAGTTGGAGACCTGAGGCACCTTTCTGTTATAAGGACATCCTTACCCAGACATGATCTCTCTCCTGTACATTTCATCCATTCAAAGATCTCAAGCTCCAAGGAATCGCAAAGAGCAGCTATCCCAGCCCCCATTTTTACAGAAGAGGAACCTGAGGTCTAGGAAGATTAGATGACTGGCTATGTCACATGGAATAGCATCAGAGGCAGATTTGTACCCAAGTCCTCTGACTCCAGAGGCAATGTTCTTTCCACTAGACCACATTATCTTGCCTTCTTTCTACTCACTGGGTCCTTCTGCTCCCTGGGAGCTACCAGGTGCAATGAAAAGACCACTGAATCTGAAGTCAGAGGGCCTAGGTTTGAATCACAACTATATATATAATGAATCATGCTATCCAGATGACAGGTCCCTCTTCCTTTCTGGACCTCATTTCCCCCATCTTTAAAAAGAGGTTGCAAGAAATGACAAAGGGGATGGTTTAAGAGAAACATAGGAAGGCTTATATGAACTGATACAAAGTGAAGTGAACAGAACCAAGAGAACAATTTATACAATCACAACAATACTGTGAAGACAAACAATTCTAAAAGACAGAAATTCTGATCCACACCCAGACTAACCATGATTCCAGATGGCTCAAGATGAAACACACTGCCCACCTCCTGATAGAGAAATGATGGATTCAGTGCAGACTAAGGCATGTTTGGGGGACTTGGCTAATAAAGAAATTTGTTTTACTTGACTATTTGAATTTGTAATTGGAGTTTTGTTGTTGCTGTTTTCTAAATAAGGACAAGGGAAAGGGGGTGAATGAAAGAGGATGGTCTTCATGAAAATAAATTTTAATTAAAAATAAAAGTTGGGCTAGAATTCAGAAATGATTCATCTGAGGTCCATGAATTTGCTTTTGTAAAATATTTTGATATTTTATTTCAATAAAATTTCCTTTGTAATTTCACATATTTTATGCATCTAAAAACATGATTCTGAAAAGGGATCCATAGGCTTCACTAGATTACCAAAGTAGTCCATGATCCAAAAGAACCCCTGACTAGATTACCTCTAAAATCTATTCCAGATATAAATCCTATGATCCAGGAACATATCTGACCCAGAACAGAGTTTGGAGTCTGTCCTCTGTTAACTGGCAGTTTAGGCTTACAGTTCCTTCTCACTTCTTTTGGATTCAGGCAGATGCCAAAGTGGGCTTATATTTCCAGAGGCTATGCTGGCAACAACCTAGTCCAGGAGACAGCTGGAAATCAGCATGGTCTTGACCACTGAACAAGGATCAGTCAACAATGAACCCTCTTCTCACTCAGTTAACTGAAGACTGTCTTATCTATATAAGCCTGAAAAGAGACAGATGCCAACATGCATGATTCCAGAGGCACAAAAGACATCCCTCTGCCCAAGCTAGTTGTGGGGTCAGGAATTCTTAGGGAGTTGGTATGGTAGGATGAAAAGAGAGGGGGTCAAAGCTAACATCTAAAGGGGATCCTAGAGATCAGCTAGTCCTCAACTAGGACAGATGATTAATTTGAAATCCAGAGATGGAAAGGAACTTGTCGAAGATCACACTGAGTCTGGGTTCAAATCTCATACCTCATTCAGTACTTTTTTTTTTAAACCCTTACCTTCTGTCTTGGAATCAATACTGCGTATTGGTTCCAAGGCAAAAGAGTGGTAAGGGCTAGGCAATGGGGGTTAAGTGACTTGCCCAGGGTCACACAGCTGGGAAGTGTCTGAGGCCAGATTTGAACCTAGGACCTCCCATCTCTAGGCCTGGCTCTCAATCCACTGGGCTACCCAGCTGCCCCCCTCATTCAGTACTTTTGACACTATATTAAGTTGTTTCCTCTCCTTAACTGGATTTCCTCCCCCTGTCATGCTCCCCATGCCTCCTGGGAAGCAGGTAGGTAGAATAAACCCCCTCATTCTGGGTACACACAGGTCAGTAATTTGGGATCTCCAGGAAGAAGAGATGGGATATGAGCTACCTATGATCCCTCCCCATTCCTGTCTCTATATCCTTCTTCAGGGCCTGGAGATTATGGGGTCTCCATTGTGGGGATTTCTTTAATCCAAAGGTTACCTCTGTCTCCCCACTGAGGCTCAACATATTTTTCTGCTTTGTGTATTTTCTGAATCTGCAGCGATGGAGGAGGGTAGGATAAGAATAGAAAAGTAGGTCTTCGTGCCCCAGACACCTCTACTCCCCCACCTGAGCACCAAGCCCTGCCCCTTTGGGGCTTATTAAAGCTGGCACTGGCAGCCCAGGGCCTCTGCCTCCCAGAGAAGTGAGAAGAGAGATGGGGAAAGGGAGCATCAGTCTGTGATTGATCTAGAAAAGGGGGCAAGAGATTTAACTGCAGGCCTCCTGACCTGACAGGACCAGACGGAAAATAAGTTTCCCTTTTACTTAAAGTCTCTGAAAGCTCCAGCACAATCCATCAATCGCAAGCCCCGCACCCTTCCTCGACCTTTTGTTCAGAGAGGATGAAGTTTCTCGCTCTGCTTTTCTTGAATTCGGCCGTGGCTAGCATACAGAAATGCACTGAGCCAGAGCCTACCCCTGCAGGGTCCTCAGGCCCACTCCACACTGGGGGCCCAGAAAAAAGAAGGGGCAAATGCAGCAACATCTGGGGCTCACCCAGGTGAAGGATCAGGGAAAATCAAGGAGAGGAAGAGAGGCAGTGAGAGGAACTGGGTCTAAAAGCATTGGTTTATGGAGTCCAGATGGATGAAGGGAGATGAAAATCCTATTACCCTCTACCCTGAGCAGACCACATTTCAGTTTATCCAGTCCTGGGCTCCATTTTCTAGGAAGGACATTGACAAGGAGGCTATAGTATGAGACTATGTAGAAGAGTGGAAAAGGCACCCTCTTAGAAGTCAAAAGACCTGGATTCAAATCTCACCTCCATCACTGACTACTTGTGTGACCCTGGGCAAGTCACTTTAGGACAAGAACAGTCTTTTGCCTCTTTGGGGGTTTGGGTGGTGGAGGTGGTTTAGACCCTTATCTTCAGCCTTAGTATCAGTTCTAAGACAAAAGAGTGGCAAAGGCTAAACAATGGGAGGTAAGTGGCTTGCCCCCGGTCACACAGCTAGGAAGTGTCTGAATTCAGATTTGAACTCAGGTCCTCCCATCTCCAGGCTTGGTGGTCCATCCACTGTGTTACCTAGCTGCAACTTGTTTCCCTTTGTATCCCCAGCACTTTGCACATTACGTGTCACATAGTAGATGCCCAATAAATGTTTATTAGCGGATGGGGAGCATAACAGGGGGAGGAAATCCAGTTAAGGAGAGGAAACAACTTAATGTAGTGTCAAAAGTACTGGATGAGGTACGAGATTTGAGTTGCAAGCATTTATAAAGTTGTTGGGTTTTTTACCAATTACATGTAATAATAAATTTCCACATAAGTTTTCTGAAGTTTTATGATCCAAATGATCTCCCTCCTTCCCTTCCCTCCCCTCTTCTGGAGCTGGAAGGCAAATCAATCTGGGTTATACATGTATTATCATGCAAAACATATTTCTAAATTGTTCATTTTTGTAAGAAAATCTTATGAAATCAAAAACTCAAAAAACAAATGATAAATCCTATGCTTTCATCTGCATTTTTACTTCAACTGTTCTTTCTCTGGAAGTGAATAGCATTCTTTGTCTGCATAAGTCCCTTGGAATTGTCCTGGATCATTGTATTACTAGCAAGCATTTGTAGAAGACTTTGCAAAGTACTTTACAGTTTTTGATCCTCATTTGATCCTCACAACAATCCTGGCAGGTAGGTTTTTCTGTCCCTGTTTTACATATGGGGAAACTAAGGCATAGATGAAGTGATTTGCCCAGGGACACATAGCTAGTAAGTATCTGAGGCTAGATTTGAACTCAGGTCTTCCTGACTTCAGCCACAGGACTCTATCCACTCTGCCCATCTATATACATATTTAAGTCAGAGAAGAGATAATATAGAAGGAACATGGTATCAATTTATGGCATAGTAGAAAGAGCACTGGATGGGGAGGAGCTGGCTTCACCTGTGTGACCTTGGGCAAATTACTTTCCCTCTCTGAACTCCCATCAAGAGAAAGGCTTGGTCTAAAGCCCATGCACTGCTATTTCCATGATCCCATGACCTGTTTTCAAGCAGTGACAACATCAAGAAGCCCCACTGCCACCCACCCTCTGCGAGACTGGTTGTTACCAGAAGTCAATAGAGCTTTGGATCAGGAAACTTCCTTTCCAGTGGTTGGTGAGGGAAGATTGTGCAGGACTTCGAGGTTCCTGGGTGGCACTATTAATGTCCTTCCTGGGACCCACAAAGCATATTTGGAGGGTCTCCGAAGATATTAACCTATTTACCATCCATGTCAAGGGAGTCACTGTCATGCCCAACAATATCCACTCTGTGGGTAGGATATAGGGAGAAAGAAGCTTTAAGTGAAGACAGTTTTCGGGTGTTTTTTTAGTTGATTCTGCAAAATCCTTTGGTTTTAATTTGTGAAGGATTGTCATGCAGAAGAGAAATTAAACTTGTTCTGCTTGGCCCCAGAGGGCCATACTAGAATCAGTAGGTTGATGTGCAGGGAAGCACATTATGGCTCTATTAAAATAAATATTTCCTAACAGTCAAGAGATATCAACAGAACAAGCTGCTTCCAAACTCAGGAGCTCTCTGTCACTTCAAGTATTCCAGATTGCTTCCACCCCGGAAATATGGAAACATTTTATCTTCCTCCTCCTTGCCTTTGATCAGCCTGTTCCCCCCTAGCATCCTTCAAGGCTTAATTTAAGCACTACCTCCTACCCAAAATCTCCCCAGATTCATTCTCTCTGCCACCCCTACTAGCTATTTATTACTCCTTCCCCAAAACAAAAAGATTACTCTGTATTTATTTACCCTGGATACATTTTGTATTGACTTAACCCTGTCTGTATTGTTTCCATGAAATGTAAGCTCTCTGAGAGCAGGGACTCTTCCTACCCTTTTCCCTTCCCTTCCTTTCCCTTCCCTTTTTCCTTCCCTTTTCCCTTCCCTTTCCTTTTCCCTTCCCTTCCCTTCCCTTCCCTTGTCCCTTCCCTTTTTCTTTCCCTTTCTTTCCCTTTCCTTCCCTTCCCTTTCCTTCCCTTCCCTTCCATTTCCTTCCCTTCTCTTTTCCCTTCCCTTCCCCTTCCTTCTCTTCCCTTTCCTTCCCTTCCCTTTTCTCTTCCTTTCCCTTTTTCCTTCCCTTCCCTTTCCTTATCTTTCCTTTTTTCTTTTCTTTTCTTTTCTTTTCTTTTTTGTCTTTATAGACCCAGTGCCCAGCACAGATGCTATACATCACAAAGTGAGTGTGTCATTACTGCTCCTGGAATAAATGAAGTTGAAAGAATGATCACTTGCCTGGGTTATTTTTGGGAAGATTCATGTTTTGGGGAGGGCTTGGATTCAGCATCTCCTGAAGCCCTTTGCTCCCTGGCACTCACTCACCTGCCTTTCTGCTCTTCTCACCTTTGACTTCCTGATACATCCTGCATTACCCAAAATGACTGGCCTTCTTGCTATTGTTTCAACATGGCATTCTATCCTCTGACTCCTTGCCTCTTCTTCTTGTTGAAACAGTTTTAATTGATGTTTCTGTTTTTCACAAAATCATTATTTTCTGATACCTTTCTCACCCTCCTAGAGAGCCATGCCATATAACAAATGAAGACCCTCTTTTTAAAAAACCTTTACCTTCTATCTTAGAATCAATACTGTTTGGGGAAAGCTAGGTGGTTCAGTGAATTGAGAGCCAGGTCTAAATGTGGCAGGTCCTGGGTTCAAATATGACCTCAGACACTTCCCAGCTGTGTGACCTGGACAAGTCACTTAACACTTTCTGTGCCTCTGCCTTAGAACCAATACACAGTATTGATTCCAAGATGGAATGTAAGAGTTAATATAAATAAAATAAAATAAAAATTAATTTTTTAAAAATTAATATTGTATATTGGTTCCAAAACAAAAAAGTGGTCATACAGCTAAGAAGTAACTGAAATCAGATTTGAGCCTAGGATCTCCTGTCTCAATCCACTGAGCCATCTCATTACCCCCCAAAGACACATTCCATCCTTTAACAAATACATTCTATATAATAAGTAAAGACATTCTATATAACAAATAGAGACATTCTGTTGCTGTTTTAATTGTTTAGTTACTTTAATCATGTCCAACGCTTTATGTCCCTATTTGGGTTTATTTTATTTAAACCTTTACCTTCTATCTTAGAGTCAATACTGTGTATTGGTTGTAAGGCAGAAGAGCAATAAGGACTAAACAATGGGAGCTAAGTGACTTGCCCAGGGTCACACTGCTAGGAAGTGTCTGAGGCCAAATTTGCACCTATGACCTACTGTCTCTAGGCCTGACTCTCAATCTACTGAGCCACTCAGCTGCCCCCTGGGGTCTTCTTGGCAAAGATACTGGAGGGGTCTCCCATTTCCTTCTCCAGTTCAGGTTATAGATGAGGAACTGAGGCCAACAGGTTCTACAGTCTTCCAGCACTCTGGACACACTCACATAGGATCACATAGCTAGTAAGATCAAATTTGAACGCAATGAGATAAAGAATCTTCCTGACTCCAGGCCTGACACTCTATCCACTCCACCACCTAGCTACCCCTCAAAGACACCATAACAAATAAAGATATCCTATTTAACAAAGACAAGAAGAAAAAGGATCTGCAGAACTGGTCAATACACTGGAAAAAGTCCAAAAACATGTGCAAAATGTGCAAAGCTTAAGAACCTCCCACCTCCACGGAGGGGTAGATTGGGGGTGTCCTCTCACTTCTCTTCATTCAAGTCATGCTTAATATTTATGATTTTATAATTTTGCACCATTTCCTTTTGGTTTGCTTCTGTGTATGTGGTTTTTCTTTCCATTTACGCTGTTGTCATCATTGTACATATTCTTTCCTAAACTCCACTTACTTCACTCTGTATAAGTTCCTGTAAAGTCTTCCATGCTTCTCTGTTTCCATCAAATTCATAATCTGTTACAACACAGTAATATTCTATTCCATTCATGTACCATAATTTTTGTAGCCATTCCCCATCGATGGGCATCCACTTTGTTTCCAATCCTTTGCTGTCACAAGAAGGACTACTCTAAACATTTTGCTGGATATGTGGGGATTTTCTTTTTATCAATGGCTTCCTCAGGGTACAAACCCAGTAATGAGACTCCCTGTCTTTTCACTGGCTGTCCTCCATTCCTGGAATGCTCTCCCTCCTTGTCTCTGCCCCCTGCCATCCCTAACTTCTTTAATATCTCAGCTCAAATCCAAACTTCTGCAAGAGCCCTTTCCCGGTCAACTTCAATCCTGGTGCCATTCCTATAGGATTACTTCCAATTTATCCTGTATCTTGTCTGTCGTTTGCATGTTGTCTCCCCTACTAGAATGTGAGCTCCTCAAGAGCAAAGACAGCTTTTGCCTTTCTGTCCCCAGTTCTTGGCACATACTGGGTGCTTCATAAATGCTAGTTGACTGATTGACCCCGAGATCTCTTCCAGTTCTGAGATTCTGTGTCTACATGGCATGGCACAATGATTTTGATTCCATTTTTTTATGAAATCCATTGAACTCGCCAAATGTTTGGGGATCGTCCCAGTAATGGGCATTGAGGTATCAACAGAAACATGGGTCCTGACAGAGAGAGCAAAACAAATAAAGTGAGAGACACAGAGAAAGACAGAGATAGATGTGGAGACCCAGAAGCAGAGGCGAAGAAGAGACACAGAGCCAGCGTGAGATAGCAAAGATACATGGAGGCTGACACCCACCAAGTCACTGAGATAAGATACAGGGTGAAACCAAGAAAGGCATTGATGGAGAGAGACACCCACCCACAGAAATTCTAGGGTAGGCCAAGCTGGGGCACAAGGCTTGGAGATCAGTGCTGGGAAAGAAGGTGAGTGAGTGGAGGGAGGAGGAGTGACAGGCATACTGGGTTGAAAGCAGGGCCTGATTAGCCAGGGTCCTGCTCCCAGCCAGTGCCCAACACAACATGCAAAAATCCCTGTTTCCTTGGAAACCAGTTCTGGGGCCTGCCCGGCAGGCCAAGGAGAGCTGGTGTAATCAGACCCCCAAGGCGAGGGGAATAAGCTGTCCTGGGGTTCCCAGCCAAATTGCCTGCCTGCCTTCTTGTTTAAATTGGTAATTTCCCACCTCCTCTTTCTCCTCCTGAGATTTGCTGCTCAGAAGTATCCTTGCCCATGACTGCCCTCCTGTTTGGAAGTCTCAGATGCCAAGCCTAAGTCTGATCTTTCCTCCCAACACCCACCATAGACATGAGGGTATCCAGAGGTTTGGGACACTGGGGGAAAGGAAGGTTTTTCTACTCTTTTTTCCTCCTCTCCCCCCCACTTTTCTCCCTGGGGTGAGGGAAACATTGAAGGTGGCTGTTGGCTAGATGAGGACAGAGGCATGGGTCATTCAAAAAAAAACACATCAACCTATCCAGGAGATTTGGGTGAGCAAGCTTCAGACTCACTCCCTGAGCACAGCACACTCTGGTTTTATGCATTTTTTAAACCTTTATGTTCTGCCTCAGATTGATTAATATCCAGTCTAAGGCAGAAGAATGGTAAGGGCTAAGCAACTAGGGTTAAGTGACTTGCCAAGGGTCACATAGCTAGGCAATATCTGAGGTCAGATTTGAACTCTGGTCCTCCCTAACCACAGTGCTACCTAGCTGCCCCAGCTTCAGGCTATCTCCATGCCTGGTATTGTCTCCCTCTTCACCCCCATGTTCTGGCTTCTCTGGCTTCCTTCTTATAGAGCTGTGTTGGCAAACCTATGGTACCTGTACTGGAACATGCCAGAGGTAGCTGTTCCCTTCCCCTTCTCCATGCACACCTGAGGACATTTCTCATGTCACCCACCCCTCTGCCCAATAGCTCTCCCCTGTCTGGGGTAAGGTGGGGGGCTCACATGCAGCCTGAAGGTTGCAATTTGGGGCACTTAAGTTTTCAAAAGGTTTGCCTTGCCATCACTGCTATAGAGGCTAAAATCCCACCTTCTTTTTTTTTTAACCCTTACCTTCTGTCTTGGAGTCAATACTATGCATTGGCTCCAAGGCAGAAGAGTGGTAAGGGCTAGGCAATGGGGGTCAAGTGACTTGCCCAGGGTCACACAGCTGGGAAGTGTCTGAGGCCAGATTTGAACCTAGGACCTCCCGTCTCTAGGGCTAGCTCTCAATCCACTGAGCTACCCAGCTGCCCCCCAAAATCCCACCTTCTGCAGGAAGCTTTTCCTAATCTCCCTTACTGGTATCTGAGATTATCTCATTGTGTATTTCTCTGTACATAGTTGTTGGCATGTTACCTCCTCCTTTAGACTGTGACTTCTTTGAGGGGAGGGTCTACTTTCTTTGTATCCCTAGTGCCTGACACATAGTAGGTGCTTAATAAATGCTTGTCAACTTGGAAGAATATGAGCATTTATTAAGTTTTTACCATGTGCCAGGCACTGTACTTAGGACATCCCAAAGAGAAAATTATCAAGGACTGAGCTCTTATGGATGATAGGAAGAAGCTTTGACCCCACAGGCTTTTTATAGGATACCTGGAAGAAATCTTAGAGATTATTTTAGACAAGGAAAGTGAGGCCTGGGAGGTGAAGGCCTTGTCCTAAATCCTAAGAATGTTTGTCTGCATCAGAGATGAGACTTTAACCTCTGACCCCAAAGCCTTGGCTCTTCCTACTATATTACACATTGGCAGATAATCCACTGAATGGATAATTAAGAGTTTCCTAACTCAGCTGGCTACAGAGTAGGCAGGTTGGGCTGGGAGGGAGGCCATTGTTAAAGAAGGCAATGATGCCCTCCACTCTTTTACCCAACTCTGATGTTTCCTCAACCTGCTGAGTCCAACCACCCCCTCATTTCACTTGCTGTCCTTGTCCTCTGACCATCTGAGAAAATCAGCCTTGGCACTAAAGTGACTACTTCCTGCCCAGCCAGAACAAAGCTCTTTCTTAGGGAAATGTACATACATACACCCACCAGCCCACACACAATGGGTCCCTCTCACACTGCTGCTGGCAGACTTAAATGTACACCTACACACCCAGTCCAGTTCCAGGCATTTAGAAGAGGGAGTGGTTTCCCTTGGCATCAAGTTCCAGGCTTTTCTATAACTGGGCTTGGTGACTTTGGACCAGTCTGTCCCTGCTCTAAGCCTTAGTTTCCCCATCTGTTTAACAAGGATGTCGGTCTGCAGTGTCCCCAAGTGTAACAGAAACAGAATACTTGTGGAGTCAGTTATTTATTTACTAGCAAAGTGACCAGAACAGGCTTTTCTCCCTCTCTGGGTTTCCATTTCCTCATAGATAAAATAACTGGAATGGATTAGATGCCTAAACTTCCCCCTGGCTCTAAATCTCCAATCCTATCAAGACAGCAGAAACCACATATGACCACTGCCACAATCTCTCCAGCATTGCCACTGGCCTGTGTGAACTCCAAGTACTCTCTTGTTTAAATTAAGCTCACCCAAAGCAAGTGGTGGGGAGGGGGAAGGGCTAATGTTTTGTTGTTTTTTACAACCAAGGAAGAAGGAAACAAACATTTATTAAGCCTTTACTATATACCAGGAACTGTACTAAGATATCTGATCTTACACAAATATCTGATCTCATCCTCACAACCACCCTGAAAACGTGCTATAATCACCTCCATTTTAGAGGTGAGGAAACTGAGGCAGATAGCAGTTAAGTAATTTGTCCAAGATTATACAGCTAGCTAGTAAGGGTCTGGAGCTAGATTTTAATTCAGATCTTCTTGACTCCAATTCCAGTGTTCTATTCACCAGGCCAACAAGCCACCAGGGGAAAGAAGGAAAGAAGGTAAAATAAATGCAAATTTTCAGGATATAGACATAATGCAACATAAGGTAGTAAAGGGAGCACTGGATTCATAGTTATAAGAATTAAGACTCAGTTTCCTCCTCTGTAAAAATGACTTGATTTGAACTTGATGGCTTCTAGGTCCCCTACAGCCCCAAATTTAGGAGTCTTCAGCCCTATGATAGGATAATAGATTTTGATGTCAGAATATCTGCATTTGAAACTCGTCTCTATCACTCATAGCTGTGTGATCTTGGACAGGTCTCTTGACTGCTCTGTGAAATAAAGGAGGAAGATTAAATGACCTAGAAGATCCCTTTAAGTTCTAAGTCTATGATACTATGATTCATTGAATTTGTCAGAGCCCATAGTACTTAGGGCGAAAAAACTTCAATCAACAGGGAATGGAGGTAGAAACGTGATCTGGAGCAAGTCTCCCTGAGCCTCATTTTCCTCATCTGTAAAATTAGGTGGTTTGACTAAATGATCTCTAAGGTCCCTTCCAGCTCTAAAGTTTATGATTCTAATCCAGATATAAACAAGAAAGGAATGGAAAAACCAGCAATAGCTTTGGGCTCATTAATGTGGTGCCATGAAGCAGAGACAAAGATTCAGGGTCAACAAAGCTTAGCAAAGATTTAAAGACAGGGGATTCCCCAGTAGACTTGGGGCCAGGAGCAATGAACTTGCATTGTACTCCAGCAGGAGCTCCTCACTAGAGCTTAGGTCCTTGTCTCCTTCCAAGCCTTTGTCTATGCAGAGCCATAGAGCACCCAGAAGATGCTGGTTTCCCACCATCATGTCAGCTAGGTCAACACACTCCAAGGATAACTCCCCTTTCCTTGGACACTAAAGTCAGTGGAACCCAGTTGGTGGCAGGAAGAGGCAGATGAAGTCTTTTCATAGCTTCTCCTGAAGATATCCCCAAAGGCTTTATTTAGGCTCTTCCCTCACAATATAAAAACCACCCAAGATGGGCAATTATTTCTGATAACAGCTCTAAGGGACAATCATACATGTAGAGTGTCGAGAGAGGATAAGTCACCCTCTCTCTTATTTCATTCTCACCACATGATCTTGAGACTCAGATAAGGTAGGTGCTAGAATCACTTCTCCCTCCTGAAAGAGATGTGACCATTCCAACATGCTAGGAATACAGTAGCCCTCCATAACTTCCCTGCCTCTGAGCAACAAAAAATAATTATGTGTCTTCAGTTCCTCCTCAACCTCAGTATCATAGCCATGGTTGAATCCACCACATTGAAACCTCCCACCACAAGTGACCCTTTGTCTGCCATGGAAGCCCAATCTTCTGCCACATCAGGATCCTAGACAGCACCATCAAGAACACACCATACTCTAAAGCCTGTGAGAGTACAAGAGGTCTAGCTCCCTAGGGCTGTCCCATTGGAGTTTGGTGGTAAGAGACATTCATGTGATAAGTTTGAGGGAAAATGAACTGTGAACTCTCTATACATGATCTGCCCTAAAAAAGGGGGGGGGGGTCCTTGACAAAAATCACTTAGGGAGTTGGTGGCAGAGCTAGAACTAGAATCCAGATATCTTGATCAATTTACTGTGTTATTGAATCTGCCCCATGCAGAATATAAACCTAATGAGTAATATCAGTTCTGTTTTACTTCTCTCCCATCTCATCTTAACCTTGGTTCTGAGTCTTAGTAATAGCAGAAGAGAATCCGGTCCTGGCAGTATCAAAAGCACTGAGAGTTTAGGGGTGAGGGTAGGGGGAGGGTCCCATTCTGGAGGTCTAAGAGAGCTACTCATTCATCCATTCATTCAACAATCTACTACCAAATAAGTGCCTACTATGAAGAAGTCCTCTATGCCAGGTCCTAGAGGAGCTATAGAGATAAATATAGCATGGTCCCTTTCCTCTTTGATCACACAGTCTGTAGGAGGCATGATATATGGACAAGTATTCCATCCTATTCAATAACCATAATGCATAAAATAAGAGCATGAGACAAGCAAAGAGCTTGGAGAATATAACACCTGGCTGTGGTAGCCCTTAGCTGTTGTCCAATCCTTCATTTTCTTTCTGTTAGGTGTCAAGGAAAAAGGCAATTGAGGGAAAGGAAAGTGACCTGATAATATAAAAAAAAAACAAATTGGTAGGTCGGAAAATCATGAGCCCTGGGGATTGAAAAGGGAAGGGCAGGATTTAGGCATGCATCTCTCTTGCTCTACCAGTGGGCACTCTCACTCTCAGATGTCCATGATTTGGAGCTGGCAGATTATGTGAGCTGCTGCTGTGGCCCTGGCAGCCCAGGAGAAAAGGATGCCAGAGAAACATGTAGAGATGAGTGGGAGGAGATGCCAAGACAACACCTGACCAAGAGCCCCTCCAACAACCAGGCTATGAAGTATCCATCAGGGTTTTGTACAGTGGCCACATAGAAGGGCATTGGTGAACCCACAAAGGAGTTCAAATGGTAGTCACTACTAGATCATTCCTGTGGCAGGAAGTGAATATGGTGAATCAAAACACTTTCCTACCCATATTGATGAGACCAAAATGCTTGAGGGGTGATCTCCTATTGACATGGTTTTGGGGTATACCTGCCCAGATACAGAAGATTTGGATTGGGGCAGGGAGACAGAATTTTATACCTTACTGAGATCCTCGGGGGAGGTATAAGACTGATCTTATTAGCTTTGTTTTCCCTGTATTAAAGAGTCTATTTATTCCACACATGGATGAGTAATCATTCACTTGAAATTGAGGAGATTCAAATCTTGACCAAGATGGATTCAAATACAAGCCAAATAAGTTATGAATTATTGTCAGAAATGTATTCATATCCTTAGACTAGAATAGACTGGACTAAGGCACTAACAGGAAAAGGTGTAAGGTATGGGGGGACCAAGATGAGTCCTGTCTGTGAATGGACAGTAGGACTAAAAAGGGAAACTGACTCTGAGACCTTCAAGATTCTACTTGTACAACTGTAGGAGGGAACAGGAGCAGCTTCAGGTCTGAGCAACAACTTCCTTGTGTAAATATTGTGTTTTATGTGGCCATTGCAGCCCCAGCTCCACCTCTAGTAAAAGTATAAAGTGTGTGTGTGTGTGTGTTCTTGTATAATGTGATGTTTACATGAAATAGAGGAATGAAAGATAATTTATGATGCAAAAATCAGGAAAGGCTTCAGGGAAAAGATAGCATTTGACCTGGAGCTTGATTACCTCCCATATACATAGCACTTTAAAGTTAGCAAAGTATTATCCATAACATTTTCTTGGATGAGTTTCAAAACAATCTTGCAACAGAGGTGCTTTATTATTATCCCCAGTTTACAGATGAGGACAACGAGGCTCAGAGAAGTTAAAGCAACTTGCTCAGGATTAGAAATACTGGTGTCTGAAGGAGGTTCTGAACCAAGGTCTTCCTCAAGGTATAAGGAAAAGTGAGCAAAATTGGGGGGAGGAGATTAAGGAAGGAATGAGAAACATGAATTAATAATGGAATAGCAAATTGTTCAGTTGACTGAAGCTTTGATTACAAGGAAAGTAACAGTGAAAGATAAGGATTAGTACACCAGAATATCACCAGATCATGGAAGGTCTTAAATGCCAGACAAAGAAGTTTGACTACTTTAGTTAGGCAGACTGAATCAAACACAAATAGACAAATGTGTACACACAGAGAAGACATAGGAAAGTGAAAACACAGCCACAATCAACAAACGTGCATATTAGCTGCTACTATGTACCAGGCATCTTAGCCTTACAGTTACATAGACAAACCTGAAAATGTTCTTGCCCTCAAGAGACTTACATTCTATTGGGGAAGGGAGGGAATGCTACATATTCACAAATTAGTCAATATAGAATCTATGTGAAATAAATACAACATGATAGGGGCAGAGGGGATCAGAAAAGGCTTCTTAAAGAAGGTGGCATGAAAAGAATATAGGAAGGAATTTTAGAGTCCAAGAAGAGGAAGCAGAAATGATGAGCCTCCAAACATGTAGGATAGCCAAAGGCAGAAAGTTGGGAAAGAAAACATTGTAGGTGAAAGAAACCCAAAGGGACTGTTTGGTTAGAAGAGAGAAATATTCATAAGGAAGAATAATACATAATCAGCCTAGGAATATAGGGTGTATAAAGAAAGCTTACAAAGACTTTGGGGACAATCTGAAGGGACTAGAGCCAGACTGTGAAGAGTTTTAAATGCTCAAGGAAGGAGTTTATATTTTATTCTAGAGCAGGAATTCTTGGCTTGGGGTTTCTGAACCTGTTTTTTTTTTTAATAATAAATTTCCACACAAGTTTTCTGAAGTTATATGATCCATATTTTCTCCCTCTGCCCTCTCAGAGCTGATAAGCAACTCAATCTGGGTTAAAGATGTATTATTACACATTTCCATATTATTCACTTTTGTAAGTGAATAATCTTATAAAACCAAATCATATGCCCAAATAAACAAGTGATATATCATATATTTTCATCTAAATTTCTACTCCAACAGTTCTTTCTCTGGAAGTGGATAGCATTATTTGTCATAAATCCCTCAGAATTTTCCTGGATCATTATACTGCTGTTAGTAACAAAGCCTATCACTTTTGATCATTCCACAATATTGTAATTACTGTATATAATGTATTCCTGTTCTGCTTATTTCATTCTGCACCAGTTCATGTAGATCTTTCCAGCTCTTTCTGAAATCATTCTGTTCATCATCATTCCGTTTTATGCTTTTCTTGAATTTTGTACTTGAACATCAAATTTTCTGTTTAAGTTTGGTCTTTTCTTCAGGAATGCTTGGAATTCTTTTTTATCAAATGGCCATACTTTCCCCTGAAAGAATATAGTCAGTTTTGATTAGTAGGTGATTCTTGGTTATAAACCCACTTCCTTTGCCTCCCAGAATATCATATTCCAAACCTTCCAGTCCTTCATTGTGGAAGGTGCCAGATCCTGTGTAATCCTGCCTGGGGCTCCATGATATTTGAATTATTTCTTCTTGATACTTGCAGTACTTTCTCCTCATACTGGGAGCTCTTAAAATTGGTTATAACATTCCTGGGAGTTATCATTTGGGGATTTATTACAGGAAGTGATCTGTAGATCCTTTTTATTTTACCCTCTTGTTCAAGAATATCAGGACAGTTTTCTTTGATAATTTCTTGCTAAATGATGTCTAGGCTTTTTTCTTTAATCATGACTTTCAGGTCATGATTTTTAATTTTTAAATTAATAATTTTTTATTATTTTTGTCTTCTGACAAAAATATATTTTGTCCAATAATTTTTAAATTATCTCCCCTGGATCTATTTTCCAGATCAGTCATTTTTAATGAGATATTTCATATTGTCTTCCATTTTTTCATTCTTTTGATTTTGTTTTATTGTTTCTTGATGTCTTGTGAAGTCATCAGCTTCTATTTGCCCAATTCTAATTTTTAAAGAATGAATCTCTTCCATGACTTTTTGATCCTCCTTTTCCATTTTGTCCATTTTATTTTTCATAGACATCACTGGATTTTTTGCCTCTTCTTTCAGCTGACAAATTTTGCTTTTTAAGCTATTATTTTCTTTTTTCTATTACTTTCATTTATTTTTCCCATTTTTCTTTGACCTACCTCATTTGATTTTTGAATTCTTTTTTGAGTTCTTTCAGTACTTTAGAACAATTCCTATTTTTCTTTGAAGTTTTGCATGTGGTTGCTTGGATCTAACTATTCCCTATTTTGCTTCAGTCTTTGTTGCCATAGAAATCTTCTTTGATTAGGTGTTTCTTTTGCTGTTTGGTCATTTTCCAAGCCTTTTTTTCATTTGTGGACTGAGAATTCTGAAAGCTGTTGAGATTGTCTCCTCTGCTGATGGCTTCTTGAGAGCTATTTTGCTCTAGAGCTAGGTCTACAATGCAGGCTTGGAAAAACCAAGCCCTATGGACTTCTGGGCCTCACTCTGGGGTGGTGCCGGGGCCTAGGACCTCAAGGGATGGTTCCAGGGTTGGGGGTTCTCTATTGTTGGTGTAGGTAGAGTCCTAAGATCCCAAAGTTGACTTATGCCCAGGCCCAAAATCTTGCATGGTGGAGGGGGGGTGGAGTAGGCCAGCATTCCTCTTGTGCAGTTTTGCTTCTTGTTCCCCCTTATCCTGTGAAAATTGACTCTCTCTGCCTACCTTTCAGTGGAAGTATTCAGTGGGAAAGCCCCCTCACTCCATCTTGCTGTTGTTTTTTCACTCCTGTCATTTTGAGGCACTTTTTAAAGATTGGTTTAGAAGAATTGTCAGAGTGGTTTCAACCTGTTACTAAGCCACCATCTTAGCTCCCTAAAAAATGGACATTTCAATATAATTAACTTCTTTTATAATCCTATGAATTGTATATATTTTAAAACATTATCCTAAGAATTTAAATTATTATTCTGAACATAAGAAGACCTGAATACATATTCTAGCTCAAATACTTACTAGCTGTGTGGCATGGAGGAAATCATTTAACCTCTGCTTGCATTAATGTAAGACCTTGGAAGTTAAGCATCTTTGACCTAGAAGCAATAGAGAACCTCAGAATTTTCTTGAGCAAGGAAGTGACACAGTCAGCTTGAACTCTGGAGAATCAATTTGGCAGCTCTGTGGAGTATAGATTGGAGAGGGGTGAGACACTTGAAGCAAGAAGATCAATTAAGAAGTTCTTGCCATAGTCTCAATGAAAGGTGATGAGGATGAGAACTAGAGGGATTATGGTTAGAGTAGAAATACAAGGTCATGGTGATGGGAGGTCCTGGTTTCAAATCTAGCCTCAGACATGTCCTAACTGTGTGATCCTGGGAAAGTCACTTAACCTCAATTGTCTAGACCTTGCTGAGGGGGGGGGGGGGGAGGGAGGGGGAAGGAAGGGAGGGAGAGAAGAAGGGAGGGAGGGGAAGGGAGGAAGGAAGGGAGGAAGGGAGGAAGGAAGGGAGGGAGGGAGGGAGGGAGGGAGGGAGGAAGGAAGGAAGGAAGGAAGGAAGGAAGGAAGGAAGGAAGGAAGGAAGGAAGGAAGGAAGGAAGGAAGGAAGGAAGGAAGGAAGGAAGGAAGGAAGGAAGGAAGGAAGGAAGGAAGGAAGGAAGGAAGGAAGGAAGGAAGGAAGGAAGGAAGGAAGGAAGGAAGGAAGGAAGGAAGGAAGGAAGGAAGGAAGGAAGGAAGGAAGGAAGGAAGGAAGGAAGGAAGGGAGGGAGGAAGGGAGGGAGGAAGGGAGGGAGGGAGGAAGGGAGGGAGGGAGGGAGGGAGGGAGGGAGGAAGAGGAAGGGGAAGGAAAAAGAAAGAAACAAAGAAAAAAAGCTCATTTTACAAATGAAGAAACTAAGGCAAACAGAGTTAAGTGACTTGTCCAGAGTCACACATCTAATAGGTGTCTGAGGTCAGATTTGAACTCATGAAGATGAGTCTTCCTGATTCCAAAGCCAGTGCTCTACCCATTGCACAACTGAGCTGAATGGATAATGGACCCCTAAACAGAAAGTAGAAATGTTCTGCAAGCTCTTGGTGATACAAATTCTGGTGTTCAGGAGAAAGAATACACCTGGATTTGAGACTTATCTGCATAAAAACATTCATTGAACTCATGGGAGAAAAAATCTCCAGGAGAGGAAGTACTAAGACAGAATGGGCCCAAGACAGAAATCTCTGGAGGTATCCACAATTAGATGATAATAATAATAGTATTAGAGTTGGTTAGCTGACGGTTGAATAACTGACTCTATGGAACAGTGGAAAGAGGGTTGAACTTAAGAGTCAGGAAAACATAATTACAACCTGCCTCAGAAATGACTATATGACCGTGAGCAGTCATATAACCTCTCTCAACCTCAATTTTCTCATCTATAAAATGGGAATAATAATAGCACCTGCCTCCCAGGTGCTATTATTTATTAATAAGAATAAAACAAGATCTGTGTGAAGTGCTTCACAAACCTTAAAAGCTATTATATATATCTATAAATGCTAGCTATTGTTATTAAAGGTGTAAACATTTTGAAGGGAAGGAAATTAGGCCAGATTTGGAGTGATGACCTGGAAGCACAGAGAAAAATAGAGAGGCTAGGAGTTATGGTGAGAATTCAAAGTAAGTTAAATTAGGGTAAGGAAGCACAAGGTAAAATGAAAAAAACTGGTGTTTATGGTCAAATAGAGCATTTTAGAGTTATGGGATGAAAATTACAGATCACATTTGAGATCAAAGATGTAGTACCCCATTGGGGAATATTGCCCCAACTCACACTACAATCAAGGGTTGAATCCCCAGAGAAGTTGCTACCTAGATTCTAGGTAAGCCCATGAGACTGCACTCTTGACACTAAAGCTCATAAGCTACCACCAATGTGCTTCCCATGAATAATTATCCAATATACTCAATCTACTTTCTTTTTTCCCACCCTTACCTTTCATCTTAGACTCAAAGGGCTAGGCAATGGGAGTTAAGTGACTTACCCAGGGTCACACAGTTAGGAAGTCAAGTTTGAACCCAGGACCTCCTGCCCATGGGCCTGGCTCTCAATCCACTGAGCCACCTAGCTCCCTCCTATTCAGTCCAGTCTTAACAAAAACATTTGCTCAAATGGCACAGCAAGAACATTAGATTGAAAATATCCTTCCCCATAAACTTGAGAAACACTTTCCCATAGATACACACAAAGGAAAAATGGGCTCCAACTCAAGTGTTTAATGGTAGTGAGAGAGGCATGTGTATTCTCCACATGTGACCAAAGTAACTCACAATTTCTTGTACCACAGAGCCCAGAAGCACTTCCTCTCTGTGTAGGGTCCTCACACAGTTCTCCTCAGGTTGGGTTGTTCAGCCAGATTCCCAAGGTCCTCTCCTCTCCATAACATTCTCTGCTCTGCTTCCAGCAGTTGTGCTTTTTGAAGCTGCTTCTTCCCTCACGTGACTGTATCTCTGTATTTATGTCTGTTTGGAGTCTATGCCTCTGCTCTCCATTGGATTTAGTGACTCCTCTTGGTGAAGTAGGACTGGTGAAGGGGACTGGTTAAGTTCCTTTCAAGGATAAATAACCAGCGAGGAGGACCTGGGTTCAAATCTGACCTCGGATACTTCTAGCTGTGTGACCCTGGGCAAGCCACTTAACTCCAGTTGCCTAACCCTTAGGACTCTTCTGCCTTAGAACCAAATCACAATATTGATTTTATGGTGGAAGATAAGGATTTTTTAATGACCAATAAAGAAGAAAAGAAAAATCACTCTTCTTTTTCCCTCTGGTATCTCAGTGGACTTGGAGTCAGGAAGACCCAAGTTCAAAACCAGCCTCGGACACTTAATAGTTATCTCACTCTGATGCCCCAAACACAGCGACACTGAGTGGGGAGATGGTAGGGATAACCCTCTCCTCCAAAGCTCAGGGCATGGCAAATGTCTTCTGCATAACTAGATCAATGGTTCTCGGGATTCATTCATGAGGTACCAAAACACCTATTCCTAATGTCCAGCTCCTTCCCCCATCTAAGTTATAACAAGAGCTCTCAGCCTCATTCAGTGGGTGTCAATAACTCTTTCCCCTTCTTCAAAGTCTTCATTGCTCTCCTAATGCAATCATCCTTAATTGAGGTCTTGGGCACTTCAGTGAGGTCCATCCTTGAGGCCAGGCGTTGCACGGGAAATGTGCCTCTTACATTTTAATATATAAGTTTATTGTTTGTATCTGTGTGTGTATTTTACTTCACTTACCCCATTTGGAAGGCATCTGGAGTGAAGACAGACTGAAGACATGAATAGTCCCAAGGAGATAAAGACACTGGACAAGAGACATATCTGTTCCTGTCAGGCCTAATAGCTTGGGAGACAAGAGTGTGGTACCAATGACACCCAAGTTCAAGGGTTGCCATAATCTTGTTTATGAGGAAAAACAGTATCAGCTCTTGAGTCCTAGACTGAACCCAAACTCACCCACCTATCTTTCCAGCATCTGCCTGTGCCAAGAGAGGGAAGACAACTCCACGAGGACTTTCCCCACTGTGAGAGCCATAATTCTGTGGAAGGGAGACATTAAATACTTATGAATTCCTTGGTGACTGAAAGCCTTATGTAGAGGCAGGGGGTGGATTGTACTACCTTTACAGAACTCCTCACTGATTAAAAACATCTCTAATTCTATGAGGCTTGATCTTTGACTTCTCTCCTTCAGTCAAGCAAAACCATTACCCTTCTGGGGGTGCCCTGACCTCCAGGTATGTCTTCAATCTCATTAAAGTTCACATTTTCCCCTTTGTCTAATTATTCCTAATTGGAGGAAAAAGTGCTCCGCAAAGCAGATGTCAGCTCCTTAGCTCTGGTGTCCTAGCAACCCAGCCATAGGACCAAAGGGAGCCACCCCTGCAGTCTCATAGCTCCAGTGAAAGGGTGGGGGTAGCAGATTCTTCTGGCCAGGAGCCCTTACACACTGGCATCCTCCCCTTCCCTTTCACCACCACCCAACTCTACAACCTCCTCTCTCCCAGCCAGTCCAGTCAAAATGCTGGCCCTGCCACCATGGACCATATTTGAAAAATAAGCCCAGCCTTTCTGGAAATCACAAGGTGTCTCAGAAATAGATTTCCAATTTTCCAGCCACCTGCTTGGCTGAAAGATATTCCTCAGTTTGTAATTACTTTTCAGGCACTTAACTAGAGTCGAGTTTCTAGGGCAACTTGATGCATCTTGTAATGGGCTTATTGGTAAATCTCTCCTTTCTGCTCAGTCTCCAGTCCAGAGCAAGCCAGATGAGTCCTCAGGGGCAGCCTGGCCCAACCTTGCCTAGGCCAGAACATCTCCCATTGCGGGATTAGTACTGGGAAGAATGCCAGGAAAATCAGGTTGGAGTCCCTCAGCTCAGTCTTATTGTCAATTATGTAACCCTGGGCTTGAGTTACTCGGTTTCTTTGTCTCTCTGTTTCTCTATTGTTTAAAAAATGAGAATTCTAGAAGTTAATAATTATAAAGATCTTCAAAGATTATTTCATCTAAATCCCTACTAATGACTCCAACAGGTGGCCAGCAAGTCTCTATTTGAATGCTTCTAGTTGCAGGGAATACACTATCTGGCAAGGCAACCCTGCAATCTAAGATAGGATTAGCTTTTGTAACTGCCATGTCTCGAGGTCAACTGAGTTTGCAGCCACTCAGACCTCTGGGATTTTAATCATATAAACTGCTAGGTTTCCCCTATCCTCAATTTAACATAAGAAATATTTACCAAGGACATTTTGTGTGACCAGCCCTGAGAGAATACAAACAATAATACAGCCCCTTTGTGTGATCCCACAAAACATGATCAACTCATAGAATCATTGAAAGTCAGACCTGGGAGTCAACTTAGAGACTATCCAGTCTAGCTTCTTGTTGGAAGGGTGGGAAAACTAGAGCCCAGAAAGAAGATGGAATTTGTGTGAGCTGGCATAGGGAACTATTAGAGAACAATCCAAAACAAGAAAAATGAAGAGTTCAAATGAATGGAAGTAGCAATAAATGCCACCGAATGTGAGGGAGAGAGACAGAAACAGAAAGACAGAGAGAAAGAGAACCAGAGACAGAGAGACAGAGACAAAGATAGGGCCTCTGTCTCTCCTGCTCCCAAACCACAGAATGAAGAGAAATTGGTATATTCCATGCTCGCCACTCCAACTTCCAGATGTTGCCCTTTCCATGATCACTCAGCTACTTCACCTCTGAAGTCCATACAATTTAACTACATTATCCTGACCAAAACCACATTGCTTCATTAGCCAATCTCTCTCCCTCCTAAATAAGTTCAGTTCTTGACACACAAATTCCAACTCCTTCCCTCATCCTTGGTGATTTCAATATTCATGTTGATGACCCTCCTAATATCTTTCTAATTGGTCATCCTGAACTACCATGACTCTCAACTCCACTACACTTCATCCATTCACAAGAGAAGTCACATCCTCAGACATCATTGCCCAAAATTGTTCCATTTACATGATCCAAAACTAACACAGCTCTTGTCTCAAGTAATGTTACACCACTAAATAATGTCTCATGGTCTCCTGTCCTTCCACTACTTCTTCTACTGCCTCAGTCTTCCTAAACCTTCTCTTGATCCTCACTAGAAATTTCAATACTGGCATTTCTCCATCACTCGCAATTCATTTCACAAATGTTCCAAAATAAAGCAATTCACCATGTCCCCTTCTCATTTTTGCCTTTGCATCTATGACACCTAGCAATCTATGACACCTATGACAATCCCTAGCACATAGTAGGCATTTAATAAATGTTTGTTGAGAAACTGAGTCCTATTCACCAAACCTGGTCTCAAAGAAAAGCTGAGATAATGTATATTTCCCACATTTCTTCACAGAGGTGGGAGACTACAGGTGTAGAGTACTAAATATGCTGTCAGACTCAACTGATACATTTCTTTCTTTGAGTTACTTTTTTCTTTTTTTATCTTGATAACAAAAGTTCGTTCATTGAGAAGTGGAGTAGGAAATAGATATTTTAAATAAAGATAATGTAAAAAATAAAAATTATCAAATAAAAATATTTAAACAAATAATATCTGAGAGTAGCTCAGATAGCAGGTCTTAGAATCTTTTTCCTGATTTCTCACAATTAGGGGTGTTCTTTCCCTCTTCACATGTCCCTAAATCATTGTGTCCGACTCTCTCCTTTGCTCTTATCATTCCATACCTTGTATTTTACTATTCTTTTAAGAGGTCTTTAAAGACATAGGCTGTTTCATTTGTTATTAATATTTCCCCAGTGCCTTATATGTAGAAGATACCCAACAAATGATCTTGGAATTGAATTGAGTTGAATCCTCAGGAAAGTATGGATGATCCATCAATTGGGGAATGTCTGAACAAGCTGTGGTATATTATTGTAATAGAAAACTATTGTAACATAAGAAGTTATGAATAGGATGAGTTCTGAAAATCTGGAAAGACTTATATGAACTGATGCAAAGTGAAGTGAGCAGAACCAGGAGAATAGCATATAATAACAGAAATATTATGCAATTACCAGCTGTGATGTTGATATTATCAGCAAAACAAAATTCCAAGATAACCTCAAAGAACTCATGATATTAAAAAATTTGCTACCCACAGCCAAAGAAGGAATTGTTAGAAACTGCAGATGAAAGCATGCTGCTCTTCACTTTATTTCCTTCGTGAGTTTTATATTGACTATGTGATATGTGTCTTCAGCCACAATGTGGAGAATATGGAAGAAAGTATAGATGACAATTTGTCAATTGTGTTGTAGTTAGAATTCTTTATCAGATATAGATTATACTAAATGGCTTCCAAGGTCCCTTCCAATTACAAAATTCTACAATTCTGTGAACTGATGTGGGTTGAAATGGTCAGAGAAGGCTTTAGGTAGTAGAAAGGACTGGAACAGTGAAGATATTATAGAGGATCCAATGGTTGATGAGGCTAGTAGGTCTTCAGGTCCTATTCAAGAGGAGAAAGGTGTTTTCCCTGGTCAAGCATTCCCCCAAAGGGCCATTCTTTTTGCTGCTAGTTCTCTTTCTTCCCAGAAGGCTAAAGAAAGGCCTTGGGGGAATGGACCAGCCCAATGCTGAGCAAACAACTCTCTTTTTATTGAGGGAAGTCTGTCTGAGATTCCCTGGATGGTAAACTGTATAGAACAGGGCTACATCCATGGGCAGGTTCTTATCAGCAAAGAATACACAGATATGAGTCTTTGACCATGGCCTTGCTCAGCTGCTGCAGAGGGCGCAGAGACCTTCTCTGATCTGGCCTCTCTACTTACCATCTGGGGCTCCTCTTCCGTGCCAGCTGTGCAAGCAACATGTTGGCTACCACCAGACAGCCCCTGCCTCTTCCTTACATAAAGTGGAATTTATTAACTTTAGCCAGGTTGTTGCAAACCAAGAATCACTCAGTCATATCCATGAACACACTATCAATCTTCCCACAAAGTTCTAGACAGAACCTAACTTAAATTTCTCTCCTTGTCTCCTTGGTTGTACTTTTTTGTCTTTCTCTAACTGAATATTCATCTTTAGCCCTGGGTCTGCCTCCTTTTACATCTGGGTCTCTTCCATTCTATTGGTCTCTACTATTTTATTTCTTAGACTCCTTTGGTCTTGCTGATCCATCACTTTGAGACAAGAAGTGAGACTCACGGAAGGAAGGAAGGAAGGAAGGAAGGAAGGAAGGAAGGAAGGAAGGAAGGAAGGAAGGAAGGAAGGAAGGAAGGAAGGAAGGAAGGAAGGAAGGAAGGAAGAGAGGGAGGGAGGGAGAGAGGAAAAGAGGGAGGGAGGAAGGGAGGAAGGGAGGAAGGGAGGAAGGGAGGAAGGGAGGAAGGGAGGGAGGAAGGGAGGAAGGGAGGAAGGGAGGAAGGGAGGAAGGGAGGAAGGAAGGGAGGGAGGAAGGAAGGAAGGAAGGAAGGAAGGAAGGAAGGAAGGAAGGAAGGAAGGAAGGAAGGAAGGAAGGAAGGAAGGAAGGAAGGAAGGAAGGAAGGAAGGAAGGAAGGAAGGAAGGAAGGAAGGAAGGAAGGAAGGAAGGAAGGAAGGAAGGGAGGGAGGGAGGAAGGGAGGAAGGGAGGGAGGAAGGGAGGGAGGAAGGGAGGGAGGGAGGGAGGGAGGAAGGAAGGGAGGGAGGGAGGAAGGGAGGAAGGGAGGAAGGAAGGAAGGAAGGAAGGAAGGAAGGAAGGAAGGAAGGAAGGAAGGAAGGAAGGAAGGAAGGAAGGAAGGAAGGAAGGAAGGAAGGAAGGAAGGAAGGAAGGAAGGAAGGAAGGAAGGAAGGAAGGAAGGAAGGAAGGAAGGAAGGAAGGAAGGAAGGAAGGAAGGAAGGAAGGAAGGAAGGAAGGAAGGAAGGAAGGAAGGAAGGAAGGGAGGGAGGGAGGGAGGGAGGGAGGGAGGGAGGGAGGGAGGAAGGAAGGAAGGAAGGAAGGAAGGAAGGAAGGAAGGAAGGAAGGAAGGAAGGAAGGAAGGAAGGAAGGAAGGAAGGAAGGAAGGAAGGAAGGAAGGAAGGAAGGAAGGAGGGAGGGAGGGAGGGAGGGAGGGAGGGAAAGAGGATTTATTAAGTGTCTACTATGAGCCAAGGGCTGTATGGGGTGCTCAGGGAGGGGTAGTATCTCTGGTATGGAGGGCTTGTCGTGCCCTCCTAGAGCAGTTCTCCAACCTCTGACCCTCACCTGACACCCAGCTCTCACTTGGGGCTCCTAGTAGTTGCTAGCATGCAGCAGCAGCCACACCCCGGGCAATGGCTTTGACAGGCTGGCTAAACCTTGTGAGGGTAGCCATCAGGTCATTGTGAATCCCTGGTGAACTAAGGCTTTGCTCACCCAGCATGTGAAGACTGCTTTGGCCCAACAAACGGAAGAAACCAATAAGAAGGTTCAACAGCTGAGAGGGCAACACAACAAAGCACTGTGGAGTGCTTAGGGTGTGTTGGAGCACAAAAGACAACACGGCCATCCAATGCAGCTGAGGAAGTCTCCAGGGGTAACGACTTTTTGTGCCACTGGACCCAGGCTTCCAACGCCAAGAGAGTGGGACTGTCTCTGTGCATCGACTTTTCCACTTAAATCTCTTTCACGCACAAATGTTTTTGTGCACACCCATCTACATCACAGATGAAAGCGCACAAAGACAATCATCATCCTCGGTTACAGAGAGACTACTACTACTATGAGCCAAGCACTATACTAAGAACTTTACAAATATTTTCTCATTTGATCTTCACAACAACCCTAGGAGGTAGGTGCTATTATTATCCCTATTTTATAGTTGAAGAAAGTGAGGCACAGATGCTAAATGGCTTGCCCAGAATCACACAGCTAGTAAGTTTCTGAGGACAGATTAGTACTCAGGTTTTCCTGAGGGAAGAGATTTGTAGGACAAAGGACTATCTCTGTCTTTCACTTTCTCTCTTTCCAAGCTGATTGAAAAAAAAATACAAAGTGCCATTCCATGGATCTAGATCTAAATCAGCCAGTGGTATGGCACAGGGTTCAGTCTTTAGCCATGCCCTGCTCAGCATTACTATCAATATCTTGATTAGAGATCCCCAACTGGATGTCCAACAATGATCTCAAATTTGACATGTCCAAAATAGGACTCATCATCCCTCTGCCCCAAACCCTTCTCTCCTTTACACTAATTTATGTTTGTTGAGGGCACCACCATCCTTCCAGTCCCCCAGGTTTACAGCTTCAATGTCTTCCTGGATGCTTCCCTCTCTCCCATCCTCCAATGTCAGTCAATTGCCAAGTCATTGCTTCTATCTGCAGGACATCCCTTTCATCCTTTCTCTTTTCTCCTGTCACTGGTCCTCTACCCTAATTTAGGCTCTTGCCCCCTTTTGTCTGGCCTATTGCAACAGCAACCTAATGATGGTCCTACTTTCCATTCCGTCTGCTTTCCAATCCACCCTCTACCCAGATGCCAAAATTATCTTTCTAAAGCAAAAAAGTCCATACATTGCTCTCTTGGTCTAGAAACTCCAGTGGCTCTCAATTACTTCTAGAATAAAATCAACCTCATTCCTATAACATTTAAAGCCCTTCACACTCTGGTCCAGCCTACCTTCCCAAGCTTATGGCACATTTCTCTCTTTCATGTCCTCTGCCTTTCAGCCAAACTAGTCCACTTTGGTGTTCCATTTGGACACCTCAATGTCTTTGCAAAGGCTGTCCCCAACCCAATTCCTGGAGTGCACTGCCTCCTTACCTCCTCCTCTTAGAATAGCTTCCTTTAAAGCCTAGTATATCTTCCACATGCTGCAATCTTTCTTGATTACCCCTAGTTTTTAATGCTCCTCTATTCAAATTATATACATATATATTTTTATATATTATATATATTTTTAAATAAATATATTTATATTTATTAAGCACTTACCTATATACCAGATATACCTGTCTGGTATATAGGTAAGTGCTTAATAAATGTTGTTCAGGGGGCAGCTGGATAGCTCAGTGGATTGAGAGCCAGGCCTAGAGATGGGAAGTCCTAGGTTTAAATCTGGCCTCAGACACTTCCCAGCTATGTGACCCTGGGCAAGTCACTTAACCCCCATTGCCTAGCCCTTACTACTCTTCTGCCTTGGAATCAATACACAGTATTGATTCTAAGACAGAAGGCAAGGGTTTTAAAAAATTAAATTAAATATAAATAAATAAATGTTTGTTCACCAACTGACTTACTGACTGACAGTCAGAAAGATTTTTTAAGTGCCTATTCTTTGTATATTGTATATTCCCAGTAGAAAGTAAAGATTTGGTTCTTTGGTAGAAAATTGGTAGAAAATAAAGAGCTGGGTGGCTTAGTGGATTGAGAGCTAGGCCTAGAGACAGGAGGTCCTAGGTTCAAATCTGGATTCAGACACTTCCTAGTTGTGTGTGACCCTGAGCAAGTCACTTAACCCCTATTGTCTAGCCCTTACCACTCTTCTATCTTAGAACTAATACATAGTATTAATTCTAAGTTGGAAGGAAAGGGTTAAAAAAAAAGAAAAGAAAGACTTCAAAGGCTTTTTTGTTTTGTCTCAATCCCTTCAGTTCCTAGGACAGAGCCCTGCTTATACAGGGCCTGTGTTTGACACTTAAAAACTGTTTGTTGGATTGGATCAGATGAAGGCAGACTTATCAAGATTGATGATCCCAGTATGAGGCTGCAGTGTGATGAGGCAGCCAAAAAGTCAAACTCAATCTTCAGCTGCATTCAGAGAGGCATGGTGCCCAGAACTGGGAATGTGGTAGTCTCATTGTCCTGGAGTACTTTGTTCAGTTCTAGGCACTTAGCCCTTAAGAGGGACTGTAATGAGATAAAGAGCATCTGGAAGAGGGCCACCAAAATGGTGAGAAACCATGAGGTAGGAGGAAACTTAGCCTGGAATTCCAGTACTGCCATTTTTGCTCTATGACCCTGGGAAGGTCCCTTAAACACTTGAAGTCTCAGTTTCCTCATCTGAAAAATAGAAGTAACAAACTCACAAGGTTGTTGCTAAGAGCCTAGTCAAACCTTACAGGACTATTTTGTCCTGTTGTTGGCATTATTTCTTGAAGATTGGTTGATGAAGCAGGGATGGAGGTGAGATTCACCAGAAGAGGAGGCTCAAAAGATACCTAAGGTAGCCAGAAGGCTGACAAGTGAAAGAACAATTGGATTTTTTTCTTCTTGGATAGGATCTGGACCACTGCAGAGAGATGTTACAAGGAGGCAGATTTCAGCACAAGATAAGGCAAAGCTTCCTAGCAATTAATAACAAAATGGGTTAATCACAGAAGATCTTCAAAAAGTGACTGAGATCCCCAATTGGCAAATGGGCAAGGGACATGAATAGGAAGTTTTCAGATGAAGAAATCAAAACTATCAATATTGCATGAAAAAGTGTTCTAAATCCCTCCTGATTAGAGAAGGGCAAATCAAAACAACTCTGAGGTACCACTTCACACCTAGCAGATTAGTAAATATGACAGTAATGGAAAATAATAAATGTTAGAGGGGACGTGGCAAAATTGGAACACTAATGCATTGCTGGTGGAGTTGTGAATTGATTCAACCATTCTAGAAGGCAATTTGCAATTATGTCCAAAAGGCTTTAAAAGAATGCATGCCCTTTGATGCAGCAATACCACTACTAGGTTTGTACGCCAAAGAGATAAAAAAAATGTTTGTACAAAAATATTCATAGCTGTGCTCTTTGTGGCGGCAAAAAATTGGAAAATGAGAGGGTGTACCTTGATTGGGGAATGGCTGAACAAATTGTGGTATATGATGGTGATGGAATACTATTGTGCTATAAGGAATAATGAACTGCTTGATTTCTATAAAAACTGGGAAGACCTCCATGAACTGATGCAGAGTGAGATGAGCAGAACCAGGAGACCATCATACACGGTAACAGAAACATTATGGGACAATCAAATGTAATAGAATTTGCTAGCAATGATCCAGGTCAATTCTGAGGGACTTATGAGAAAGAATGCTATGCAGATCAAGAGAAATAACTGTGGGAGTAGAAACACAAGAAAAAAACATATGATTTATCACCTGTTTATATGAGTATAGCATTTGGGGTTTGGATTTTAAAAGATTACTCTATTACAAAATGAATAATATGGAAATAGGTATTGAGTATCTGTATATGCATATACTATATGTATAGCCCAGTGGAATTGCTTATCAACTCCGGGAGGTGAGGAGGGAAGAGGGGAGGAAGAGAACATAAATCATGTAACCTTGGGAAAATACTTAAAAATAAATAAATTTAATTAAAAAATTAAGTGACTGAGGGAATAACTATCTTCCAATTAAAGCCAGAGAGGAGCTTCATCATCATCATTAAAATTATCACAAGATTTGAGAGTGGGAAGACTCTTAGAGATTCCTTGCTGGAAGGAAAGTTATGCTGGATGGTTTCTAACATCTCCTCTAGCTACAAGGCACCATGCTTTGAGAAATTCCCAATACATACAAAAATCTTGCTCACTTAGTCTGTATCAGCAACATTTGCTGGCATTTGAAGCCTCAGTAGAGGGGACCATTTCTGAGGGAAAGGGGGATCTGCCTTGGAAGAGGTCACAGCCTCCATGTGGATAACTCATGCAGGACTTAAGGCAATATCAGTGTATTGAGAAAAATCTGGGTTCAAATCCTAACCTCCATGCTAATTTTCTGAAAGATCTTGGGGAAACCACACCTTCTCTGGACCTCAGTAAAAGGTGGATATCCAATGAGATGATTTCTTTTTTTTTAATAATATTTTATTTGATCATTTCCAAGCATTATTCATTAAAGACAAAGATCATTTTCTTTTCCTCCCCCCCACCCCCCATAGCCGACGCATGATTCCACTAGGTATCACATGTGTTCTTGATTCAAACCCATTGTCATGTTGTTAGTATTTGCATTAGAGTGTTCATTTAGAGTCTCTCCTCTGTCATGTCCAATCAACCGCTGTAGTTGGGCAGTTGCTTTTCCTCGGTGTTTCTACTCCCTCAGTTTGTCCTCTGCTTATGGATAGTGTTTTTTCTCCTAGATCCCTGCAGATTGTTCAGGGACATTACACCACTACTAATGGAGAAGTCCATTACGTTCGATTATATCACAGTGTATTAGTCTCTGTGTACAGTTTTCCTGGTTCTGCTCCTCTCACTCTGCTTCACTTCCTGGAGGTTGTTCCAGTCTCCATGGAATTCCTCCACTTTATTATTCCTTTTTGCACAATAGTATTCCATCACCAACATATACCACAATTTGTTCAGCCATTCCCCAATTGAAGGGCATCCCCTCGTTTTCCAATTTTTGGCCACCACAAAGAGCGCAGCTATGAATATTCTTGTACAAGTCTTTTTGTCCATTATCCCAATGAGATGATTTCTAAGGTCCCTTCCCTTCTGGGGCAGAGCCCAGATGGTGGCTTAGTAGCAGCAAAAGCTGAAACCATTCTGACAGTCTTTCCAGTTATGTGTGCAATGAGTCTACAAAGAGAGTAGATCCACGGAAGGCAAGAGAAAAGAGGATGTCCATTGTTTCCTAATAAAATAATGATTTGGGGACAGGTAGGTGGCTCAGTGTATTGAGAGCCAGACCTGGATATAGAAGGTCCTAGATTCAAATCTGACCTAAGATACTTCCTAGTTGAATGATCCTGCACAAGTCACTTAACCCCCACCACCTAGCCCTTACCACTCTTTTGCCAATACTTAGCATTGATTCCAAGACAGAAGAGAAGGAAGGAAGGAAGGAAGGAAGGAAGGAAGGAAGGAAGGAAGGAAGGAAGGAAGGAAGGAAGGAAGGAAGGAAGGAAGGAAAGGAAAGGAAAGGAAAGGAAAGGAAAGGAAAGGAAAGGAAAGGAAAGGAAAGGAAAGGAAAGGAAAGGAAAGGAAAGGAAAGGAAAGGAAAGGAAAGGAAAGGAAAGGAAAGGAAAGGAAAGGAAAGGAAAGGAAAGGAAAGGAAAGGAAAGGAAAGGAAAGGAAAGGAAAGGAAAGGAAAGGAAAGGAAAGGAAAGGAAAGGAAAGGAAAGGAAAGGAAAGGAAAGGAAAGGAAAGGAAAGGAAAGGAAAGGAAAGGAAAGGAAAGGAAAGGAAAGGAAAGGAAAGGAAAGGAAAGGAAAGGAAAGGAAAGGAAAGGAAAGGAAAGGAAAGGAAGGAAGGAAGGAAGGAAGGAAGGAAGGAAGGAAGGAAGGAAGGGGAGGAAGGAGGGAGGCAGGGAGGGAGGCAGGGAGGGAAAAGAAAAAGTCTGAAAAGACTGACCATCAAACTCCCCTAACAGTAAATGGAGGGGTAAGGGTCAGCCTCCTAGTGGTTTGCCATAGGACACTGTCCTTACATATCCTGTTTGGCATTCTCATCAATGACCAGATGAACACTATCTTGGGTCTTAACAGTGGGCAAAGAAAACACACACAAACACACACACACACACACACACACACACACACACACACACATACACACACTGAGTCTTTGATATTTATAGCTTCACATAAAGTTAGACAGATGTACACATAGAGATATAACGAATCCCAGATTTCCAAAAAGCACAAAGAAAGAGCCCTAACAGGTACACAGTGAGACAAGCACACAGGTATGTGTTCATAGCTCTCAGAATATCCTGACCAAAACCAGGATGGACCAGGGAATGAATGAGACAATCCGAATCCTGCATCAGCCTTGCATCAACCCATTTTTTCTGGTGGTCTCCAATTACTCCAAAGGGGCTCCATGTGGACCAGAGTTGACAGTGGCATAGTAGACCAAGCACTGGACTTGGAGTCAAAAGACCTAGATTCAAATCCTGCCTCAAAAACTACACTGACCCTGGCAGGACAACTCATTTAACTTAAATTCCTTTGTCTATAAAAGGAGAATAAAAACAGAAGCATCCTCACATGGTTGATTTAAGGATTTAGAAAGTGCTTTGCAAACCTTTAAGCCCTACATGGATGTCTACTATTATTATTATTGTTTCTACTGTTTCAAGAGGGAGTATAACCTATTTTACAGAGAACTGACCTCAAAGCCAGGAAGCTTGCCTCTGCCATATCCTGGCTGTGTAACCTAAAAGAAGTCTTAACCTCCCAGTGCTCAGGACAGCCCTCTAAGACTATAAGCTGCTCAATCTGGAATCAGGAGAACCTAGGTTCAAATCTGACCTCAGACACTTCCTGGCTGTGTAATTCTGAGCATATCATTTAACTCCCATCTCCTTGCCTTGCCACTCTTCTGTCTTAGAATTAGTACCAAGACAGAAGGGAAAGGTTTGCTTGGGGTTTTTTTAAGATTATATATAATCTGACTTCCAGGTAATCATGGCTGCAATCTAGACGCCACACACTTCCTCTCCCCAGCACCAAACGAAATAGACTACATCAAAGGAGCATAAAAATCACCTTTGGAGGAACAGAAGGATTCCCCAGTACTCCCCAGTACCCCACAGAGGCGAAGCTATGTGGGGTTTGAACATTTCCACACTATAATAAGAAGGAGGAAAAGCTTGCACAGAAACTTGAACTGAGCCGCCCTTCACCCCCCCCCACCTTCCCCCACCAAACCAGAGTCAGCTACCAGAGTGCTCACTGGGACAGCGAGTGAGTGGGGGAACATCTCTGTCTGGGGGGGGGGGGGGCACTCCAGGGTCCTTGGGATCTGGAGACTGCCAGGAAAAAACATCTCAGGGTGGTTTCATAGGAGAATCCTGTACTGATCACAGGGGTCCCAGGGAGCCATACTCGGGGCAGTTGCGTTGAGCATCTGGGCGGAGCTAAACACCAGGGGCGGACCACGCGGTGATTATCTGGGCAGAGCTGAACACCTGGGCAGTTTGGCTGTGATCAGGGGCCTGTACTCTAAGAAACCTTGGAGGCTGGGAAGAACTAGTCTGAGGCAACCTAAAGTCACAGAAAACCCACCCATATCACCCAGACCAAAAAGGAAAGGGGAATAAAACCACCAAAGGGATGGCTCACATGGCCCAAAATCAAGCCTCCAGGAAGAAAGGGAAAAAGGTGACTATTGAAAACTTTTATGGTGGAAGTACCCAAGGAAAAGAAGACAATGAGGAGGAAATCCAAAAAAAGTCAGAACATTACTTCCAAAAAGGAAACTATCAACAAGCTCTGGAAGATCTCAAACTGGAACTTACCCAAAAGATGGAAACCTGAAAAGAAAAATGGGAGAAAGAGATCCGCAGTCTGACAGATAAGACTGCTCAATTGGAAAAAGAGCTGGAAGCATCCAATAGAAGGGCAGACAAAGCTGAAAAGCAAAACCAGTCCCTAACGACCAGAATTAAGCAACTCAAAGAAAGTGAGATCATAAAACAGCAAGAATCAATAAAGCAAAGCCCAAAAAATTAATGAATTAGACAAAAACATAAAATATCTCACTGAAAAGGTCACAGACTTGGAAAACAGAGGAAGAAGACACAACCTCCGAATTATCGGTATCCCAGAAAAACCAAAATAAACAATAAACTCGATGTTATTCTACAGGAGATTATAAAAGAAAATTGCCCACACGTTCTGGAGCAAGGGGGAAAAATAGAAATAGAAAGGGTTCATAGAACACCCCTCTATACTAAATCCCCAAAAGACAACCCCTAGGAATTTAATTGCCAAATTCAAGAGCTTCCAAGAAAAGGAGAAAATCCTACAAGAAGTCAAGAAGAGGAGCTTCAGATATAGGGGGGCTCCAATAAGGATCACACATGACTTAGCAGCTAACACACTAAGAGACCACAAAGCATGGAACACGATATTTAGAAAGGCAAGAGAGCTGGGTCTCCAACCAAGAATCAACTACCCAGCAAAACTGACTATATACTTCCAGGGGAAAGTATAGGCATTCAACAAAATAGAAGATTTCCAAGCATTTGCTAAGAAAAGACCAGAACTTAGTGGAAATTTTGATATCCAAGCACAGAAAGCAGGAGAAACATGAAAAGGTAAATATGAAGAAAAGGAAAAGTAGATAAATCTTATCTTTTTCTTTAAGTCAAACTCTCTTCTATAAGGACTACATTTACATCAAATTATATATATTAATATGTGGGGAAAATGTTTTGTGTAACTCTCAAAAATTGTATGCATCATAAGAGTAGTTAGAAGAAAGATGCATAGGGAAAGATTGGGGCATTAAGAAGATTTGGGAAAGTGGGGGCAAAGAAATGAAAAGGGAGGGGGGAACCGTCGATAACACTAAGATTTACTTCAAGAAATGGGGGGGGGGACTTAATAGAATAATCTTTCCCATATAAAGATACACATGGGAAGGGGAAGGGGGAAGAACTCTCATATGAGAAGGAGAGAAGAGAGCGTGAAGTGGGAATTACTTAAACCTTACTCTCAGTGAAATCAAATCTGAGAGGGAAGAACATCTAGATCCAGTGGGATCCTGAATTCTATCTTATCTAACAGGGCAAGAAAGAAAGGAAAATTAAGGAGGGGGAGGGGTGAGGGAGTAAAAAAGGGAGGGAAGGAGAGGGGGGAGGGGAAGGGAGCATAAAAATGGAGGGGCTAGAAAGGGAAGCATATCAAGGGAGGGGACTAGGGGATTGACCTAAAGTAAATTTACTGGTTCAAAAGGAGATAGCTAAAGAAGAAAGGTCAGAACTAGGGGAAGATATCAAAATACCAGCGAATCTACAAATGACAATCATAACTTTGAACATGAATGGGATGAACTCACCCATAAAATGTAGACAAATAGCAGATTGGATTAGAACCCAAAACCCTACCATTTGTTGTCTTCAAGAAACACATATGAGGCGGGTTGACACTCACAAGGTTAGAATTAAAGGTTGGAGTAAGACCTTTGGGCCTCAACTGATAGAAAGAAGGCAGGAGTTGCAATCATGATATCTGACAAAGCCAAAGCACAAATAGACCTGATCAAAAGGGATATGGAGAGGTAAATATATTCTGTTAAAAGGGAATATAGACAATGAGGAAATATCACTAATCAACATGTATGCACCAAATGGTATAGCATCAAATTTTTAATAGAGAAACTAGGAGAATTGAAGGAGGAAATAGACAGTAAAACCATATTAGTGGGAGACTTTAAACACTATCAAATTTAGATAAATCAAACCAAAAAATAAACAAGAAAGAGGTAAAGGAGGTGAATGAAATCTTAGAAAAATTAGAGTTAATAGACATATGGAGAAAAATAAATAGGGACAAAAAGGAATACACCTTCTTTTTCAGCTTCACATGGCACATTCACAAAAATAGATCATACACTAGGGTCACAGAAACATGGCACTCAAATGACAAAAAGCAGAAATAATCAAATGCAGCCCTTTTCAGATCACAAGGCAATAAAAAATATGATCGGTAAGGGTACCCTGGAGAGCCAAATCAAAAATTAATTGGAAATTAAATAATATGATACTCCCAAAATCAGTTAGTTAGAGAAGAAAATCATAGGAAACAATTAATAATTTCGTTGAGGAAAATGACAACGGCGAGACATCCTTTCAAACCTTATGGGATGCAGCCAAGGCAGTACTTAGAGGAAAATTCATATCCCTGAGTGCATATATTAACAAATTAGGGAGGACAGAGATCGAGGAATTGGAAATGCAAATCAAAAAACTTAAGAACAAACAAATTAAAAACCCCCAGAAGAAAACCAAACTAGAGGTCCTAAAAATTAAGGGAGAAATTAATAAAAGTGAAAGTGACAAAAACTATTGAGCTAATAAAACAAGACTAGAAGCTGGTACTTTGAAAAAAACAAACAAAATAGACAAAGTACTGGTCAATCTAATTTAAAAAAGGAAAGAAGAAAGGCAAATTAACAGCATCAAGGATGAAAAGGGGGATCTCACTCCAATGAGAGGAAATTAAGGCAATCATTAAAAACTACTTTGCACCCAACTATATGGCCAATAAATATACCAACCTAGGTGATATGGATGAATATTTACAAAAATATAAATTGCCTAGACTAATAGAAGAAGAAATAGATTTCTTAAATAATCCCATATCAGAAAAAGAAATCCAACAGGCCATCAAAGAACTTCTAAGGAAAAATCCCCAGGGCCTGATGGATTCACCAGTGAGAATTCTATCAAACTTTCAAAGAACAGCTAACTCCAATACTATACAAACTATTTGACATAAAAAGCAAAGAGGGAGTTCTACCAAACTCCTTTTATGACACAAACATGGTACTAATTCCAAAGCCAGGCAGGCCAAAAACAGAGAAAGAAAATTATAGACCAATCTCCCTAGTGAATATAGATGCAAAAATCTTAAATAGGATACTAGCAAAAAGACTCCAGCAAGTGATTAGAAGGGTCATCCACCATGATCAAGTAGGATTTATACCAGGGATGCAGGGCTGGTTCAATATTAGGAAAACTATCCACATAATTGACCACATTCAACAAGCAAACCAACAAGAACCACATGATTATCTCAATAGATGCAGAAAAAGCCTTTTGATAAAATACAACACCCATTCCTACCAAAAACACTAGAAAGCATAGGAATAGAAGGGTCATTCCTAAAAATAATAAACAGTATATATCTAAAACCATCAACTAATATCATCTGCAATGGGGATAAACTAAATCCATTCCCATTAAGATCAGTGAAGTGAAATAAGGATGCCATTATCACCTCTATTATTTGACATTGTATTAGAAACACTAGCAGTAGCAATTAGAGAAGAAAAAGAAATTGAAGGCATTAAATAGGCCAAGGAGGAGACCAAATTATTGCTCTTTGCAGATGACATGCTGGTCTACTTAAAGAATCCTAGAGATTCTAACCAAAAAGCTAATCGAAATAATCAACAACTTTAGCAAAGTTGCAGGATACAAAAAAAATAAACCCACATAACTCATCAGCATTTCTATATAATTCCAACACAGCTCAAGCAGCAAGAACTAGAAAGAGAAAATCCCATTCAAAATTACCTTAGACAAAATAAAATACTTAGGAATCTATCTCCCGAGACAAACACAGGAACTATATGAACACAACTACAAAACACTTTCCACACAACTAAAACTAACTTGAACAATTGGAAGAACATTAACTGCTCATGGGTAGGATGAGTCAATATAATAAAAATGACCATCTACCCAAACTCATCTATCTATTTAGTGCCATACCCATGAACTTCCAAAAAAAATTTTTTACTGATTCAGAAAAACCATAACAAAGTTCATTTGGAAGAACAAAAGATCAAGGATATCCAGGGAAATAATGAAAAAAAAATACAAAGGAAGGGGGCCTTGCAGTCCCAAATCTCAGACTATATTATAAAGCAGCGGTCACCAAAACAATCTAGGTACTGGCTAAGAGACAGAAAGGAGGATCAGTGGAATAGACTGGGGCAAGCAACCTCAGCAAGACAGTATATGACAAACCCAAAGATCCAGCTTTTGGGACAAAACTCCACTATTTCATAAAAACTGCTGGGAAAAATTGGAGGACAGTGTGGGAAAGATTAGGTTTAGATCAACACCTCACACCCTACACCAAGATAAATTCAAAATGGGTGAATGACTTGAACATAAGAAGGAAACTATAAGAAAATTAGGCGAACACAGAGTAGCATACATGTCAGACCTTTGGGAAGGGAAAGACTTCAAAACCAAGCAAGACTTAGAAAGAGTACAAAATGCAAAATAAATAATCTGGAATACATCAAATTAAAAAGTTTTTGTACAAAACAAAACCAATGTAACCAAAATCAGAAGGGTAGCAACAAATTGGGAAACAATCTTCATTAAAACCTCTGACAAAGGTTTAATTACTCAAATTTACAAAGAACTAAATCAATTATACAAAAAATCAATCCATTCTCCAATTGATAAATGGACAAGGGACATGAACAGGCAGTTCTCAGCCAAAGAAATCAAAACTATTAATAAGCACATGAAAAAGTGCTCTACATCTCTTATAATCAGAAAAATGCAAATCAAAACACTCTGAGGTATCACCTCACCCCTAGCAGATTGGCTAACATGACAGCTATGGAAGTAATGAATGCTGGAGGGGATGTGGCAAAGTGGGGACACTAATTCATTGCTGGTGGAGTTGTGAATTGATCCAGCCATTCTGGAGGGCAATTTGGAACTATGCCCAAAGGATGATCTGCCCTTTGATCCAGCCATAGCACTGCTGGGCTTGTACCCCAAAGAGATAATAAGGAAAAAGACTTGTACAAGAACATTCATAGCTGCGTTCTTTGTGGGGGCCAAAAATTGGAAAACGAAGGGATGCCCGTCAAGTGGGGAATGGCTGAACAAACTGTGGTATATGTTGGTGATGGAATACTATTGTGCTAAAAGGACTAATAAAGTGGAGGAATTCCATGGAGACTGGAACAACCTCCAGGAAGTGATGCAGAGCGAAAGGAGCAGAACCAGGAAAACATTATACACAGAGACTGATACATTGTGGTACAATCGAAGGTGATGGACTTCTCCATTAGTATCAATGCAATTTCCTGAACAATCTGCAGGGATCTAAAAAAAAATACTAC